>NC_056751.1:391522757-391822757 GCF_019279795.1 Protopterus annectens
TGACTGCAGCAGGGTATACACTCTAACATCTACATTTATGGTAGGTACAAAACTGTACTTTGCCTTCACAGCATATTACCTTTATAGGGGCAGACTTGAACACAAAAGACATGGTAGCAAAACTACCTCACAAAAGAGTACTGCCGCTACGCTATCAGGTGTCAGTCTTGCTCATGAAAAAGAAAGTGCAGGCAAAGTTTGTCCTAAAGGTTCTGGCTTCTATGGCAGTTGCAATAACGTTGGTCCCACTGGCTTGTCTACACAGGAGTTTTACCATGGCTACTCTTTGCTCATTGGTACATGCAGGAGTTACCCATGTTACACAAGATCCAAATTACGGACACCTGCAAGAGGGACTTATGATGGTGGCTTCAGTCCACACAGGTAATGATCGGCAATTAGTTTGTTCTTCCCCAACCTGTAGCTACACTGACCAGATAGGCAAGGGGGGCATTATCTGGGACAGACTGTCCAAGGGATTTGGCAGGAGCACGAATACCACTTGCACATCAACGTCCTAGAGATGAGAGCGGTGCTTCTGGCGTTGGAACCATTCCAGAGCTCTCTTCCACCAGGTACGATTGCAATACAGACTGACAATGTGTCTGCGGTGTGGTACATCAACAAATGAGGTGGAACTAGATCTTTATCCCCTCTGTCAAGAGGCTGAGTATGGCAATGGGCAGTCTCTTAACTTTTTCTGATTGCAATGCACATCTCAGGGAAATTTAGCGTGATAGCTGACAAATTAAGTAGGGCAATTCTGATCTCTCACGTGTGGTCCCTAAAACAAGAAATGACCAAACAAATATTTCGGAAGTGGGGCAAGCCTTGCTGCAACTTTTCTATGTGCATGAACACCAAATGCAGCAGCTTCTTTGCCCTAAACCCCCCCGGGAGTCTCCAAGGTATGCACTTGTTCAGAATTGGCCCCCTGAGATGACTTTATGCTTTTCCCCCCATTTCTGTTGATTCCAAAAGTTCTTCAGAAAGCCAAATCGTTAAGTTGCAGGCTAATTCTCATCACTCCATACTGGCCTCTTCGTTATTGTTCCCTTTCCTATGGCCCCATCTTCAGGAGGAACCTTGGATCCTGAACCAAGTACCAGATCTTCTGACTCATCAGTCAGGAATGCTCCACCCCTCTATTCAAACCCTCAGGCTGACAGCTTGGTTGCTCCTCTTCGCATCTTAGCCAGGCTTCCATATTTATCCCCAGCAGTGCGACACATTCTGGTTTCATCTGATAAGAATACAACTAGGAAACTTTATGCGAGCATATGGAAGAGATTTTCTTGCTGGGCTGACAAAAAACGTATAGACCCCTTTACAGCCCCTATATCAGCAATTCTTGAATTTTTAACAGAAACCTTAAGTCTAGGTGCGGCTGCAGCCATGATACAAATACAGCTAGCTGCCATGTCTAACTACCATGTAGGATACATGGGATCCAATATTGTCTTGCAGATTATGCAAAGCATTTGTGGGGTACATTCCTTTTAAAACCTCCCATAAGAGAACCAGCACCTCCTTGGGATCTAAATTTGGTGATAGCTTCTTTAATTCTCCCTCCATTCGAACCAGCCTCCTCCTGTCCACTAAAGTGTTTAACTTGGAAGACCGTCTTTTTAACAGCTGTTACAGCTTGCAATTCTGAAACCCTCCTAGCAGAAGTATCTATCCATCTTCCCTATTTGATCTTCCACAAAGACAGTTTCTCAGGACAAATCCTTCTTTTCTGCCAAAAGTATGTTCAGAGTCCAATTTAAATCGGTCTATTGAGCTGCCTGTATTTTTTCCCAGTCATAGCAACAAGGCAGAATACAAGCTTCACCAATTGGATGTCCATAGGCAGTTGTTTTTACTTGCCTAGGACTAAGGAATTTAGAAAGTCTGACCAACTGTTTGTTTCATTCTCAGAAAACAGAAAAGGAGCTTCAGTTTCAAAAGTCACTTTATCTAAATGGTTTATAGACACTCTTTATGTTTATAACACTCGGCATAAACAGCTGCCCAGAAAAATTTGAGGTCATTCAACTAGAGCGATGTCACTTCCACTGCCTTACAAGTCAGACTTCCTTTGGTTTCAGTTTGTGCTGCAAACCACATGGGTTAACCCTCATACCTTTATCACTCATTACAAAGTGGATGTGGCCATTCGGAACAGGGCATCCTTGCTTCCACTCTTCTGAAGAGTTTATTCCCTTGAGCCACCCAAGAAGAAGGTGCTGGGGACGCTGTCCCAACCATCAAGAATGAAGGAGAGATAGGACAAAATAACATAAAGAAGTTATGTATTCTTAATAACTTTCCATGTTTGTTCATATTCTTACCTTCATTCTTGCATCCCACCCTCTTTCCCCCTTCCTGGAGGATCGAGAGGAGTTTATTTGAAATTGGCTTAGAGTTCTCTAATTCCCTTCGTGCTGCATGAGTTATAGGCCAAGAGGGTTTATTGTATTTACCATGGTGGGTTGGATAGTCTAGTGATTGGTTGCTTACAAACTAAATCTGGGTTACTGCCGCTAGGTGTCTTGGGATAGGGTGTATCCTCCAGCTAGTGAAAGCTTTCGAGCATTAGTATGTGGGCAAGTTGGAACCAGTCCTCTGTTCTGAACCCAACCATCAAGAATGAAGGCGAGAATATGGACAACAAACACGGGACGTTATGGTGAGTACATAACTTTATTCTGTTGTACAAGTCACTCATTTACAGTATGTACGACTCCATTGATAACTACTTTCAAGACTATGGCCACTGGTACGTACCGTTTTGAGGTGGCTTGCCTGTCTGTGTTCTCAAACCTCTCATATGCTAAAAGTGAGATTTGAAATTCTGTTTTGGATAGAGATAATTTTTGGTCCCTCTGCTGCAGAGTTCATCAAAAAGTTTAAAAAGGGTAAGTTGATGGAGGAAGTATTTTAAGGTATTTTCAGCCCTACTTTTCCAGATTTTCTAAGGGATTCTCTAAATGTCTTTCAAGAATGCAACTGCAGTCATAACATATGGGTTGTCCTGCTTCAGGCAGCCCTCCGTCGGCCGAATTCCAAAGTCTGGGTCCAGCGTCGGCTGGTGTCACCTCCTCTCCGATGTCAGAACGGCTGGAGTATAAAGGCATCGGCCAACGCCATCTTCTTCAGTCTTTCTTGCCACGGTGCCCGAAGCAGAAGCAGTTCGCAAGTGCTGGTCGGTCAGCTCCTGTGTTTTCAGTACCGAAGTCATCTAAAAGCTAAGTACCCCGTTGGGGAACATTTTTTCTTGCCTCAGCCGATGTCAGAACAAATTGAGAAAGTTAATAATTGTTTGTCTTGTGGTAAACAAATACTTCATAAGGACTTCCATTCCTTTTGCCTTCCTTGCCTGGGCCCAGACCACGACGTCTCGGCCTGTGCTGCCTGTGCTTGCTTTAATAAGCACACTCTCAGGCGCCGGGCAGAATTTGCCGAAGACTTTTTCGGTGATTCTTTTGCTTATATCATGCCATCGGATCAACCGACAACTCAGTCTTCCAAAAAAACGTAAGGACCGGGACCGACATCCTCGGCCCGTGTCCTCCACCGATACTCCTCCTAAGCCGCGGGTGCTCCGGTCCCTTCGGAAGCGATAATCCAACCGCTCCAGGCCGACGACACAGCGGTAACTCGTCCTTCGGTCTCGGAGTCCACTCCGGTGCCGGTTGTTGACTTTCCTCCAGAAACCGAGGTTCTGGATTTACCCGACACCATTCCTGTGGACAAGGTTACACCAGCACGTGGGGCAACTAGGCCTCCGGTATCCATGTCCATCAAGGCCTTTGCATGTACTAAGGCCGCCAGCCAGGCCAAGGCCCATCCTAAACCTACTCAGGCCCCCTCTTCTGATAAACAGATCATGTCTCTTGCTGCAGATCTAATTTCTCTTATTAGGGGGTCTCAGCCTCATCCAGACAGAGGTTCTCAGCCACCTGCAGAGAAAAGGCCCAGAATTGAGCAGGCCGACAACCTCTCTTCAGATGAAGCCTCTGGGGATTCTGAGCATTCTGATACCCAAGAAGAATCCTTCCAGGCCTATGACGACTCTGATGCTGAGGAATCAATTCCCTCTGCCTCTCCTCCAGAGGATTTTTAGTTCAGTGAAGTCCTACACTCCATGAGGGAGCATTTTAAATGGCAGGGCCAGGAATTCTCTGACTCCAGGAAAAGGCTACGTACCTTCCTCAAGCTTCCCCAGCACAGGCCTTTAGCTATTCCTCCAGTTATGGATGTCCTGGATGATGTTTTCTCCGACTCCAGTGCTAACCCTGACTCTCTCCCTCCTGCTCCTGTCAAGCCTGACAGATATTATAGGGTCCCTGACACACACAAGCATCTCTTTAAGGCCCATTCTGTGGATCTAGAAACAATTTCACAGGGCCCCAAGGGAGTGGCTACTTCCACTGCCAAGAATCCACTGCCAGCGGATAAGGAAGCTAGATCCCTGGAGAGATGGGGTAAAAAAGTTTATACCTCCACCACCCTGGCTATGAGGTCACTTAACTGCCTTTTTCATATGTTTCAGTACCAGGATTTTTTACTGGATGACTTACAGAAAAAGCTAGCCTCCCCTGAGTCTACTGAGTTTAAGGCATTGCCGGATCTAGTACATAACACTCAGCAGGTTAATCATTTTCTTCAGTGTGGTTATGATGCATTGGAGGCTTCATGTAGGGCAGCTATGACTGGGGCTGTTATTCGTAGACATGCTTGGTTAAAAGAACAGCCACTGCCAGACCATGTTAAAGTAAAGTTACTTGATGCACCTTTAGAAAAACAGAAGCTTTTTGGTGCTAATGCACAAGATGTGTGAAGTCTATTGAGGAAAAAGCTAAATCAGTACAGTCGGTCAAAGATTTCCTCCAGGTTCAGCCTCCCAGATTCAGCAGGAATTGGCCTTCAAAGAATTGGTCCTTTCCTGACACTGACAAGTTTCAAAGGGGAAAAAACAGACATGGCCGAGGTAGAGGGCAATACCGAGGCTCCTACAGGGGCCGCCAGTGGCAACCACCAAATCAAAGAAGTGGCACAGGCAGCCCAGCTGCACCACAAGTACAACCACAATGACTTGACTTTCATACCGCCTACAAAGGCTCAAAGAGAAGCACCCTTGGACGTAAAATTATCCTTATTCTCAAAAAACTGGCATATCTTAACCAAGGACAACTGGATTCTGGTTTTAATAGACAAAGGTTACAGATTCCACTTCCATACTTTACCAGTAAGACAAGACATGCCAAACCTGTCAAGTTTCAAAGCTGTTAAACATAAATGCAATAGAAAAGGTTCCTCCACAGGAACAAGGCCAGGGATTTTATTCAAGACTGTTCCTTGTTACAAGAAAGGAAAACAAATGGAGGCCTATACTCGACTTGTCTACTCTAAATACTTATCTCATTGTGCCAAAGTTCAAAATGCTGACGTTGCAGCAACTCCTTCCCATGCTGGGCAAGGGGTCTTGGCTGGTCACTCTGGACCTCAAGGAGGCATACCTGCATGTCCCATTCGGACAAAGCTGCAGAAGATACCTCAGATTTCTTGCAGGGACAGAGCATTATCAATTCTCAGCATTGCCGTTTGGCTTATCTACTGCGCCCAGAGTGTTCACGAAATGCCTGGCATCAGTAGTGGCACACTGCAGACTCAGGGATTCAAATATACCCCTACCTGGACGACTGCCTCATACAAGCAGACAACAAACAAACCTTGATTGCAAACTTGGACTATGTCATTCAATTACTGCAGGCCTTGGGATGCACAGTCAACATTCAGAAATCAAGACTTCTGCCATCCCAACAAATTATTTTCCTAGGAGCCAAACTGGACACAAAAACACAAATGGCTTATCTCAGAGGAAAAACAACAGCAGTTACCAGAGTACTTCAAAGGCCTAGCAAAGTTCTCCCAGCTGACTGCAAGGAAAATCCTGCAGGCCCTGGGGTTCATGGCATCTTGCATTCTTCTGATACCTTTGGCAAGACTTCATATGAGAAAGCTGCAATGGTACTTAAAAAGCTTATGGTCCCAACACAGCCAAAACCTAGAGGACGTAATCCCACTCATTCCATGTCTGCAAAGAGAATTTCTGTGGTGGGCTCAAGCAAGTCAGTTAAACAAAGGCATGTCTTTCAACAAACCTCAAGCAGGTCCAATGATTACAACAGACGCCTCAGACCATGGATGGGGGTGCACATGCAAGGCAGATGCATTCAAGGTCAATGGACACCAAGGGAAAGGCATCTGCACATAAGCCAAAAAGAGATGTTGGCAGTGATACATGCAATCGAGAATTTCGAAAAATCACTTCAACAAGGACATTTACTAATAAGGACAGACAACACCACTGTGATGTGGTATATAAACAAGCAGGGAGGCACTCATTCTTATTCCCTCTGCAGACTAACAATGATTCTCTGGGAAAAATCCCTAAGTCTGAAGATACATTTACAGTCCCAGTTTGTGCCAGGCAAGGACAGTGTTCTGGCGGACAAGCTGAGCAGGAATTTCTTAGATCCACACGAATGGATGCTGCATCCTCACATTTTCTCACAATTAACAAGGACATGGGGAAGACCGGACATAGATCTCTTTGCTTCTCACATGAATCATCACCTGGAAAAGTTTTGTACAAGGACCCACCATCCTCTAGCCTGGAAAACGGATGCTCTCTCCTTCAGCTGGAATTCCCTAACAATTTATGCATTCCCTCCTCTACCACTGCTGACCAAGGTGATACTGAAGATCAAAGCAGAACAACCAACAGGCATTTTGATAGCTCCAGACTGGCACGGCAGCACTGGTACCCATTGCTGTTGAGCATAACTCGGACCAAGCCGTGGCCTCTGCCCCTATGGCCTCTGCTTCTAACAGCACAATTACAGGACTGTTCTTCAAAACCTGAAATCATTGCATCTGACAGCCTGGAGGTTACCATAACTCCTTCCGATATCTCTCTTTCCAAAAAAGTTCAAGAGATCTTACTGGAAGCACGCAGACCTTCCACCAGAAAAACCTATTCAGCCAAGTGGAAGAGATTCATCATCTGGAATGCTAACAGGGGTCAGGATACAACAGTATTGAGTATACCTCAGATATTGGAATACTTGGCAGAAATGTTTCATACTGGTCTCTCATATTCTTCCATAAAGATTCATGCCTCGGCAATTTCAGCAAAATACAATTGTGATCCACCTGTGTTTTCACATCCTTTGCTAAGACAGTTCCTAAGAGGGATAAAGAATATCAAACCCCCCAGGAAACCGCCAGTACCTGCATGGGACCTCAATTTCGTCTTGGAAAAATTAACTCTTCCTCCCTTTGAACCAGCAGCAACTTCAGAAATGCAATTTCTCTCATGGAAAATGGTTTTCCTATTGGCTATCACATCAGCAAGAAGAGTCTCGGAGATACAGGCACTCATGGCAGTACCTCCTTTTCTCATTTTTCATCAGGACAGAGTCTCTCTAAGATCCAATCCTTCATTCATGCCAAAAGTAATTTCCAGGGTGTCTCTAAATCAAGCTATTCACCTGCCTACTTTCTTCCCCAATCCTCAAAACAGGGGGGAAGCACTTCTGCATACTTTGGACATACACAGACAACTACGCTACTACTTGGACAGAACTAAGGCCACCAGAAAGTCTGACCAACTGTTTGTGGCCTATGCTGCTGGAGTACAAGGAAAAGCAATCTCCAAACAAACAATTTCCAAATGGATTGGACACTGCATCAGATTCTGCTATTCTTTTCATGGAAAAGGTGTGCCAGCCAATATTAGGCCACACTCCACCAGAGCTATAGCCACATCCACAGCTTTCCTAAGAGGAGTGGCTACAAAGTACATTCTAGAGGCTGCTACATGGAGCTCCGTGCATACATTTACCAAGCACTACAACCTGCCTTTATACTCCAGATCCCGAGCAGGCTTTGCTTTGGCAGTCCTGCAGGGCATTTTAGCTACACCATCACTTTCTTAGTTCCAACCACCCCCAGATTGGCTATGGTATTCAACCCATATGTTATGACTGCAGTTGCATTCTTGAAGGACATAATACAGTTTTGTACCTACCATAAATGTAGATGTCCGATAGATATGCAACTGCAGTCGGATTTTCCCGCCCTCCAACCCCTCTGCAACCTTCTTTATGGGTCCACTACCCCTATTCCTATTAGCTGGGGGTACCTCCTATGGTGTATCTGTTTATTACTGTTGTGCATGTCTGGAATTGTTTATCCATTCACCAGATTTAGCCTTCCTAGGAGGGCACCTGGCATCTGGGGCAAGAAACACTGAAGAAGATTGCGTTGGCCGATGCCTTCCTTTATACACCAGCCGCTCTGACGTCCGGGAGGAGGCGACATCAGCCGATGCCAGACCCAGACTTTGGAATTCGGCCGTCCGAGGGCTGCCTGAGGCAGGACAACCCATATGTTATGACTGCAGTTGCATATCTATCGGACATCTAAATTTATGGTAGGTACAAAACTGTACTTTTCCTTATCCAGTTTTGGCAAAAAAAATATAATCTTAACGTTTAAAATGCAGGTAAACTGATGTTTAAGAAGAAATGGCAAGGGACTCCAAAAATAATGCTGGAGCCTCCCAAACCAATGTCAGGCTAACAAGTCAGAATAACTGTTTGAGACCTTGTACCCCCTCCCACCCTGGCGGCCCCATTTTTCTTCAGAAAGGCTGTAGCTCCACTTTTCTCTTTGACGGCAGATAGTCTCAGACCGATGTGTTCTGAATATCATTCATAAAGGTTACAGATGGCAGTGGGAGGAAATTACTCCTTTCCAGGGTTAATCCCTCATCCACCAGAGCAGACACTTATTTCACCTCTCCATCACATGTTATCCTAGGGTGTGAGAACCAGTTCCTGCTGCCCAGGTGGGAAAAGCTTTTTATTCATGGATGTTTAGTGTCAAAGGAAAAAAAAATGCTTGGACACCAGTTATGGATGTTTATTTTCTAAACTGGTTTGTGATAGTGCTCAAGTTCAAAATGATGTCCCTTTACATCCTGTTACCTCCTCTTCCTCATTCGTTTCTTGGTAACACTAGATTTAAAAGGTGTGTATTCTCACATCCCTATTCATCCTGACTTAACGGTTTTCTTAATGTGATCCAGACACGCAAACTTTTTATTAATTCTCTATGTTAACCCTTTGGGCTATCCACTACACCAGCAGTATTCAGAAAGTGTTTATCTTTAGGTGTAGGTCATTGCATGCAACAGGAAATCCATGTTTTTTCATATCTAGATGACTTTATGGTCGAGTCTTTCCAGAAGTGTCCAGAATTTTTCACTTGTATGAGAGCTCTCTTACACAAGTTGGGATTACATGAGAGCATGCAAAAGTCTTTGATTGCTTCACACAGGGTTGTGTTCTTAGGGTGACACTTCAGTTCAGAGACCTTTTTTTCCACAGGAAAAATAAAATAAATTTATACCTAGATTTGTTTTAGTTTTTTCACTCAAATGTTGGTCACTGTGATGGAGTAAGTCAGGAATTTGGTTCTCATGATATCTGATTCTCAAAATACCCCTGACAAGACTCCACATGAGGAAGATTCAGTGATATCTGTAGTGTCTTTGGTTCCAGCACCAGCATCCTTCATTTTCAAATCCCAGTACTGTGGTTTACCAGAAGAGAAATCACTTGGTAAAGACAGCAAATATCCTTAAATTCAAGTCTCCCCTACTCTTTTCCTGTTCCAAAGCAATCAATGACTCCAGACAGCTAAGACTTTGCTTGGGGAACAGTTTCAGGAAGAGTAAAAGTACAAGGATGTTCTTCGTTCCCCATTGCTGCAGTCCTTACTGTTGGGTATAGTCCGCCGTCCAGTCGGCCCGAATACCAGAGTATAAGGCTGACGTCGGTCAGGGCGCATTAGACTGACGTCAGTACGTCAGGGTACTAATGCGCATGACCGACGTCATATCCTCAGTCTTTTTTGCCGCATGGTCCGATGCAGAAGCAGTTTTGCGAGTGCAGGTTGGCGTTCTGAAATATTTCGAAACGGAGTTTCAGACCGAAACAGAGTTGGCTAAGTACCCGTTGGGAACATTTTGGTTTTTCTTGCCTCAGTATTTAACGGATGTCAGAAAAAGTGAATAACTGTATTTCTTGTGGGAAACAGATACCTCATAGGGATTACCATACCTTGTGTATACCTTGTTTAGGGCCTGAGCACGGCGTTGTTGGTTGCCGCTCTTGTGCTAGGTTTAACAAACGCACTATTAAGAGGAGGTTAGACTGTGCCAGGTTAGTGTTTGGGAAGCGTTGCAATTATAAAATGCCGTCGGATGCTCCGGCCCGTAAGAAGCGCAAGGACAAAACAGCGAAGCCTAGGGTTGATGAACCGGCAGTCCCGGACGTCGGTTCTTTAGAAACTCAGTGGAGCCAGAGGTTTTGCCAGGAGTTTCCATGGAGTCTCAGGCAGAAACTTTACTGTTACAGGATGTGCCTTCTCAGGAGGTAGGCCAGGCTGAGGGGCTTCTCAGGTAACTGTTCTTCCCTCTCTTCCCAAGGTAGTTAGAGCCTCTCCTTCTGTTGCCAAAACTTCTTTGAGAGGTAGGCCAAGTTCAGCTTCAGTGGGGCTTCTCCTAGCATTTCAGGTTCTGTACCTAAGAAACATATGCTTAAAATGGCAGAAGATTTGATTACTATGATTAGAGGTTCTATGCCCCCTCCTGATAAGAGGCCTAGGGTGGAACCGGAGTTTGATAGTTTTGAACAGTGTTCAGAGGCTTCAGAGTCTTCTGCGGAAGACTTGCAGGAGTATCCTACTTATTCTGATTCTGATGTGGATGATTCCACTCCTACAGCTTCTCCTCCTGAGGATTTCTCATTTTCAGAGACTCTGCATTCCATGAGGGAGCACTTTAAATGGGAAGGCCAGGATTACTCTGATTCAGGAAAAGGCTTAGGGAATTCTTGTTTTACCCCAGCATAGGCCCTTAGCTATTCCTCCTGTGTTGAATGTGGTGGAAGATGTTTTTGCAGAGGCTTCCCTGAACCCTGACTCTTTGCCTCCTGCTCCTGTTAAGCCTGATAGGTATTATAGGGTGCCCGAAGCTCATAAGTATTTGTTTAAGAGTCCTAGGGCGGACCCAGAAACTATTTCTCAAGGGCCTAAAGGTGTTAAGGCTTCTGTGGTTAAAAATCCTGTTCCCACTGATAAAGAAGCAAGGTCTTTGGATAGGTGGGGAAAGAAAGTGTATACTTCTTCCACTCTAGCCATGAGAGCGTTGAATTGTCAGTTTCACATGCTAAATTATCTCCTTTCACAATTAAAATCTAAGGTGGATGCTTTGGCGGAAGGTATTGAGTGTAAAGAGTTGCTGGATTTGGTTCATGTGTCTGAACAAGTGGGTAAGCATTCTTTGCAATGTGGTTTTGATGCTGTACAGGCCTCTTGCAGGGTGGCTGCTACTAGTTCTGTTCTTCGCAGGCATGCCTGGTTGAAGGATCAGAATTTAGCTGAGCATGTTAAGACAAGGATTTTGGATGCTCCTTTACAGTCTGATGTGTTGTTTGGATGGAAGCAGTTTTAAAGAAAATGGAGGACAAAGCTAAGTCTATGCAAACTGTTAAAGATTTTTGCAGGTGCAGCCAAGTTTAGTAGAAATTGGCCTGCTAAGGGGTGGACATATCCTGCTTATGATTCCCAGTCTAGGGGTAGGTCTAGGCGTGGTAGGGGCAGGGCTCAAGGTTCTTTTAGGCCTAGAACAGGAGTTCACCTGCTCAGACTTCTGGTGAGGGCAGGGGTCAGTCCTTTTAGTAAACAGACCCAATGACCTGTCTTTTCAGCTGCCAGTAGATTCTCGTCTGGCAGCTCCTTTGGGAGGAAGACTGTCTCTTTTCAAAGAAAATTGGGATTTAATTACTCAAGACAAATGGGTGTTGGATATCATTCACCACGGTTACAGATTTTATTTCCATACAATGCCCCTTTCAAAGGCATGCCAGCGTTCCTCCTCCACAAAGAAAAGAGGCTCACAAGCAAGTTTCTCAGTTACTCCAGATGGGGGCCATTCAGCCAGTCCCTGTATCAGAAAGGGGCCTAGGATTTTATTCTCGCCTGTACCTAGTACCAAAGAAGGGGAACACGTGGAGACCAATTCTGGATTTATCTCTCCTCAACACTTTTCTGGACATTCCCAAGTTCAAGATGTTGACGTTACAACAGCTTTTACCTCTGCTGGGCAAAGATCACTGGATGGTAACTTTAGATCTCAAGGAAGCTTACCTTCATGTGCCTATAAGGCTAAGTTGCAGGAAGTATCTGCGCTGGAAATTCTCATTATCAGTTCTCTGCATTGCCCTT
Source organism: Protopterus annectens (assembly GCF_019279795.1). Taxonomy (NCBI): domain Eukaryota; kingdom Metazoa; phylum Chordata; order Ceratodontiformes; family Protopteridae; genus Protopterus; species Protopterus annectens. The sequence continues at coordinate 391,535,103 of NC_056751.1, forward strand.
TGGCTTATCTACTGCCCAGAGTATTCACAAAGGTTCTGGCTCCAGTGATAGCTTACTTCAGGCTTCAAGGAATTCAAATCTATCCTTACTTGGCGACTGCCTGATTCTGGCTCAAGAAAAGGAAGACCTTCTACAGCATCTGGAATATGTTATAGCAGTGCTAAGATGCCTAGGGTATTCTGTGAGCGAAATAAAGTCCAGTCTAGTACCCTCTCAAGACATGTGCTTTCTGGGTGTGAGACTGAATACAGCAGCAGATGGCCTTTTTAACCCCGGACAAACAAAAGTCTATCACTTTACTTCCATCAACTATCTCATCAGTCCGTGCTGACTGCAAGGACAGTCCTTCAAGCATTAGGGTTCATGGCATCTTGTATTCTGGTGCTTCCCAATGCCAAACTGCATATGAGGAAGCTGCAATGGTATCTCAAAATGTATGGACACAGCACTGCCAGGATTTGGACACTGTCATTCAAATAATACCTTGCCTTCAAAAGAATTTTTGTGGTGGGCTCAGGAATGTCACCTAAACAAAGGGACTCTCTGTGACCCGGCCAGAGGCGTCAGATTTTAACGACAGATGCCTCGGACATTGCTTGGGAGCTCATCTAAATGGAAAGTGGATACAAGACAAGTGGCCTGCCAGACTACAGCATCTACATATCAACATGAAGGAGATGTTAGCAGTCAGTTTGCATTAATGGCTTTCAAGGAGTTACTTCTTCCAGGGCAGGTGTTGATTCTAACAGACAACACAACTGTCATGTGGTACATCAACAAGCAAGGGGAACACATTCTTATCCTCTATGCAGGCAAGCGATGATTTTATGGGAGACTGCGCTAAGCTTGCAACTTACTCTTCAGGCAAGGTTTCTGCCAGGAGCACAGAACTCCTTAGCAGATGTGTTAAGCAGACAAATCATGGATCCCCACGAGTGGAAACTGGATCTTCATGTATTTCAGAGATTGACAGTGTCATGGGGAACTCCAGACATAGATCTGTTCGCTTCTCCACTAAACCACCAGCTGCCAAAGTATTGCACAAAGGGGTTTCATCACACAGCTTGGAAAGTGGATGCTCTATCTTTCAGTTGGAAAAACCTTCATGTGTATGCCTTTCCACCTCTACCTCTTCTTCCACATGTACTATTAAAGGTCAGACAAGACAGGCCAAGGATGATTTTGATAGCTCCAGATTGGCCTCGGCAACACTGGTACCCACTACTACGGAGTCTGGTAAAGAAGCCTCCATGGCCTTTACCTCTGATTCCTCATCTGTTATCTCAGAAGGACGGTCATCTGCTCAATGTCAAGCTTCACTCTCTTCATCTGACAGCCTGGCATATTCTGTGTTGAAACACAGCAGGTCTCAACTTCCTCAACAAGTTTTAAATGTGATTATGGAAGCTAGAAGACCTAGTACAAGGAAAGTGTAAAAATGGAAGAGATTTTTATTTTGGAGTACAGCAAAGAATTTGGAGATTTCTGAGCCTAATTTGAGTGTGGCTCTTCAATATCTTACTGAGTTATTGGACAAAGGTTTGTCCTTCTCTTCCATTAAGATTCATGCTGCAGCAATTTCAGCTCACTATGATTGTGACCCACCATTGTTTTCGCATCCTTTGTTCAAGCAGTTTCTTAGAGGGCAAAGAATATAAGACCCCACGTAGAGCTCCTACTCCTGCTTGGGATCTCAATTTTGTGTTGGAAAAACTTACTCTACAACCTTTTGAGCCTGCGGCTACTGCTGAATTGAAATACTTGTCATGGAAGACTGCTTTTCTGTTGGCTATTACTTCTGCAAGAAGGGTGTCTGAGTTGCAGGCCCTTATGGCAGTAGAGCCCTTTTGATTTTCCATAAGGATAGGGTATCATTACGTACTAATCCTTCCTTTATGCCTAAGGTGGTTTCTAGTGTGGCTTTAAACCAAACTATTCATTTGCCTACTTTTTATGCAGATCCCCAAAATAAAGGGAAAAGATTTTGCACACTTTAGATGTACACAGGCAATTCGTTATTATTTAAGCAGGACTAAGGATTTCAGGCAGTCTCAGCAGTTGTTTGTTTCTTTTGCTTTGAGTTCACAGGGCAAGCCTGTGTCAAAACAAACTATTTCTAGGTGGATTGGCTTTTGCATTGCATTTTGTTATTCCCATCATGGCAAGGAGATTCCAGCTGGGATTAGGCCTCATTCCACTAGGGCTACTGCCACTTCAACAGCATTTCTAAGGGGTGGCAACTAAGGATATTTTGGAAGCAGCTACTTGGAGTTCAGTGCATACTTTCTCTAAGCATTATCACCTTCCTATCTACTCTAAGTCTAGGGCTGGTTTTGCCACAGCTGTTTTGCAAGGCATGTTGTCAGCTCCTGCTTCTTTATGATTTGCCAGCCTCCCTTACCTCTGCTTTGGGATTCTACCCAATAGTAAGGACTGCAGCAATGGGGAGCGAAGAACATAGTACAGTTTTGTACCTACCATAAATGTAGATGTTAGGATCCCCATTGCTGCGATCCCCACCCTTCATTGCTGCAGTCCCTCTGTGTTTAGGGGTGGTTGTCTAGGTGAGGTTACATGCTTATATTTTTGTATATATTCTTGTATATATTGTACATATTTTTGGTGCAGGTATTTTGGGCCTTGTCTTTTTAGGGTCTTCTGACATCTGGGGCAAGAAAAGACTGAGGATATGACGTCGGTCATGCGCATTAGTACCCTGACGTACTGACGTCAGTCTAATGCGCCCTGACCCGGCGATCAACTTACTCTGGTATTCGGGCGGACGGGGGGGCGGACTATACCCAATAGTAAGGACTGCAGCAATGGGGATCCTCGAACATCTACATTTATGGTAGGTACAAAACTGTACTTTTGTGGACTTCAAGGACAGATGCAAGCTCATAAATATAAAACAGATGCTTGCCCTGATCGAGGTGTTCAAGTTTCTGAATCATTGATCCTGAGGACCTCTTAACATTGTTGCACACAATACCACAGTCATATGGTTCATAAACAAATGAGCAGGAACTAGGTTGTACTCTCATTGCAGACTAACCATATTTGCTTGAGATATAGCTTGACAGTGCACTTTCACTCTCCAGACATCCTACATTCCTTTAGAGCAAATTAGTGTGATAGACAGACTGAGCAGGAAGAACGCACCAATGGAAACTAGATTGGGGCTTGTCCAAGATTTGATTAATGTCTGGGGGAGTTCCTCAAGTTAGACCTCTTTGCCTCCTCTCTGAACAATTAGCTGGTAAGATTCTACTCCACAAACGCAGCTTCAGTAGAAAACAAAGCTTTCGTACAATGCAGTCCATCACTGTTTTGTCAGAAAGCTTTGTTTTCTGTTAAAGAAGCTGCGTTTGTGAAGTAGTGGATTTTTTTTTCTTTTTTAAATCTTTGCTGGCTGGTCACTTTCCACTTCACCAATTTGCTTACTTCGGATTTTTTGTTAAGATTGTACTCCTTGCAGGAAGGTGTGGAAGAAAGATCCCTTTTCTTTTTCTTGGACAGGAATGTTCCTGTGTGTTTTTCCATGCTTTCCACTAATATCCAGGGTACTTCTGAAGATTCAGAAGGAATATAGTGGCGACTCCATTCTGGCCTGGGCAACTATAATTCTCCCTTTAGGAAAGGGCCATGTATAATTACCACAAAGTTCCTCACAGATTGGATCTACTCGCGTATGAATAGGAGAATTTTGATACTCTCCAACCCCAATTAATTTCATGTGGCTGCCTAGATGATAGGATCTTAATTCCCTTTAGGCATAAGCTTGCTTAAGATGTACATAAAGTGCTAAAAGGGCAAGAAAGTCTGCTACTAGAAAATCTTAGTGAATAGAAAAGGTTTTCTAGTTGGCGCCAGTAACATAAGTAGCATCCATTCATGGCTAGTTCTATGGTTTTGTAATTGTGAGGGTTTCTATCTTGTGATGTTTTACTCCATCAAAGTTCATTTATCGGCCATTTCTGCATGTTTGCCCATGGAGCCTCCTCTTTCAGTGCATTCTCATGTTGGAATGCATTTGAACTAGCTTGCCTGTCTGATGTGAGGTTCTTAACATGGAAAACTTGTTTACTGATTGCTCTGACTGCTACAAAAAGGGTATCTTAGTTGCAAGCTTTTATGCCGCTAGAACCCTGTCTTATTTTCCACAGAGACAGGGTTCTTTGACAACTAGTCCTTCTTTTATGCCTAAAGTGATATCCAAGTGGCTTTTAAGCCAAACTTTTCATCTTCCTTTTGTCTTTCCTGAACTTAAGAATGAAGGAGAAAGGATGCTCCATGCGTTGACGTAATCCGACAACTCTGGTACTATCTGATGGAACTCGATCTTAGATCTTCTGATCAATTGTTCATTTCTTGTGAAGGTAAGAAAGGACAGCCTGTGTTTAAACAGACTAATTCCACATGCTTGAGGCTATTATCTTTTATTATGTACACCACAATCGTATTGTAGTCCTTGTCTTCATCTATGGCTTTTTGGAAAGGGTTAGATTCTATAAGTATTCTAGAAGCCGCAACTTGGTCTTCTGTACATACTTCTACAAAGCACTGTAAACTTGATCCCTTCCCTAGATATAGAGCAGTCCTTTTATGACTTTTCTGCAGGGGCTTCATCAGTCTCCCTTTCCATCTGTCAAATGTAAGGGTAACCTAGCTGTATAGCGGAGGCTCCTGCAGCAGTGATCTATATGATGAACATAGTACAGTTGTGTAAGAAAATTTGCTGTAACAGTAACTGTTAAAATGATTGCTGATGTTGCTGCTCCACTGCTTTCTCCATCCCCCTTAATTTTTCGTGTTTGACGAGGTGAGGACTTTTTTCTTTTGCTGTTTTTAGCATTGTCCTTTAAAGGCTCCAGCCTCCCTCTGTCTTTTGGCATGGAAACTTTGAAAGGCTTGGTTACCCAAGCCTGTCTTCTTAGTCAGTTCAGCTTGAGCTGATGTAGAAGGTGCCAGAGTCTTTGGAAGTGTGCCAGCTGTTCTATCCTATGCAAGATATAATCTGTAATAGCTAAGGCTACTGCAGCAGTGATCATTCTGACATCTGCTGTTATGGTAAGTTGACTTGTACATCTGTACTTTGTGTACGTCTTTCCTACAGTGTTTTATTTTTCTTAGCATGAAGCAGGCCAAAGATATTACTGTTTCATTTTGCCCAGACAGCACTAATGACTTCCTTTATATCATTGTTGCAGATATTCTTCGTGTTTCACTCTTTGTCATCACCTGTGGGTTATCCCTGCTGTGGTAGCCCTCGGTTGGCCTGAATACCAGAGTCAATGTTTTTGTGCACCCGCTGCCATCGCCTGTAGTCTAATGTCAGGTAGTCAGTGCTATAAAGCAAGGCAGCTGATATAATTACATCAGTCTTTCTTGTCGTGGAGCCCGTAGCAGAAGCAGTTCGCAAGAGTGCCTGTCTGTCGCTACCAGAAGTTGAATTTCAGCAGAAAATGTCTAAAGCTAAGTACCCCATTGGGGGGACCCTTTTTTCTTGCTCTAACCTATTTCCGAAAAAGTTAACAATTGTCTCTCCTGTGGAAAGCCGATCCCACACTGAGACTTTCATTCTTAATGCATCACTTGTTTAGGCCCAGACCACGACATCCCTCGTTGCTGGTTCTGTGCCCTCTTTAATGCTAGAACCATTTACCATAGAACTCTTTTTGTAGACAGTTATTTTCATGTTCCGTCTTCGAATTTCGATATGGTGTCTGCCATCTAACAATCCGTCGACATTCCGAAAAAACATAGAGATAGGCCACACAAGGCTAAGCTTTCTGATGACGCTACTGCAAAGCAAGTCAGTTCTCCGGAATTAAGTGAGGTGCTTTCGCAGCCCCTGATGCCCGACTTGCTTTCTACACTGGCCTCTGCCAAGACGCTTTCGGAGTCCAGTGTGTTGCAGAAATCCACTTAGTCTTCCGAGCTGTTTCTGCCTCGGTTGGGTCCAGAGCCGTGGCACAGACACCGGCTTCTGAGGAGGCATTTTGCACTACCGATTCGAGACAGAAAAACGACATCTTCGCATCAGACTACCGCTTCTCAGAGACCGGATTCTGTCTTGCCTAGAAGCCAGGCCACTCCTAGGAAATCTGCTTTTAGCCACCATCTTGCTACTGCTCCCCCACCCCAAGGTCAAATGCTTAAAATGGCGGAGTATCTCTTCTCCCTTATCCAAGGTACTCAGGCCCCCAATCCAAAAAGGAAAAGGCATCCTTCTCCAGAAATTGACAGAGTCTGAGGAATCTGATTATTCTGCTTTTGAAGAGTAACAGCATCCCTTAACTGTTTTAGGATTCAGATGCAGAGGAATCCATTTCTTCTGCCTCTCCTCCAGAAGACCTTTCCTTTGGGGAAGCTCTTCACTCCTTCAGGGAGCATTTTCAATGGGAATCTCAAGACTTCCCACAGTCAAAGAAACGACTTGGAGAGTTTCTGGCCCTGCCCCAGCACAGACCCCTGGCCATCCCACTATTTTAGAAGTAGTGGATGATGTTTTCCATGAATCCAGCTCAGCCCCTGATGACCTGCTTCCTGCTCCAATTAAAAGCTGACCGGTACTACAGAGTACTGGATTCTTACAAATACCTGTACAGAAATCCTGCTGCAGACCCTGAGGTCCTTACACCGGGACCCAAAGGAGCTAAGACTAGTTCTGCCAAGAATCCTCTTCTGACAGATGCCAGAGCTCTGGACAGATGGGGTAAGAAGGTATACACCTCTGCAACCTTAGCTATCAGAGCTCTCATTTGTCAGTTCCATATGTTAAAATATCAACAACACACTTTGGAACAATTAAAACAGGAGATAGCTACCTCTCCTGATGGTGCCAACTCAAAAGAACTGGCAGAATTACTACACTTTGCTTGTCAAGTGGCCAAGCACTCATTACTATGTGGATATGACACTCTAGAAGCCTCTAGCAGGGCAGCAGTGACAGGATCTGTTATTAGAAGACATGCATGGCTGAAGGAACAACCTCTCCCTGATCATGTCAAGTCTAAACGTTTTGATGCACCCCTAGATAAGGAACACCTGTTTGGGGAAAAAGCAGAAGAGCTGCTTAAAAAGGTGGAAGACAAAGCAAAATCTTGACCTAGGAGAGGGGGGGAAGGTACTGCACTCAGACCTACAGTGACTCAAACTTTCAGCATGGATTATACACTAAATACTAACAAGGAGTCCCTGTTAAGCAAACAGGTCCTGGACATCATCATAGAGGCCAGAAGGCCCAGCACAAGAAAATCATATGCAGGAAAATGGAAACGATTCTGCTCCTGGAAACAATCAAAAGGGGGCAGTACTTGCCAACCTTCTATCTCTCTCATCCTGGATTACCTAGCAGAGTTGCTCAATAGTGGCATCTTTCTCCTCTATTAAAATCCATGCCTCTTCCATCTCTGCCCATTATGATTCAGAACAACCCCTCTTCTCTCATCCTTTGATTAAGCATTTAAGCCACCCTTGGACCTGAATTGTGTTAGAGAAACTAACATTACCTCCTTTAGAACCTGCTGCTTCAACAGAATTAAAATACCTGCCCTGGAAGACTGCCTTCCTACTAGCTGTCACCTCAGCCAGAAGGGTCTCAGAACTTCAAGCTCTCATGGCTATCGAGCCCTTCATAATTTTCCATGCAGACATTCTCCCTGAGGATTAACTCCTCCTTTATGCCCAAGGTGGTATCTGATGTGACCCTTAACCAGGCCATTCACCTTCCCACCTTCTTTCCCAACCCCCAAAACAAGGGGGAAATAATTCTACATTCACTAGACATGCACAGACAACTTGGATACTATCTGGACCCTACTAATCCATTCAGAAAAACATACCAGCTTCTTGTAAGCTTTGCCCCAGGGGGAGAGGGGAAGCCCATCTCCAAACAAACCATTTCCAAATGGATTTCACACTATCAATTTTTGCTACAGACTACATGGGAAACCCATCCCTAAGTCTATCCCTACCCACTCCACTAGGACTACTTCCACTTCCACTGTCTTCCTCAGAGGAGTGCCTACCAGGGACATCTTGGAAGTGGCCACCTGGATCTTTGTCCATACCTTTACAAAGCATTACCACCTACCCCTCTTTTCTGAGTCTAGGGCAGGGTTTGCCACTGCAATTCTGCAAGTCCTCCTGACCCATACCCAAGACTCAACCTGTCCTTCCACCCTTTTCCTCAGCTTTGGGAATCCTCCCACAGGTGATTACTGCAACAGTGAAACACGAAGAATAGTACAGTAGTGTACACAAAATAAATGCAGATGCTAGAGTGCATTCACTGTTGCAGTCTTGGTTTCCCCTCCTTCCATCCCCCATTTAACATCATCCCCGGGGGGGGGGGGGGCACAAGCTTCCCAAGGTGGCTTTTAGCCACCAGGACCACTTCTCTCTTCCTTTGTGCTTCTGACGGGTTAGGGCAAGAGAAACTGATGTAATGACATTGGCTGCCTTGCTTTTATAGCACTGACCTGGCGTCGGACTACAGGCAACTGCAGCCGGCGCACAAAAACTTCGAGACTGGTATTTGGGTCCACCGAGGGCTACCACAGCAGGGATAACCCACAGGTGATGACTGCAACAGTGAATACACTCTAGCATCTACATTTATGTTAGGTTTAAACAATTGTACTTTTTCTTTACTAAAGGGATTCCCTGTCTAGGGTAGCCCAATGTACGCCATACTGTATCAAAGCCCTAGGATTGTAAGAATGTTGTATGTCATGTGTCGCCAACGTGTCCCGCACAACATGGGGCGTAAAGGTGACATATGGACATACATACATACCTCAGAACTTCTTTGCCACCATTCTGAATGCCATCTTCAGTAGTCTGCTGAATGCTCCTCCGCTTATGCTGGTTACCAAGCACTTTTCAGCTAAGTGTCCCAGTCAGGTTATCTTATTTTTCTTTTAGTTTGTGAGTTTACATGGCATCCTGAAAGGGAAAATGTTACTGTGGGAGACAGATTCCTCATAAGGACCGTCACAAGCAGTTTTTTTTTTTTTTTTGCTTGGGTGCTTCTCAAGACCATACTACATGCTTGATTTGTCAAGTTTGTTCCCATGACTCTTTATAGTAGTTCCTCCTCTTTGTCTTTCTGCATGGAGAACAGTCAGCGTAATTTGTTGGTGCTTGGTAGTATGGTGGATTCGTCCCATCCCAAGGGTCAGCTGTCTGCCATGAAGACTACCAAAAAAGTTAGGTCGGATTTGGCTACTGCAACCTCCCAGATGTGTCCAGAAGCTGGTGAAAGCCTGGAGGATTGCCTGGTTGCTCTGTTGAATTCCTCTGCCACGACAGTGTCAGAGGTCAGCATGGATCCGGCTTCTTGCATGTCCTAGGAGGCCCTGCAGACATCTGTTGCAGATGTTGAGGGGGACACCGGCTGATCCTATCCATGGACGAGGGTGTGTTCCGCAGATTCTTGTTTGGGAGGAGATTCCCCGTACATTGAGTATTAGCAAGGGTCTGAACCTCCTAAGGCCTTTAGGGCTGATGTTTCTCTTAAACAGCAGCAAACTAAACAGTTCCCTTTCTTCCAAAGATCCCCAGTGTGAATGGCAGAATTTTACACAGGGTTTGTGTAATGCACTCATGGCTTTGAAGCCTTTTCAGAGAGTTTGTTCCTGTCCCCCCTTGGTCGTTTACTCCATTAAGATGCCTAAAAGCAGGACTCTTTCTGATGAAAACTTGGACTCGGGGAAGAGACCTTTGTGTTCTCTCAGATTCATTCTCCATTGGACTGTTCTTAGTAGGTAGATTCCATTAGTCCAGATTCTGCCTTTGAGGAACTCTCTTTTGGGGATACTATTTCTCATATGAACGATTTCTTTAAATGGGACTGTTCTCAGGTTTGACATCAGAAGAGGTATTGCAAATTCCTCCAGATGAAGTTCCCAAAGCCCTCTGCTGTTCCTCTGGTCAAAGCTGCCCTGTTAGACACTTTTCACCTGCAACCCAGGCTCCTGATTCCCCAAATTCCAGCCCCTACAAGCCTAACAGATTTTATAGGGTACCTGATGACTACATTTGTCTACAAAAGTCCCTCTACTGACCCCTCTGTTGGTCTTTTCTGACAAACCTTCCAAGTTCTTGTCTTCTACTAAATTGCTTCCTTCTGACAAGAACAGTAGGACCATAGAATGCCTGGGAGAAAGTGTATACTGCTGCTACCCTGGTCTTTTGGGCTATTAATATCAGACCTGTATGACCAGATAGCTTGATATCCCTTAGCTCTTCTTTCTTAGGCCTATCTCTGACATTCCTGATTCAGAGGGGAAGCTTTTGGCCCTCTTTGTCAAACTCCTCTTAAGTTGCTTGTCATTCTAGTAAATGTAGTTATGATGCAGCCGATGCTTCTAGAGCTACTGCTTTTGTCTCTGTGTTGAGTCATTACTCTTTGCTTGGTCTCCAGCCTTTGCCTGATGATATCAAGGCTAAGTTGATACTCCCCTTGATAATAAAAATCACTTTGGTTCTGCAGCTGCTGAGCTTTTTAAATCCTTGCGAGAAAAGGACAAGGCCTTGATGGAATTAAAGCATATTTTTGTTTCTCTATTCCTGAATTTCAGATGATTTATCCTTCTAAGCCTGCCTCTGTCGTAAGACAGTCTCACCCTCCTAAAGGTAAAGGGATCTCGACCGGCTCCTCCTGTTAGTCAACTCAGAAGCCTCCTTTTCCAGGCAGGCCAGGTTCCTTCTGTCTGCTTCCCTCCATCTTAAGTCAGGTTCCTTTATCTTTGTCTTTCCCCGTCTTATCCCAGCTTGTTAAGGATCACTCAGGATTCTTGGATTTTGTCCATCATCCGTCAGGAATACTTAATGGTATGGAAATCCCTTTCTCCTTTTCTGGGCATTCCCCAACCACCTGATGAGTAGCTGCTTTTCTTTCTGGAGGTACTTCAGGGCCTTTTATCTCAAGGAACAATCCAAGCAGTTTCTGCTCCTCAGAAGGGGAAGAGAGTTTATTCCTGAAAGTTTTTCATCACAGGAAGGAAGGCACCTGGAGGCCCATTCTGGAACTTTCTCAACTAAGCACCTTTCTGAAGATCCCTTCCTTTTGGATGCAGTTTTTTCAGACTGTCTCTTCTATTTCTCAGGCTTTCCTGTTTTTTCTGGATCTCCAGATGCTTTTCTTCGCATCACTATTCAATCCTGTTTCAAGAAATATTTGCATTCCTGATTTGTTCTTGCATTTTCAGTTCTCTGTTTTGCCCTTTGGTTCCCCAGAGTTTCTAATAGGGTTTTTTACCAAAAATGCCTTCTCTGCCCTTTTGATTGCTTTTGCATATTAAGCATTTAAGCCACCCTTGGACCTGAATTGTGTTAGAGAAACTAACCTTACCTCCTTTAGAACCTACTGCTTCAACAGAATTAAAATACCTGTCCTGGAAGACTGCCTTCCTACTAGCTATCACCTCAGCCAGAAGGGTCTCGGAACTTCAAGCTCTCATGGCTATCGAGCCCTTCATAATTTTCCATGCAGACAGTCTCCCTGAGGATTAACTCCTCCTTTATGCCCAAGGTGGTATCTGATGTGACCCTTAACCAGGCCATTCATCTTGCCACCTTCTTTCCCAACCCCCAAAACAAGGGGGAAATAATTCTACATTCACTAGACATGCACAGACAACTTGGATACTATCTGGACCCTACTAATCCATTCAGAAAAACATACCAGCTTCTTGTAAGCTTTGCCCCAGGGGGAGAGGGGAAGCCCATCTCCAAACAAACCATTTCCAAATGGATTTCACACTATCAATTTTTGCTACAGACTACATGGGAAACCCATCCCTAAGTCTATCCCTACCCACTCCACTAGGACTACTTCCACTTCCACTGTCTTCCTCAGAGGAGTGCCTACCAGGGACATCTTGGAAGTGGCCACCTGGATCTTTGTCCATACCTTTACAAAGCATTACCACCTACCCCTCTTTTCTGAGTCTAGGGCAGGGTTTGCCACCACAGTTCTGCAAGTCCTCCTGACCCATACCTAAGACTGACCCATACCCAAGACTCAACCTGTCCTTCCACCCTTTTCCTCAGCTTTGGGAATCCTCCCACAGGTGATTACTGCAACAGTGAAACACGAAGAATAGTACAGTAGTGTACACATAAAATAAATGCAGATGCTAGAGTGCATTCACTGTTGCAGTCTTGGATGTTCTTCATCTCACATTGCTGCAGTCCTTACATATGGGTAGTCCGCTGTCCTCGGTCGGCCCGAATATCAAAGTATTAGGCTGACGTCGGTCAAGGCGCTTAAGACTGACATCAGGACGTCAGGGTACAAATGCGCATGACCGACGTCATATCCTCAGTCTTTTTTGCCGCATGGTCCGATGCAGAAGCAGCGTTGCAAGTGCCGTTCAGCGTTCTGAAATTTTTCAATTCGAGTTTCAGACCGAGTCAAAGTTGGCTAAGTACCCGTTGGGGAATATTTTTAGTTTTTCTTGCCTCAGTGGCTTACGGATGTCAGAAAAGTGAATAACTGTATTTCTTGTGGGAAGCAGATACCGATAGGGATTATCATTCTTTGTGTATTCCTTGTTTGGGGCCTGAGCACGACGTTGTTGGTCGCTTTGTGCTAGGTTCAATAAGCGCACTATTGCCGAAGGTTAGATTGTGCTAGGTTGGTCTTGGAAGCGGTGTAATTATAATATGCCGCCGGATTCTCCGCACCCGCTTCAAGAAGCGCAAAGACAAAGCAGCTAAGCCCAGGCAGAAGAGTCGTCTGCATCGGACGCCGGTTCTTAGAGGCCAGTGGAACCAGTGGTTCGACAGAGGCTTCTCTGGAGTCCCAGGGGGAGACCTTGATATTGCAGGATGTGGCCTCTCAGGAGGCAGGTCAGGCTGAAGGGGCTTCTCAGGTTACTCTACTCCCCTCCCTTCCTAAGGTGGTTAGGCCCTCTCCTTCTGTTTCCAAGGCTTCTCCCAGAGGCAGGCCAGGTTTAGCTTCTGTTGGTGTCACTCCTAGTTCAGCAGGGTCTGTGCCCAAGAAGCACATGCTTAAAATGGCAGAAGATTTAATTACTTTGATTAGAGGTTCTTTGCCCCCTCCTGATAAGAGGCCTAGGGTGGAGCCAGAGTTGGGGAGTTTTGAGCAGGCTTCGGATGTTTCAGAGTCTGAAGACTTGCAGGAGTACTCTCCTTATTCTGATTCTGATGCAGATGATTCGACTCCTTCTGCTTCTCCTCCAGAGGATTTTTCTTTTTCAGAGACTCTTCATTCCATGAGGGAACATTTTAAGTGGGAAGGTCAGGACTTCTCTGATTCCAGGAAAAGGCTTGGGGAATTTTTGCTTTTACCCCAGCATAGGCCCTTGGCTATACCCCCTGTTCTGGATGTTGTGGAAGATGTGTTTGCAGAGGCTTCACTTAATCCTGATTCTTTGCCTCCTGCTCCTGTTAAACCAGATAGGTATTACAGGGTGCCAGAGGCTCATAAATATCTTTATAAGAGTCCTAGGGCGGACCCAGAAACTGATAGTCAGGGACCTAAGGGTGTCAAGGCCTCTGTTGTAAAAAATCCGGTTCCTCCAGATAAAGATGCCAGAGCTTTGGATAGATGGGGAAAGAAAGTCCATACTTCTTCCACCTTAGCTATGAGGGCTTTGAATTGCCAGTTTCACATGTTGAAATATCAAAACTATCTTCTTTCTCAATTGAAGTCTAAGGTAGATGCTCTGGCGGAAGGCATTGAGTGTAAAGAATTACAAGATTTGGTGCATGTCTCTGAACAGGTGGGTAAGCATTCTTTACAATGTGGTTTTGATGCTGTACAGGCCTCGTCTAGGGTGGCTGCCACTGGTTCAGTTCTTCGCAGGCACGCCTGGCTGAGGGATCAGAATTTATCTGACCATGTTAAGACAAGGATTTTGGATGCTCCTTTACAGTCTGATGTGTTGTTTGGTTCTCCTGTGGAGTCAGTCTTGAAGAAAAATGGAAGACAAGGCTAAGTCTATGCAGGCTGTTAAAGATTTTTTGCAAGTTCAGCCTCCAAAGTTTAGTAGGAATTGGCCTGCTAAGGGGTGGACGTATCCTTCTTATGATTCTCAGTCTAGGAGATCTAGACGTGGTAGGGGCAGAGCTCAGACTTCCTTCAGACCTAGAACAGGGAGTTCACCTGCACAATCTTCGGGTGAGGGCAGGGGCCAGTCCTTTTGTAAACAGGCCCAATGACCTACCTTTTCAGCTGCCAGATCCTTCTTGCCTGGCAGCACCTTTGGGAGGAAGGTTGGCACTCTTCAAGGAAAATTGGAGTTTGATTACCCAAGACAGATGGGTATTGGATATCATACACCAAGGTTACAAGTTTTATTTCCATACCTTGCCTCCTTTCAAGGGCATGCCGGACGTTCCTCCTCAGCAAAGACTAGAGGCTCACAAACAAATTTCTCTGCTACTTCAAATAGGGGCCATACAACCGGTCCCTCTGCCAGAAGTGGGCCTAGGATTTTATTCTCGCCTGTTCCTAGTACCAAAGAAGGGGAACACGTGGAGACCAATTTTGGATTTATCTATCCTCAACACATATCTGGACATTCCCAAGTTCAAAATGTTGCGTTACAACCGCTTTTATCTCTGCTGGGCAAAGATCACTGGATGGTGACTCTGGATCTCAAGGAGGCTTACCTTCATGTTCCTATCAGGCTCAATTGCAGGAAGTATCTGCGTTTGCTGGGACTTCTCATTATCAGTTCTCTGCATTGCCCTTTGGCTTATCTACTGCCCAGAGTGTTCACAAAGGTTCTGGCTCCAGTGATAGCTTTCTTCAGGCTAAGAGGAATACAGATCTATCCTTATTTGGACGATTGCCTGATTCTGGCCCAAGAAAGGGCGAACTTCTTCATCATTTACAGTATGTGATAGCAGTGCTAAGATGCCTGGGGTATTCTGTGAACGAAATAAAGTCCAGTCTAGTACCCTCTCAGGACATGTGCTTTCTGGGTGTGAGACTGAATACAGCATCCCAGATGGCCTTTTGACCCCGGACAAACAACAGAATCTTTCTCTTTACTTCCATCAATTGTCTCATCAGTCCAGGCTGACTGCAAGGACAGTCCTTCAAGCCTTGGGGTTCATGGCATCTTGTATTCTGGTGCTTCCCAATGCCAAACTGCATATGAGGAAGCTACAATGGTATCTCAAAATGTATGGACACAGCACTGCCAAGATATGGACACTGTCATTCAGATAATACCTTGCATTCAAAAGGAATTTTTGTGGTGGGCTCAGGAATGTCACCTAAACAAGGGACTCTCTGTGACCCGCCAGAGGCTAGTCAGATTCTAACGACAGATGCCTCAGACAAAGCTTGGGAGCTCATCTAAATGGAAAGTGGGTACAAGACATGACCTGCCAGACTTCAACATCTACATATCAACTTGAAGGAGATGTTAGCAGTCCAATTTGCATTAATAGCTTTCAAGGATTTACTTCTTCCAGGGCAGGTGTTGATTCAAACAGACAACACAACTGTCATGTGGTACATCAACAAGCAAAGGGGAACGTATTCTTATCCTCTATGCAGACAAGCAATGATTTTGTGGGAGACTGCTCTCAGTTTACAGCTAAATCTTCAGGCAAGGTTTCTGCCGGGAGCACAGAACTCCTTAGCAGATGTGTTGAGCAGACAAATTATGGATCCCCACGAGTGGAAATTGGATCCTCATGTATTTCAGAAATTGACTGTTATGGGGAACTCCAGACATAGATCTGTTCGCTTCTCCACTAAACTACCAGCTGCCAAAGTTTTGCACAAAAAGGTTTCATCCCACAGCTTGGAAAGTGGATGCTCTCTCATTCAATTGGAGCAATCTTCATGTGTATGCCTTTCCACCTCTGCCTCTCCTCCCAAAGGTACTCCTGAAGGTCAGACAGGACAAGCCAAAGATGATTTTAATAGCTCCAGATTGGCCTCGACAGCACTGGTACCCATTATTGAGAAGTCTGATACGGGAGCCTCCTTGGCCTTTGCCTTCGATTCCACACTTGCTGTCTCAGGAGAACAGTCATTTACTCAATGTCAAACTTCACTCTCTACATCTAACAGCCTGGCATATTCTGTTTTAAACCCTGGAGGGCCTCAGCTTCCACAGCAAGTTTTGAATGTTATTTTGGAGGCTAGAAGGCCTAGTACAAGGAAAGTGTACGCAGATAAATGGAGGAGATTTTTATTTTGGAGTACAGCAAGGAATTTGATGTTTCTAAGCCTAATTTAAGTGTGGCTCTTCAATATCTTACTGAGTTACTGGACAAAGGTTTGTCCTTCTCCTCTATTAAGGTTCATGCTGCAGCAATTTCTGCTCACTGACTGTGACCCACCATTGTTTTCTCATCCTTTGTTTAAGCAATTCCTTAGAGGGGCAAAGAATATAAGACCCCCGCGAAAGCTCCTACTCCTGCTTGGGATCTCAATTTTGTGTTGGAGAAACTCACTCTACAACCTTTTGAGCCTGCAGCTACTGCCGAGTTGAAATATTTATCATGGAAGACTGCTTTTGTTGGCCATTACCTCAAGCGAGAAGGGTTTCTGAATTACAGGCCCTTATGGCGGTTGAGCCTTTCTTAATTTTCCATAAGGATAGGGTATCTTTCAGTACTAATCCTTCCTTTATGCCTAAAGTGGTTTCTAGTGTGGCTTTAAACCAAACTATTCATTTGCCTACTTTTTATGCAAACCCCCAAAATAAAGGGGAAAAGATTTTGCACACTTTGGATATACACAGGCAGTTGTGATATTATTTGAGCAGAACTAAAGGGTTCAGGCAGTCTCAGCAGTTGTTTGTTTCATTTGCTTTGGGTTCTCAGGGCAAGCCTGTTTCAAAACAAACTATTTCTAAGTGGATTGGGTTTTGTATTGCTTTCTGTTATTCCCATCATGGTAAGGAGATTCCAGCTGGGATTAGGCCTCATTCCACTAGGGCTACTGCCACTTCTACAGCTTTTTTAAGGGGGGTGGCGACTAAAGATATTTTGGAGGCAGCTACTTGGAGTTCAGTGCATACTTTCTCTAAGCATTACCACCTTCCACTTTACTCTAAATCTAGGGCTGGTTTTGCCACTGCAATTTTACAGGGCATTTTGGCAGCTCCTAATGCTTTATAGTTTTGCCATCCTCCCTTACCTCTGCTTTGGGATTCTACCCATATGTAAGGACTGCAGCAATGTGAGATGAAGAACATAGTACAGTTTTGTACCTACCATAAATGTAGATGTTCAAGATCCACATTGCTGCAGTCCAATTTACTCCTCCCTCCTTCCCTCTGTAGTTAGAGGTTGTGTGGTTTGGGTTGTGAATTTTGTAAATTTTGTATATATTGTAAATATGATTTGGGCAAGGGTGGTTGGTTTTTTTTGCTGTCTTTGGTTTTGGCCTTTCTTTTTAGGGTCTTCTGACATCTGGGGCAAGAAAAGACTGAGGATATGACGTCGGTCATGCGCATTTGTACCCTGACGTCCTGATGTCAGTCTTAAGCGCCTTGACCGACGTCAGCCTAATACTTTGATATTCGGGCCGACCGAGGACAGCGGACTACCCATATGTAAGGACTGCAGCAATGTGGATCTTCGAACATCTACATTTATGGTAGGTACAAAACTGTACTTTTCCCTCCTTCCATCCCCCATTTAACATCATCCCCGGGGGGGGGGGGCACAAGCTTCCCAATGTGGCTTTTAGCCACCAGGACCACTTCTCTCTTCCTTTGTGCTTCTGACTGGTTAGGGCAAGAGAAACTGATGTAATGACATTGGCTGCCTTGCTTTTATAGCACTGACCTGGCGTCGGACTACAGGCAACTGCAGCCGGCGCACAAAAACTTCGAGACTGGTATTTGGGCCGACCGAGGGCTACCACAGCAGGGATAACCCACAGGTGATGACTGCAACAGTGAATACACTCCAGCATCTACATTTATGTTAAGTTTAAACAATTGTACTTTTTCTTTACTAAAGGGATTCCCTGTCTAGGGTAGCCCAATGTACGCCCACTGTATCAAAGCCCTAGGATTGTAAGAATGTTGTATGTCATGTGTCGCGCACGTGTCCCGCGCACAACATGGGGCGTAAAGGTGACATATGGACATACATACATACCTCAAAACTTCTTTGCCACCATTCTGAATGCCATCTACAGTAGTCTGCTGAATGCTCCTCCGCTTATGCCGGTTACCAAGCACTTTTCAGCTAAGTGTCCCAGTCAGGTTATCTTATTTTTCTTTTAGTTTGTGAGTTTACATGGCATCCTGAAAGGGAAAATGTTACTGTGGGAGACAGATTCCTCATAAGGACCGTCAAGACCATACTACATGCTTGATTTGTCAAGTTTGTTCCCATGACTCTTTATAGTAGTTCCTCCTCTTTGTCTATCTGCATGGAGAACAGTCAGCGTAATTTGTTGGTGCTTGGTAGTATGGTGGATTCGTCCCATCCCAAGGGTCAGCTGTCTGCCATGAAGACTACCAAAAAAGTTAGGTCGGATTTGGCTACTGTACAACCTCCCCAGATGTGTCCAGAAGCTGGTGAAAGCCTGGAGGATTGCCTGGTTGCTCTGTTGAATTCCTCTGCCACGACAGTGTCAGAGGTCAGCATGGATCCGGCTTCTTGCATGTCCTAGGAGGCCCTGCAGACATCTGTTGCAGATGTTGAGGGGGACCCTCGGCTGATCCTATCCATGGACCGAGGGTGTGTTCCGCAGATTCTTGTTTGGGAGGAGATTCCCCGTACATTGAGTATTAGCAAGGGTCTGATCCTCCTAAGGCCTTTAGGGCTGATGTTTCTCTTAAACAGCAGCAAACTAAACAGTTCCCTTTCTTCCAAAGATCCCCAGTGTGAATGGCAGAATTTTACACAGGGTTTGTGTAATGCACTCATGGCTTTGAAGCCTTCCCAGAGAGTTTGTTCCTGTCCCCCCTTGGTCATTTACTCCATTAAGATGCCTAAAAGCAGGAGTCTTTCTGATGAAGACTTGGACTCGGGAAGAGACCTTTGTGTTCTCTCAGATTCATTCTCCATTGGACTGTTCTTAGTAGGTAGATTCCATTAGTCCAGATTCTGCCTTTGAGGAACTCTCTTTTGGGGATACTATTTCTCATATGAACGATTTCTTTAAATGGGACTGTTCTCAGGTTTGACATCAGAAGAGGTATTGCAAATTCCTCCAGATGAAGTTCCCAAAGCCCTCTGCTGTTCCTCTGGTCAAAGCTGCCCTGTTAGACACTTTTCACCTGCAACCCAGGCTCCTGATTCCCCAAATTCCAGCCCCTACAAAGCCTAACAGATTTTATAGGGTACCTGATGACTACATTTGTCTACAAAAGTCCCTCTACTGACCCCTCTGTTGGTCTTTTCTGAGAAACCTTCCAAGTTCTTGTCTTCTACTAAATTGCTTCCTTCTGACAAGAACAGTAGGACCATAGAATGCCTGGGAGAAAGTGTATACTGCTGCTACCCTGGTCTTTTGGGCTATTAATATCAGACCTGTATGACCAGATAGTTTGATATCCCTTAGCTCTTCTTTCTTAGGCCTATCTCTGACATTCCTGATTATGAGGGGAAGCTTTTGGCCCTCTTTGTCAAACTCCTCTTAAGTTGCTTGTCATTCTAGCAAATGTAGTTATGATGCAGCCGATGCTTCTAGAGCTACTGCTTTTGTCTCTGTGTTGAGTCATTACTCTTTGCTTGGTCTCCAGCCTTTGCCTGATGATATCAAAGCTAAGTTGATACTCCCCTTGATAATAAAAATCTCTTTGGTTCTGCAGCTGCTGAGCTTTTTAAATCCTTGCAAGAAAAGGACAAGGCCTTGATGGAATTAAAGCATATTTTTGTTTCTCTATTCCTGAATTTCAGATGATTTATCCTTCTAAGCCTGCCTCTGTGCGTAAGACGGTCTCACCCCCCTCCTAAAGGTAAAAAGGGATCTCGACCGGCTCCTCCTGTTAGTCAACTCAGAAGCCTCCTTTTCCAGGCAGGCCAGGTTCCTTCTGTCTGCTTCCCTCCATCTTAAGTCAGGTTCCTTTATCTTTGTCTTTCCCCGTCTTATCCCAGCTTGTTAAGGATCACTCAGGATTCTTGGATTTTGTCCATCATCCGTCAGGAATACTTAATGGTATGGAAATCCCTTTCTCCTTTTCTGGGCATTCCCCAAACACCTCAGGAGTAGCTGCTTTTCTTTCTGGAGGTACTTCAGGGCCTTTTATCTCAAGGAACAATCCAAGCAGTTTCTGCTCCTCAGAAGGGGAAGAGAGTTTATTCCTGAAAGTTTTTCATCACAGGAAGGAAGGCACCTGGAGGCCCATTCTGGAACTTTCTCAACTAAGCACCTTTCTGAAGATCCCTTCCTTTTGGATGCAGTTTTTTCAGACTGTCTCTTCTATTTCTCAGGCTTTCCTGTTTTTTCTGGATCTCCAGATGCTTTTCTTCGCATCACTATTCAATCCTGTTTCAAGAAATATTTGCATTCCTGATTTGTTCTTGCATTTTCAGTTCTCTGTTTTGCCCTTTGGTCTCTAGTGCTGTAGGGGTTTCACCAAATGCCTTGCTGCTGTGGTTGCTTTTTGCAGTATGAGGGGTTACAAATCTTTACTTAATGGGATAAACTTACTCATTCAGGCTTCCTTTCCAGAGACCTTGATTGAGCACATTCATGATGCTACTTGCCTCTGGCAAAGCTTAGGGTTTACAATAAATTTCCAAAACCCCTTCCAGACTCCTTCACAAGGTCATGTTTGACTTGGTTGCAGGCTCCAGACCATTCCTGTGCTGGCTTCCTGCCTCCACTCAAGGCTCTGGCCTTTTTTCATTCTCTTTCTTCAAGTCTCAGTTACAGCCAGAGAAAGTCTAAGGGCTCTGGGATTCATGCCATACATCATTCCTATGATACGTCTACCCAGACTAGATATGAGGAAGCTACAGTGGTTCCTAAAGTCAGTATGGCTTCAATGCTGTCATCCTTAAGATTTTCTCGTACTACTTTTTCCTTGCCTCGAACTAGAGCTTTAGTGGTGGATTTGGCAGCTATCAACCTAGAGCTTCCTTTTCAGCCTCAGTCCCTGCTTAAGAATTTTTTTCGGATACTTCAGATGCATGGTGGGGGGGTGATGTTCTTCATTCCACATTGCTGCAGTCCTAACTATTGGGTAGTCCGCTGTCCAGTCGGCCCGAATACCAAAGTATATGGCAGACGTCGGTCAGGGCGCATTAGACTGACGTCAGTACGTCAGGGTACTAATGCGCATGACCGACGTCATATCCTCAGTCTTTTTTTGCCGCATGGTCCGATGCAGAAGCAGTTTTGCGAGTGCAGGTTGGCGTTCTGAAATTTTCTGAAGTCGGAGTTTCAGACCGAATCAAAGTTGGCTAAGTACCCGTTGGGAACATTTTGGCTTTTTCTTGCCTCAGTATTTAACCGGATGTCAGAAAAAGTGAATAACTGTATTTCTTGTGGGAAACAGATACCTCATAGGGATTACCATACCTTGTGTATACCTGGTTTAGGGCCTGAGCACGACGTTGTTGGATGCCGCTCTTGTGCTAGATTTAACAAACGCACTATTAAGAGAAGGTTAGACTGTGCCAGGTTAGTGTTTGGGAAGCGTTGTAATTATAAAATGCCGTCGGATGCTCGCCGCTCCAAAAGCGCAAGGACAAAACAGCGAAGCCTAGGGTTGATGAACCGGCAGTCCCGGACGTCGGTTCTTTAGAAGGCTCAGTGGAGCCAGAGGTTTTGTCAGGAGTTTCTTTGGAGTCTCAGGCAGAGACTTTACTGTTACAGGATGTGCCTTCTCAGGAGGTAGGCCAGGCTGAGGGGGCTTCTCAGGTAACTGTTCTTCCCTCTCTTCCCAAGGTAGTTAGAGCCTCTCCTTCTGTTTCCAAAACTTCTTTGAGAGGTAGGCCAAGTTTACCTTCAGTGGGGGCTTCTCCTAGCACTTCAGGTTCTGTGCCTAAGAAACATATGCTTAAAATGGCAGAAGATTTGATTACTATGATTAGAGGTTCTATGCCCCCTCCTGATAAGAGGCCTAGGGTGGAACCTGAGTTTGAGAGTTTTGAACAGTGTTCAGAGGCTTCTGAGTCTTCTGCGGAAGACTTGCAGGAGTATCCTCCTTATTCTGATTCTGATGTGGATGATTCCACTCCTACAGCTTCTCCTCCTGAGGATTTCTCATTTTCAGAGACTCTGCATTCCATGAGGGAGCACTTTAAATGGGAAGGCCAAGATTACTCTGATTCCAGGAAAAGGCTTAGGGAATTCTTGTTTTACCCCAGCATAGGCACTTAGCTATACCTCCTGTGTTGCATGTGGTGGAAGATGTTTTGCAGAGGCTTCCCTGAACCCTGATTCTTTGCCTCCTGCTCCTGTTAAACCTGATAGGTACTATAGGGTGCCTGAAGCTCATAAGTATCTTTTAAGAGTCCTAGGGCAGACCCGAAACTGTTTCTCAGGGACCTAAAGGTGTTAAGGCCTCTGTGGTTAAAAACCCTGTTCCCACTGATAGAGGCAAGGGCTTTGGATAGATGGGGAAAGAAAGTGTATACTTCTTCCACTTTAGCCATGAGGGCGTTGAATTGTCAGTTTCACATGCTAAAATATCAAAATTATCTCCTTTCACAATTGAAATCTAAGGTGGATGCTTTGGAGGAAGGTATTGAGTGTAAAGAGTTGCTGGATTTAGTTCATGTGTCTGAACAAGTGGGTAAGCATTCTTTGCAATGTGGTTTTGATGCTGTACAGGCCTCCTCGAGGGTGGCTGCCACTAGTTCTGTTCTTCAGGCATGCCTGGTTGAGGATCAGAATTTAGCTGAGCATGTTAAGACAAGGATTTTGGATGCTCCTTTACAGTCTGATGTGTTGTTTGGTTCGCCTGTGGAAGCAGTTTTAAAGAAAATGGAGGACAAAGCTAAGTCTATGCAAACTGTTAAAGATTTTTGCAGGTGCAGCCACCAAGTTTAGTAGAAATTGGCCTACTAAGGGATGGACATATCCTGCTTATGATTCCCAGTCTAGGGGTAGGTCTAGACGTGGTAGGGGCAGAGCTCAAGGTTCTTTTAGGCCTAGAACAGGAGTTCACCTGCTCAGACTTCTGGTGAGGGCAGGGGTCAGTCCTTTCGTAAACAGACCCAATGACCTGCCTTTTCAGCTGCCAGTAGATTCTCGTCTGGCAGCTCCTTTGGGAGGAAGACTGTCTCTTTTCAAAGAAAATTGGGATTTAATTACTCAAGACAGATGGGTGTTGGATATCATTCACCACGGTTACAGGTTTTATTTCCATACATTGCCCCCTTTCAAAGGCATGCCAGACGTTCCTCCTCCACAAAGGAAAGAGGCTCACAAGCAAATTTCTCTGTTACTCCAAATAGGGGCCATTCAGCCAGTACCTGTATCACAAAGGGGCCTAGGATTTTATTCTCGCCTGTTCCTAGTACCAAAGAAGGGGAACACGTGGAGACCAATTTTGGATTTATCTATCCTCAACACTTATCTGGACATTCCCAAGTTCAAGATGTTGACGTTACAACAGCTTTTACCTCTGCTGGGCAAAGATCACTGGATGGTAACTTTAGATCTCAAGGAAGCTTACCTTCATGTGCCTATAAGACTAAGTTGCAGGAAGTATCTGCTCGAGCTGGAAATTCTCATTATCAGTTCTCTGCATTGCCCTTTGGCTTATCTACTGCTTCAGAGTATTCACAAAGGTTCTGGCTCCAGTGATAGCTTACTTCAGGCTAACAGGAATTCAAATCTATCCTTACTTGGACGACTGCCTGATTCTGGCTCAAGAAAAGGAAGACCTTCTACAGCATCTGGAATATGTTATAGCAGTGCTAAGATGCCTAGGGTATTCTGTGAACGAAATAAAGTCCAGTCTAGTACCCTCTCAAGACATGTGCTTTCTGGGTGTGAGACTGAATACAGCAGCCCAGATGGCCTTTTAACCCCGGACAAACAAAAGAGTCTATCCCTTTACTTCCATCAACTATCTCATCAGTCCGTGCTGACTGCAAGGACAGTCCTTCAAGCATTAGGGTTCATGGCATCTTGTATTCTGGTGCTTCCCAATGCCAAACTGCATATGAGGAAGCTGCAATGGTATCTCAAAAATGTATGGACACAGCACTGCCAGGATTTGGACACTGTCATTCAAATAATATCTTGCCTTCAAAAAGAATTTTTGTGGCGGGCTCAGGAATGTCACCTAAACAAGGGACTCTCTGTGACCCGGCCAGAGGTGAGTCAGATTTTAACGACAGATGCCTCGGACATTGCTTGGGAGCTCATCTAAATGGAAAATGGATACAAGACAAGTGGCCTGCCAGACTACAGCATCTACATATCAACATGAAGGAGATGTTAGCAGTCCAGTTTGCATTAATGGCTTTCAAGGAGTTACTTCTTCCAGGGCAGGTGTTGATTCTAACAGACAACACAACTGTCATGTGGTACATCAACAAACAAGGGGGAACACATTCTTATCCTCTATGCAGGCAAGCAATGATTTTATGGGAGACTGCGCTCAGCTTGCAACTAACTCTTCAGGCAAGGTTTCTGCCGAGCACAGAACTCCTTAGCAGATGTGTTAAGCAGACAAATCATGGATCCCCACGAGTGGAAACTGGATCTTCATGTATTTCAGAAATTGACAGTGTCATGGGGAACTCCAGACATAGATCTGTTCGCTTCTCCACTAAACCACCAGCTGCCAAAGTTTTGCACAAAGGGTTTCATCACACAGCTTGGAAAGTGGATGCTCTTTCTTTCAGTTGGAAAAATCTTCATGTGTATGCCTTTCCACCTCTGCCTCTTCTTCCAAAGGTGCTCTTAAAGGTCAGACAAGACAAGCCAAGGATGATTTTAATAGCTCCAGATTGGCCTCGCAACACTGGTACCCACTACTAAGGAGTCTGGTAAGGAAGCCTCCATGGCCTTTACCTTTGATTCCGATCTGTTATCTCAGAAGGACGGTCATCTGCTCAATGTCAAGCTTCACTCTCTTCATCTGACAGCCTGGCATATTCTGTGTTGAAACACAGCAGGTCTCAACTTCCTCAACAAGTTTTAAATGTGATTATGGAAGCTAGAAGACCTAGTACAAGGAAAGTGTCGAGAAAAATGGAAGAGATTTTTATTTTGGAGTACAGCAAAGAATTTGGAGATTTCTGAGCCTAATTTGAGTGTGGCTCTTCAATATCTTACTGAGTTATTGGACAAAGGTTTGTCCTTCTCTTCCATTAAGATTCATGCTGCAGCAATTTCAGCTCACTATGATTGTGACCCACCATTGTTTTCGCATCCTTTGTTCAAGCAGTTTCTTAGAGGGGCAAAGAATACAAGACCCCCGTGAGAGCTCCTACTCCTGCTTGGGATCTCAATTTTGTGTTGGAAAAACTTACTCTACAACCTTTTGAGCCTCGGCTACTGCTGAATTGAAATACTTGTCATGGAAGACTGCTTTTCTGTTGGCTATTACTTCTGCAAGAAGGGTGTCTGAGTTGCAGGCCCTTATGGCAGTAGAGCCCTTTTGATTTTCCATAAGGATAGGGTATCATTACGTACTAATCCTTCCTTTATGCCTAAGGTGGTTTCTAGTGTGGCTTTAAACCAAACTATTCATTTACCTACTTTTATGCAGACCCCGAAATAAAGGTGAAAAGATTTTGCACACTTTAGATGTACACAGGCAATTGCGTTATTATTTAAGCAGGACTAAGGATTTTAGGCAGTCTCAGCAGTTGTTTGTTTCTTTTGCTTTGAGTTCAGGGCACGCCTGTGTCAAAACAAACTATTTCTAGGTGGATTGGGTTTTGCATTGCATTTTGTTATTCCCATCATGGCAAGGAGATTCCAGCTGGGATTAGGCCTCATTCCACTAGGCTACTGCCACTTCAACAGCATTTCTAAGGGGGGTGGCAACTAAGGATATTTTGGAGGCAGCTACTTGGAGTTCAGTGCATACTTTCTCTAAGCATTATCACCTTCCTCTCTACTCTAAGTCTAGGGCTGGTTTTGCCACAGCTATTTTGCAAGGCATGTTGTCAGCTCCTGCTTCTTTATGATTTGCCAGCCTCCCTTACCTCTGCTTTGGGATTCTACCCAATAGTTAGGACTGCAGCAATGTGGAATGAAGAACATAGTACAGTTTTGTACCTACCATAAATGTAGATGTTCGAGGATCCACATTGCTGCAGTCCAATTTACCTCCCTCCTTCCCTCTGTGTTTAGGGGTGGTTGTGTAGGTGAGGTTATATGCTGATAATTTTGTATATATTGTACATATTTTTGGTGCAGGTATATTGGGCCTTGTCTTTTTAGGGTCTTCTGACATCTGGGGCAAGAAAAGACTGAGGATATGACGTCGGTCATGCGCATTAGTACCCTGACGTACTGACGTCAGTCTAATGCGCCCTGACCGACGTCAGCCATATACTTTGGTATTCGGGCCGACTGGACAGCGGACTACCCAATAGTTAGGACTGCAGCAATGTGGATCCTCGAACATCTACATTTATGGTAGGTACAAAACTGTACTTTTTTGGCCCTTACAAGGTTTAGGGACTTTGGCCAATTCATCACAGGGCAGACAATATTAACATCAAGGAGATGAGAGCTCTCCTCCTTTTTGTTCAGGTCTTTCATACTCTTCTTCCAGGACTTCTCAATCTTTGCAGACAATTCCACAGTGATGTGGTACATCAGCAAGCAAAGGTACCTTCTTTGCAGGCTTCAGGTTTTGGATCTGCCTGTCCAATATCAGGTGACTCTAAAGGCTGTTTATTTTCCTTCAGAACCAAGCATTGTGGCAGTTTCTCTGAGCAGGTCCACAATGCAGACTAACGAGTGGCTGCTTCACAGAGTTGTGTTTTTGGACATTGCCCACTAGTTGGGGGTACTGCTGTGGTAGATCTTTTTGCCTTTCTTCTGAACAAACCACTTCCTCGTTTTGTTTGCACCAGAGTCCCAAGTCCTCTGGCATGGAAGGTGGGGAGCCCTGTCTTTTTCTTGGAGGGGATGTTTGTCTTCCTTCCCATCCCTTCCTTTCGAGGGTCCTGCTCAAGATAGCGCAGTACTCCTCCAGAATCTTGCTAGTCACTTTCTTGGGCCAGACAACATTGGTTCCCTCTTCTGCACCAAACCAAGTGCAATCATCACAAATCACCTCACAGGGTAGACCAACTCAGAAGACAAAGGGGTATGTCATCCATTCTCTCTTGTCCATTCTTCAACTGACACTGGTGGTGATAGAGTTTTGAAACTTTTTATGCACTGCCCCCCCGAGGATATGCTGTGGTTCTTAAGAGGCCAGGAAACCCACTACCAGGAAATCATGTGTCCCCAAATGAGAGAGTGTCTGGTGTGTTGCTCATAACTACAGTCCACTTTCTGTGGGAATTCCTCTGGTTTTCTCTTGTTTGTGTGACTTCCTTCATGCTGGGTTGGTGTATTATTCAGTTAAAACTTATCTGTCAGCTGTTTTTGCTTGTCTGCCTCTGTCCCCTCCTCTGGCTTAAGGTCAAACAATTTCTTAAAAGGTGTCCTTCATATTAGATCCCCCAGGAAACCTGTTACTCCTTCCTGGGACCTTTTTTCCTTGAAAATTTGACTCTGGCTCCTTTTGAGCTTGTGGCTTCAGCTTCCTTGCAGCAGTGTACTTGGAAGACTGTTTGGCCCTTACTTCTGCTATGATATTTTCTAAGCTTCAGGCCCTTATGGCTGTTCCTCCCTTTAGTTTTTCATAGGAACAGGGTCTCTCTTTGTACTAATCCTTTTATTTCCAAGGTCGTTTGAATTTTCTCTTAATCTATTAACTTGCCCACTTATTTTTCTTTCTCTGTAGTCAGATAGTGCGAAGGTGGTTCTCACCTTGGATTTGCATAGGCAACCTGGATATTACTTTGGTAAGACTAAAGCTGTTTGCAAGTCTGAGCAGCTTTTATTTCTTTTCATCCCAGATCTTTAGGTTTGGCTGTTGTAAGCAAGCCATTTCTTCATGGATCTCCAAAGCCATTTTTTTGTTGCTACTTTCATGGGAAAGATCTTTCTGCCTCTAAAGGATCATTTTATAAGGCTATGCTTCCTCCTGTGCTTTTTTTCAAAGGAATGGATACTGATGTCCTTCAAGAATGCAACTGCAGTCATAACATATGGGTTGTCCTGCCTCAGGCAGCCCTCGGTCGGCCGAATTCCAAAGTCTGGGTCCAGCGTCGGCTGGTGTTGCCTCCTCTCCGACGTCACCACGGCTGGAGTATAAAGGCATCGGCCGACGCCATCTTCTTCAGTCTTTCTTGCCATGCGGTGCCCGAAGCAGAAGCAGTTCGCAAGTGCCGGTCGGTCAGCTCCTGTGTTTTCAGTACCGAAGTCATCTAAAAGCTAAGTACCCCGTTGGGGAACATTTATTCTTGCCTCAGCCGATGTCAGAACAAGTTGAGAAAGTTAATAATTGTTTGTCCTGTGGTAAACAAATACCTCATAAGGACTTCCATTCTCTCTGCTTTCCTTGCCTGTGCCCAGACCACGACGTCTCGGCCTGTGCTGCCTGTGCTTGCTTTAATAAGCGCACTCTCAGGCGCCGGGCAGAATTCGCCGAGGACTTTTTCGGTGAATCTTTTGCGTACATCATGCCGTCGGATCAACCAACTACCCAGTCTGCTAAAAAACGCAAGGACCGGGACCGACATCCTCGGCCCACGTCCACCACCGATGCTACTCCCAAACCCTGTGCTAGTGCTCCGGTCCCTTCGGAAGTAGTAAATCTACCCCTCCAGGCAGACGACACAGCATTAACACGACCTTCGGACTCTGAGATTTCTCAGGTGCCGGTTGTTGATTTTCCTCCGGAAACCGAAGTTCTGGATCTACCCGACACCATTTCTGTGGACAAGGTTACGCCTGCACATGGGGCTGCTAGGCCTCCTGTATCCATGTCTATCAAGGCCTTTGCACGTGCTAAGGCCGCAAGCCAGGCCAAGGCCCATCCCAGACCAACTGCCCAGGCCCCTTCTTCTGATAAGCAGATCATGTCTCTGGCTGCTGATCTTATTTCCCTTATCAAGGGGTCTCAGCCTCATCCGGAAAGGGGTTCCCAGCCACCTGCAGAGAAAAGGCCCAGATCTGAGCAGGGGGACGACCTCTCCTCGAATGAAGCCTCCGGGGATTCTGAACACTCTGATGCCCAAGAAGAATCCTTCCAGGTCTACGAGGACTCTGATGCTGAGGAATCGATTCCCTCTGCTTCCCCTCCAGAGGCTTTCTCTTTTGGTGAAGTCCTGCATTCCATGAGGGAACATTTTCAATGGCAGGGTCAGGAATTCTCTGACTCCAGGAAAAGGCTTTGTACCTTCCTCAAGCTTCCCCAGCACAGGCCTTTAGCTATTCCACCTGTTATGGATGTCTTGGATGATGTTTTCTCTGACTCCAGTGCTAACCCTGATTCTCTTCCTCCGGCTCCTATCAAGCCGGACAGATATTATAGGGTCCCTGACACTCACAAGCACCTTTTTAAGGCCCACTCTGTGGATCTAGAAACTATTTCACAGGGCCCAAAGGGAGTGGCTGCCTCCTCTGCCAAAAACCCACTGCCAGCAGACAGGGAAGCAAGGTCCCTGGAGAGATGGGGTAAAAAAGTATATACTTCTACTACCCTGGCCATGAGGTCACTAAATTGCCTTTTTCACATGTTTCATTGCCAGGATTTTCTCCTGGATGATTTACAGAAAAAGTTAGCTTCTCCTGAGCCTATTGATAAGGCATTGCAGGATCATATACATAGCACTCAGCAGGTTAATAACCATTTTCTACAGTCTGGTTATGATGCACTGGAAGCTTCATGTAGGGTAGCTATGCATGGGGCTGTGATACGTAGACATGCTTGGTTAAAGGATCAGTCTTTGCCCGACCATGTTAAAGTAAAGTTACTTGATGCACCCTTGGAAAAACAGAAGCTTTTTGGTGCTAATGCACAAGATGTATTGAAATCCATAGAGGAAAAAGCAAAGTCAGTACAGACAGTCAAGGATTTCCTTCAGGTTCAGCCACCCAGATTCAGCAGAAACTGGTCCTCAAAGAATTGGTCCTTCCCTGGCTCAGACAAGTTTCAAAGGGGAAAAAGCAGACGTGCCCATGGTAGAGGACAATACCGAGGATCTCACAGGGGACGCCAATGGCAACCTCCAAATCAAAGAAGTGGTGCAGACAGTTCAGCTGCACCACAAGGACAATCGCAATGACTTGATTTTCATTCCGCCTACAAAGGTTCAAAGAGAAGCACCCTTGGGCGAAAAACTATCCTTATTCTCACAAAACTAGCATATCTTAACCAAGGACAACTGGATTCTGAATTTGATAGACAAAGGTTACAGATTCCACTTCCACACATTACCAATAAGACAAGGCATGCCAAACCTGCCACATCATCAAAGGGCAGAGGCATTCTCTCAAGTTTCTAAGCTGTTAAGTATAAAAGCAATAGAAAGGGTTCCTCCTCAGGAGCAAGGGATTTTATTCAAGACTGTTCCTTGTTCCAAGAAAAGAAAACAAATGGAGACCCATACTGGACTTGTCATCTCTAAACACTTTTCTCATAGTGCCAAAGTTCAAAATGCTGACGTTGCAGCAACTCCTTCCCATGCTGGGCAAGGGGTCTTGGCTGGTCACTCTGGACCTCAAGGAGGCATACCTGCATGTCCCTATCAGACAAAGCTGCAGAAGATACCTCAGATTTATTGCAGGGACAGAGCAACATCAATTCTCCGCATTGCCATTTGGCTTATCTACTGCGCCCAGAGTGTTCACGAAATGCCTGGTATCGGTAGTGGCAGACTGCAGGGGATTCAAATATACCCCTACTTGGACGACTGTCTCATACAAGCAGACAACAAACAAACCTTAAAAGAAAATTTGGACTATGTCATGCATCTACTGCAGGCCTTGGGATACACAGTCAACATTCAGAAGTCAAAGCTACTGCCATCCCAACAGATTACCTTCTTAGGAGCCAAACTGGACACAGAAAACCAAATGGCCTACCTCACAGAGGAAAAACAGCAGCATTTACCAGAGTACTTCAAAGGCCTAGCAAAACTCTCCCAGCTGACTGCAAGGAAAATCCTGCAGGCCCTGGGGTTCATGGCATCTTGCATCCTTCTGATACCTTTGGCAAGACTTCATACGAGAAAGTTGCAATGGTATTTAAAAAATTTATGGTCTCAACATAGCCAAAGCCTGGAGGACATAATCCCACTTATTCCATGTCTGCAAAAATAATTTTTATGGTGGGCTCAAGCCAATCAGCAAAACAAAGGTATGCCTTTCAACAGACCTCAAGCAGGCCAAATGATTACAACAGACGCCTCAGACCATGGATGGGGGGCGCACATGGAGGACAGGTGCATTCAGGGGCAATGGACCCCAAAGGAAAGACATCTGCACATAAACCAAAAGGAAATGTTGGCAGTGATGCATGCTATCGAGACTTTCGAAAAAACACTACAACAGGGACATTTACTGATAAGGACAGACAACACCACTGTCATGTGGTACATAAACAAGCAGGGAGGCACTCACTCTTATCCCCTCTGCAGACTAACAATGCTTCTCTGGGAAAAATCTCTGAGCCTGAAGATACATTTACAATCCCAGTTTGTACCGGGCAAGGACAATGTACTGGCGGACAACCTGAGCAGAAATTTCATGGATCCACACGAATGGATGTTGCATCCTCACATTTTCTCTCAACTGACGAAGACATGGGGAAGACCGGAGGTCGATCTTTTCGCATCCCACTTAAATCATCACCTGAAAAGGTTCTGCACAAGGACTCACCATCCTCTAGCCTGGAAGATGGATGCTCTCTCCTTCAACTGGAATTCTCTAAAAATTTATGCATTCCCTCCTCTGCCTCTGCTGACCAAGGTGATACTGAAGATCAAAGCAGAACACCCAACATGTATTTTGATAGCTCCAGACTGGCCAAGGCAACACTGGTACCCATTGCTATTGACCATAACTCGGACCAAACCATGGCCTCTGACTCTATGGCCCTTGCTCCTAACACAACACAATTACAGGACTGTACATCAAGACCTGAAATCATTACATCTGACAGCCTGGAGACTAACATGACTTCTCCACCTAACTCTCTATCAAAATCGGTTCAAGAGATCTTGCTGGAAGCACGCAGACCTTCCACAAGAAAAACATATTCAGCCAAATGGAAGAGATTCGGCATCTGGAATGCCAACAGGGGTCAGGACACAGCATTACCGAGTATACCTCAGATTTTAGAATACTTGGCAGAACTACTTCATGCTGGACTTTCATATTCTTCAATAAAGATTCATGCCTCAGCAATCTCAGCAAAATACAACTGTGACCCTCCAGTGTTTTCTCATCCCTTGCCACGACAGTTTCTAAGGGGAATAAAGAATATCAAACCTCCCAGAAAACTGCCAGTACCTGCATGGGACCTCAATTATGTGTTGGAAAAATTAACTCTTCCTCCATTTGAGCCAGCAGCAAGTTCAGAAATGCAATTTCTTTCATGGAAGATGGCCTTCTTATTGTTAGTCACATCTGCAAGAAGAGTTTCGGAGATACAGGCACTCATGGCAGTGCCTCCCTTCCTCATTTTTCATCGACAGAGTTTCTCTAAGAACCAATCCTACATTCATGCCCAAGGTTATTTCCAGGGTGTCTCTAAATCAAGCTATTCATCTGCCTACATTCTTCCCCAATCTTCAAAATAGTGGGGAAAAGCTGCTGCATACTTTGGACATACACAGACAACTACGTTACTACTTGGACAGAACTAAGGCCACCAGAAAGTCTGACCAACTGTTTGTAGCCTATGCTGCTGGAGTTCAAGGAAAAGCAATCTCCAAACAAGCAATTTCAAAATGGATTGGACATTGCATCAGATTCTGCTATTCTTTCCATGGAAAAGGTGTGCCAGCCAATATTAGGCCACATTCCACCAGAGCTATGGCCACTACCACAGCTTTCCTAAGAGGAGTGGCAACAAAGGACATTTTAGAGGCTGCTACATGGAGCTCCGTGCATACATTTACCAAGCACTACAACCTGCCCTTATATTCCAGATCCCGAGCAGGCTTTGCTTCGGCAGTCCTGCAGGGGATTTTAGCTACACCATCCTTATCTTAGTTCCATCCACCCCAGCTTGGCTATGGTATTCAACCCATATGTTATGACTGCAGTTGCATTCTTGAAGGACATAGTACAGTTTTGTACCTACCATAAATGTAGATGTCCGATAGATATGCAACTGCAGTCGGATTTTCCCTCCCACCTACCCCTCGGGTCCCTACCCCTTTTCCCATTAGCTGGGGGTATTCCTATGGTGTATCTGTTTATTACTGTTGTGCATGTTTGGGGATTATTTTTATCCATTTACCAAATTTAGCCTTTCTAGGAGGGCACCTGGCATCTGGGGCAAGAAACATTGAAGAAGATGGCGTCGGCCGATGCCTTTATACTCCAGCCGTGGTGACGTCGGAGAGGAGGCGACACCAGCCGACGCCGGACCCAGACTTTGGAATTCGGCCGACCGAGGGCTGCCTGAGGCAGGACAACCCATATGTTATGACTGCAGTTGCATATCTATCGGCATCTACATTTATGGTAGGTACAAAACTGTACTTTTCCATCCTTGAAGCTGTTAATTGGACTTATACCCATACCTTTACTATGCATTACACATTTGATCTTTCCAGAGCAAGAGCTGCCTTTGCCAGAGTTATTTCCTTTTTCCCTTCTGGGTGCACATGTTCCTCCTCCTCTCCTTGGACTGCTGTTCCTCCTGGGGCTATTCAGTTCTGAGGTGTATACACCTGTACGTCACCTTTATGCACTACACTGTGACCTGGGAGCAAACATTATGTATGACGTCCACTCATAAGGCTTTGGTACACTGGCTGGATACCTACTTTTATGGTAAGATATTACACAACTGCACTTTTAGTCAACATTGCAGTACTAAGTCTTTGAAACTGCTGCCAGCCTGAATACCAGAGTCTTTCACCATCCCTCATCCTGCAGATGTCTTTGCCATTTGATGTCAGGATATTGGTGGTATAAAGACAGGCATGTTGGCCATTGCCATTTTCTTGCTGTTAGTCCAATGGACAGGACTATGAATGAGTATCATCAGTTACCTTGAAGTACCAGAGGAATCATTGAATTACTTCATTAGGAACTTATGTTATCTGCTTAAAGTTACAGTTGTCCATCTTGCTGGAAACTGATCCCTCAGAAAAAAAAAACTACCACTCCTATTGCTTGTTCTGCATAGGGCCCCACCATAATATGCCAAACTATTCCTTTTGTGCTAGATTTAGCAAGAACACCATTAAGCATAGGGACATATCACTCCCACAGCATTTAGAGTAAAGTAGGACTCAGCCTTCACATGCTATATCATCCACCAGTTCCCAGGCCGCCATACTGAAAAAACTAAGACAAACACCCGAAGAAGGAAGTGCATCAGTGCTAAGGCCTTCATGTCAGACTCCCTTCTTCATCTTGAGGTAGCTTATTCAAATAAGGTTCTATTGCTGTCCCCGGTGTATAACTGATAGGCCAGTGTCCTCTGCCTCATTCCTTCAGGAAGCCACCATAACAGTGGCCCAGTCCTCGTGCAGATACCAGTCTGCTCCAAAGCTGGTAGGCAGACCATGACTTATGAAGTCAGGTTTCTGGTGGCAGAGGTAGTGGGTGGTATTCCCTTTGTTGTAATTTGAGGGATTACCTTGGAACTGGGTTGAGGTCATGGCCTACCACCTATGACTGGATGAAGGAGAGTTAAGTCTGCTCTAGCCCAACACTACCTGGTTGTCTGCTTCATCGACCCAGTTCTCTTCACAGGGTCCTAGTCAGGTTAGTGCAAGACATTTGTAGACTTTATGAAGTCTAGGCAACCCACCTTGGAATCTGAGATTATGCCTGGACCCTCCCCTTTAAAAATGAAGATACAGGTTCCTCAGAATCGCAAGATGTACAGAAACTTGGCTAAGAAAATAGTCTTCACCCCCCACTTCAACAGTATTTTTGCCCTTATTCAGAAGGCCTTTTGTCCTCCTCTTCACCCCTTGAGGACTTGTCCTTTGAGGACACCCTTCATAGAAGGAATCGTTTGTATGTAGGGAATTGTTCCAGGCCCAAGCTAACTGTAGAACGTTCTTGAACCTCCCTGCCCCTAAAGCACTGGCTATACCGGCAGTTCATGAAGTTTTGGAAGATGTTTGCGGATGTTTTTTTGCAACCTGATTCCCCAATCTTCTGCCACTAGAAAGATTAATCGCTTTTATAGGGTACTTCAGTCCCATAGACACCTCTATAAGAATCCAGTAATGGCACCAGCTGTGATGTTTCTGGAATCCACCAAAGGATGATCTCGGCCTACATTCAAGATACTTTTGCCAAATAGAAAACTTATAGACCTATTTGACAAAAATGTAAACCTCAGCCATTCTGGTCATGAGAGCTCTGAATTGCCAGTTCCATAAACTCAGATACCGTGACTTCCTTCAGGTGCAAATAAAAGCTAAGGCAGATGGGGATACAAGAGCCTCCAGAAAGACATCCAGGAATTGTTATCCAGGTATTCATTTAAGATGCATTGGACACCTAGTGTGGGGCAGCTGCCACTGGTCTGTGATGAGAAAACATGCTTAGCTGAGAACACACCCCCTTTCAGATGTAAAAGCAGGGCTGTTAGATACCCCACTTGATAAGGAATGTGTGTGAACCCCCAGCAGAAAAATTTGTTTGAGATTGGATCACAGGGGGAAACAGTCAGTTAAGGAACTCTACTTCTCCCCAACCCACTATGCAACTAGGTCCAGGCCCTTCCCCCTACACAGGAAAAAAAATACAAGGAGGAAAAGGCCTAGGTGTCAGACGCAAACTGACGCCCAACACCTCCCTCTATTGCTATTTCCACCTACCATCTTGGGGGAGAATCTCCTCCTTACTCAGTCATTGGGAGCATATTTCCTAGCGATAAGTATGTAGTGCAATTAATTAGAATGTGTTACTGACCTATGGTTTTGGAAAGCCAGCTCTTCCTAGGCATTCTCACTTCTGTAAAACAGCAAAACAAACTGATTCCACCTTCTTGTTGCAGTAGAGTTCCATCCAGCCAATCACCCCCCCCCCCTTGGTGGGGTGGGGGGGGGGTCACAGGGTTCTTCTCATGACTCTTCATAGTTCACAGAAAAAAGCAGCCATTTTGGACCTTTCAAAACTTGAATTCCTGGAAGTACCAAAATTCAAAATGTTAACACTTCATGCATTATTGCTTCTTATCATCCTGGAGTATTTGATGGTGATTCTGGACTTGAAAAAAGCCTGTCTTCATGTTCAGATTTTTGAAGAGCATAGCAGCTTCATACTTTTCAGTCAGGAAGATCACACTACCAATTTTATGCCTTACCATTTGGCTGGTCTACTTCAGAATATTTACCAAATGCTTGGCACCAGTCCATTGCCTTTTGTAGAATGAAGGGGTCCATATTTACCCATACTTAAATGGTTACCTGATGCAGGTGAAATCACCAGCTGACACCCAGACAAATCACCAGAGATTCCTTTCAGCAGGTGGGCTTCCACTGTGTGTCCATAAGTCTCAAATTATGCCAAATACCAGATGTGCTTTCTGGGTGCAGCCTTAACTTAGGTGGCATTTCTACCAGAGGGAAAGGCATTGTTCCCCAGTGTACCTCCTTAACCTGTTCGGCAAACACACCATTATTGCAAGGGAATTTAAGGGTCCTGGATTATATGACTTGTACTGTAATGGTTCCACTAGCAAAATTCCACATGAAACTGTAGTGATTCTTTTAAAAAAATGCTGGTCTCAACAGCAGCACACTCTAGAAGCTACAATATTCCTTTTAAGCCATATAAATTCTGTGGCAGAAGGAGAGTATAAAAGCCAAATTGGATCTCCCCTTCTAGTTCCCCAGAAGGGTCCAATCCCTAACTACAGACATCTTGGACCTAGCTTGGGAGCACAGGTGGGATAGCATAGGGTATAGGTGACATAAGACTGGTACAAGGCAGCCCAGCACATCAAAGTAAAGAAGATAATAGATGTTACTTTGGTCTTGAGATCATTGCAAGAAAGATTGGTACCAGGATCAGAGATACTAACAGGCAACACTACAATGATGTGGGTATATAAACAAACTGGGAGGAACTCATTCCAACACCTATACAGATTAGCAGTAGAACCGTGGCTATAGTGGCTCAGCAATTAGGATTTGCTGCCATAGCATCCTTGCATCCCAGTTCAAGTAAGCCTGGTGGCAGACTGTCTGAGTAGATCCCTTCTAGACCCCAAAAAATGGATGCTGAAAAGGGGATCCTTTCCTGAAATTGACACCCAAATGGGGTCTGCCAGAGAGTCATTGCTATAAAAGACAGCCAAGCAAAGTAGAAAGTACTATTCAAGGACTCCCCAGAAGGGTGTGGAGAGCAGATGGGTTCTCATTCAGCTGAGCATATTATCTCTCTCCATTTCCTCCAGTACCCCCCCCCCCCCCAAGAACATTGTAGATAATGAGGTCAGACCATAGATGAAACTGATGTTTCCTTAAGTGGCCTGGGCAGCACCGGTTCTCCTAACACTCTTCAAAGTGAGACTTATACCAGTCTTCATCCTTATGGGTCTCCCAACATAAAACAAGGGATTTTCATCCGTCTCAGGATGAAGATGCTCCAGTTATGTTTGGTTGATCCGTTATTGATTCTGTCCAGACGGTCCTTTCCAGAGCATGTAATAATTGCACTGAAGGAAGCTAGAAAGCAGAGTATCAGAAAATCGTGTGGCAAAATGGAAAAGTTCTCTGCCTGGTCCAAAGCATTACTGGAAGAGTTACTAGGATCTCTCTCCCAGTTGTATGAAGGACTAGAGTAAAAGTGCATGCATCTGCTATGTCTGCATGCCTTCCCTTATCCCTTCCTGCGTGTTCTCCCTTTGACGTGAAGCAATTCCTAAAAGGGGTTTTGTGTCTTCAGCCATGTAGAGACCTAAATTCTGTGTTAGAACACCCTTTGAGCAAATGGCCTGAACACCACTCAGTTTGATGACTGGGATGATAGCTCTTCTGCTGGAACTCCTCAGCCAAGTGTATATCCATATTGCAAGCTTTGATGTGCAAAAAGCCCTTCCTTGTTTCTCACAAACAGTACAACGTTAAGAATTAACCAATCCTTTCTTGCCCAAGGTATTATCTGATGTCCCCTTGAACCAAGATATTTGATTTCCTGTATTCATTCTCAGCCCACAGAAGAGGGTGGATAGAATTCTTTATTCTGTAGATGAACACTGACAATCAAGATGATTCTTGCATGGAGTAAGATTCCCAAATAAATCTGGTCAACTGTTGCTTACATTTGCAGAAAGTGTACAAGGAAAACTGATAGTTTCTCAATGGATAGCCAGTTGGTTTATCCTCACCATGGCAAGCAGACTCCTGGTAGAGTCAGTGCTCATTCTGTAGAGGCAAGGGCTACCACCTCAGCACTTCTTAAAAGACCACCTACACAGGCCATTCTGTTAGCAACCACTTGGTCCTGATTGTACGTCTCCACCCAACATGTTCTGTATCCACAGCTAGGGATGAGTTTGCCTGTGCCATTTTGCAGAGCCTGGTGACACCATCCCAGAACACTTCACAACCTTGCAAGTAGAACGTCTTTAGCAGTTCTCCCAAGGCTCAGTACTGTAATAGACTGTTATGAGTGTAGTACAGTTGTGCAGATAACTTAATATAATTGTAGATGTTCTAGTAGATCAATGTTTCAGTACCTTTTCCCTCCCTTCTACCTTTTTTCTCCACTGTCAGTATGATTGGGTGGGTATCCTACTTATTCACCACTACTTTTCCCCAACTCTTCTTCTCTAACAAATTGTCTCCAGGTATCATTTAGGTCAGTGGGTCAGGTTGTACTTCTGAGAAACCTCCAACTTTGATAGCTTGATCAAGAAATGACTTGAAGATTGAGCCACCTGATGTACCTTTATACCACGAGCAAGCTGATGTTGGATATTTTTTTGAGATAGCTGCACACTGATCAACAGCTTAATTTCATCTCTGAGTGAATACAGAAACTGAGAAATAAGTGGGTAAAATTCAGATCTGAAATAGTTTACTTCATTTGATCTTCAACCTGTGGGTATTGGATCTGAGCCAGCAACATCACAAGCATCTGCTCTGGGCTCCTCCCCTTACCCATAACCAAAATACACCACCACTACTTTCCAACCCCCAGATCTCATTTGTCTCAGCTTCCAATGCATTGTGATTCTTGAAATTCAAGTTGAGTAGGTCTTTTTCAAAGTTTAGTGTTTTTTGTGTGCTTGCTGGTAGTATAGGTTTCCTCCCTTCCTCCCCTTCACTGGTGCGTCGAGTGTAGGTATTGTTGACTTAATTTTAGGTAGTTTTAGGTAGTTTTAGGTAGTTTGTAGTAGTTAGTCCCCCCCCCCCCCCGCCTTCTGTGTGC
Source organism: Protopterus annectens (assembly GCF_019279795.1). Taxonomy (NCBI): domain Eukaryota; kingdom Metazoa; phylum Chordata; order Ceratodontiformes; family Protopteridae; genus Protopterus; species Protopterus annectens. Next base: position 391,574,638 of record NC_056751.1, read on the forward strand.
TTGTCTGAGTGTGTGGTGAGTGGAGTGTCTCTCTTAAAAGACCTTTTTCTTGTTTAGTGAGACATGGCTGATCTCCCTAAACAAGTTTTCAAAAGATGCACTGAGTGTGGCCACAAATTGTCACCTGCTGACAGCCGCACTCTGTATGCTTTGTTTGGGTGTGGCCCATTTAGCTACTGACTGCAGTATTTGCATAGGTTTTAACCTGCGTGCCCTTAAAGATCAGAGGGCGAAATTAGTTATGAAGGGCCAACTCCCTTCTACGGAGGCAGCCGACTTCTCTTCTGCATCTGTCACTGCGGCTGCTGTGACCGCCGCTGCTCCTTCTCCTCACTCCCAGGCTGGGACTCATCCTCCTGCCTCTAAGCCTGTGGAAGCAGAGCGTAGAAAAGGCAGAGCGAAGGAGAGAGAGAGAGAGCACAGATCTGAAAAGAGAAAGAGGTCCCTGAACCTTTCGGCTCCGACTGGACCACCAACCAAAATTCAGCTTAAGCACCTCCCCTCGGCTCAGAACTCCTAGATATTCTCCGGAGCCGGAAGAGCCCAGCCCACCCTCTAGAGCCTAGGTTCTTCGACCTGCCAAGTCTGAGTCCGTGGCTTCGTTGTAGTCCACCCGCAGTCTATCTGAAGATGACCTGGATAAAATGATGCAGAGATTTATCTGCACATAAATTCACATGGGAGTCTTGCCGTCCCCCTCTCCCTCTGGAGAGGGGAGCCCGTTTTCCTTCTTTACACTTGTATCTCTGATCCGACCCCCGGTTTTCGGAGTACATGGATCCCAGAATGCCCCTAGTCAGAGGGGACGGCGCAAACGGTACCAGTTTCCTCGATGCCGACAGCTGCATCGAGCATGTCTGATCAGACTAGTTTAGATCTGAGTGGCTGGCTGAGCTGGAGCCTGGGTGTCTGATCCGAGGGGGTGGAGCTGTTTCCATCTGATCCGACCTCGTCTGGTCACAGCCCCCTTCTCAGAGTGCTGTCTACTTCGGGCCTGGCTCAGATTCCCATGTGGGATCTGGGGAGAGCGGTTCCCTTAATGGTATCCCAGGAAGCTCGCTCTCCCTCTGTGTTCAATGTTGTGGAAAGGGTTCTCTCCAGTGGATCAAGGCCCCAGACTATATCTTTGGACTCTGCCCCAACTCCTGCTTTGTGTGTGAATCCCATCATTTTACCACAGGGACAGCCCATGCTCGAGGACCCCCAGACTGGTTCCCCCTGAGGAACAAGTGGTTTGCGAGTTCCCTCTGGAAAGCCCCACCGGAGAGGTTCCTCGCAAGCATATGTGCAAGATGGAGGCACATTAACTCCTCCCTGGAGGCCCTCACCAAGGACACTGATTTGGATGATGGGAAAGGTTCCCCCAGATCACCTTTTGAGGATGTCTCCTTCGGAGACCTCATGGAAATCTTGCGCCAGCAGGGAGGTTGGTCCAGCCCAAAGCCTTCCTCGGACCAATCCGTGTTCCTGGAGGCTTTTGGCATGGGCCTGTCTACTTCCTGGGTGTCCACTCTTGTGGATCCATTAGTGGAGTTAAGTCACCTTGCGGGCTTGGAAGGAACCGCACACCGTGGAACTGATCTCTAAACACCCAGATAAAACATTGAGCCCCCCCTGCAAACAGACTGGCTTGGAATAAAGGGTCCTTTGTAGACGCTTTGGTGGTAGCAGCCACCACCAAGAAGGAACTAGCCCAGGAGAGTTCCTCGGTCCTTCCTCCTGACCGTGAGTGTAGGATGATGGATCACCTAGGAAAGCGGTATTATGCATCAGCAACTTTTTCTGTCAGGGAGCTGAGCTATCTGGCCTACGTTACTCTACTGAAGCGCAACCTGGTTAAGGAACTGGCTGAGTCTCCCCCAAAATCCATGTTGCAGGAGGACAGGGCTACGTTCTCCACTAGGATGGCTACCTTGACAGTGGTTTCAAACATGTCTATGCGACTCAACTCACACGGAACTGAAGGAGCGGCTAGGGCGGCTGGGTACGACGTGTCCATGAGGTGTAAAGCCTGGCTCAGATTATGTCAGTTCACTGAAACCTTCAAGGCTTCTTTTGTGAATACCCTGTATGACTGCTCTTCCCTCTTTGGTAAGACCATCCCGGACACCTTGGTCCAGAGTGAGAAAGACGGGAAGACACCATCTGCCATCGGAATCCGCTTCTCGAACCCTCAAAGATCCTTTTCCCAGAATCAGCAAGGGCAAAAGATGTGGTTCAGGAAGTCTCACTATTTCCTAGGACACTCAGGACCCTTTTTTCCCTAGAGGCAGAGGGGGAAAGGGTAGATGCTGGCCCAGAGGCAGAGGGAGGTCCAACGAGTTTTGGATCTCGAGAACCATTCTCGTACAGGCCTGCGCAGCAACCCTGAGGGGTTGCCCAACTGCTCTGGAGTCAGTCGGGGGTCACCTGTCATTGCACCTGGCGGCATCGGAGTCCATGTCATCAGACCGTTGAGTGTTTCAGATAATTTCCAGAGGTTATTCAATCCTGTTTGTGGTTCTCCCTACACTTTACAAAAACCTTCCAGACGTACTACCCATGCAAAGGAAGGCAGCAGCACTAGATGTTTCCAAGCTGCTCAAGAAATGAGCCGTCGAACCCGTCCCCCCAGATCAGTCTGGTTCGGGCATCTACTCCAGGCTCTTTTTGGTGCCAAAAAAGATGGGGGACTTGAGGACCATTCTGGACCTGTCTACTCAGAACCTGTCAGTTGCCAAAGAGAAGTTCTGGATGGTCACTTTACAGTCCGTCATGCTATACCTGCAAGAGAGTGACTGGATGTGTTTGTTTGACCTCCAGGACACTTACTATCACATGAAGATGCACAGAAGATCCAGGAGGTTTCTCCACTTCCGGCTAGGAGCCAAAGTGATGGCAGTAGTAGCAGCTCACCTGAGGCTTCAGGAGATTCAGGTCTACCTTTACCTGCACAATTGGCTCCTTACTGCTCCCACCAAGCATCTACTTTGTCAGACCAGAGACTTATTTCTTATAGCTTGCATACTATCTAGGGATTACAATGATCACAGCCAAATCTCTTCTGAATCCTTTCCAGGTGATGGAATACATAGGGGCACAGACACGTTACAGACAAAAGTTTTCCTGACCTCGGAGAGAGTTTAAAATCTAAGGATGCATATCACCTTCATTTATCAGTCTCACCTTTCCTCTGCAGAGTTGGTCTTAAGGGCCCTAGGTTCTATGGCAGCGACGATAGCACTTCTACCATGTGCTCTATTATGTATGCGAGTACTACAGTGGACTCTAGCGGTGCAATGGTCTTTGGATCTTCCGTTGTCACACCCGATGCACCTCAGCAGAGTCGGCAGGTCATCCTTTCTTTAGTGGATGCAGTCTTCAGAAATCTTGGAGGGACAACCTTTTGATGTTATGTGGTCCTATCTCTCCTACATTTCTTACTCACGGGTTCGGAGCCGAGAATCGGCTCCGACTCGGCCAAATTTCTCTAGCACGAAGTCTCTAATTGGCTGGGCTAACCCGGTATGCCAAGATGCACCTCGCCCTAGCCCCAGATCTCGTTTGCCACTCGTAGAGTTAGGACGTGGTCTCGCTTGGCTGTGGCTAAGTACCCTTTTTAAAATACTTATAAGTATTTTAGCAGTCTACTTTTTGATAAAAGCTATTTTGATAGCTAACTTTGTATCTGACTAGTTGTGTGAGTTTTTGAAAGTATAGTATTTCATGGTATCCCTACTGTTTTCGCAGGCTAGGACCATTTAAGTTAGAGGACCTAGTCCTCTCCAGTGTGTTCCCTTGTTGTTTTGTGCTGTGTTCGTGTTGGTGGTTAAACTCCCACTTAGGAAGTGTTTAAATTAGTTTCCTTGTCCATTTAAGTGGTTTTTGGTCTTCCCGCCTTCCTCTTTTTTTGTCTCTGTCGGTTGTGAGTGGCGCGGTTGCTTACCATGTCAAAAGAACTGAAGGAACATAAACCCTCTGGGTTTAAGAAGTGTACAAAATTTAGCTATAAAATATCCATTACAGATGGGCACTCTATCTGTGTTTGTCTTGGTGCTATTCACTTGCAAGAGTCCTGCAGTTTCTGTGGTGTTTTTAGCCCTAGGGTACTGCAGGAACATAAAAATAAACTGATTTTGAAGGGTCTGATCAAGCCCTCCTTTGAGGAGGCCTTGGAGTAGTTGTCTTCTTCTAGTACCAAGTCTAAGCCTCCTAAGGCCAAAAAAATATCTCCGGCTACGTCTGCTTCTTCGGAGCCATCGGAGAAGGTTTGTAAACTGGATACTTCCTCCTCGGCTCCACTATCCTCTTGGCCGAAGGAGAAGGACTTTGAAATGGATACTACCTCCTCGGCTCCATTGTCCTCGGGACCGCAGGAGGTATCTGTTGTACTGGAGTCTACCTCGGCTCCGATACTATTGGAACCTATTCGGAGCCGGTTACCCAGTGTCAGGTATGAGTCTCCAGTCAGGAGATCCTGATCTCCTCCTATTTCTTCCAAATCCTATAGGCTGTCTGATTTGGATGTGGGTAGGGTGGACCAGAGGCTCCTACAGTCTCCGGTGTTGGCAAAACTGTTTTCAGTTCCGGCCCAGTCGGCTCCGGAGCCGGTTCCCATTCTTGTACCGATGATTCCTTCTCTGAACACCCATGTGTTGTCGGAGCCGGAGTGCTCCGCGCCGAGTGATGTTCTGGTGTCGGCTCCGATACCCCAGGTGAGTCTATCTGAGCCGGCTTCGGCTCCAACCAGGTCGGCTCCGTCCTCTGGTTTCGGCACTCTGGTTTCCTCAGTCGGACCAGAGGGGAATACCTCTGGCTCCTGTCTGTTCCGAGCCTCCCTCTTGGTGCTTCGGCTCGGGGAATCTGTACTCCGGTCGTTGTCTCAGAGACTGGTCGGTCCTCGGACTCGGGGGGGGGGGCGGCATGAGGCCATGAGGAGCGCCCTGGCCAGGTCGTCAGGTACATCACCTGGATCGGTTACTCCGTCCCCTGACGCCCCCCTTTCCGTGGATGGCGGAGCCCAAAGGTGTGGGGATACCCCCTTGAGCAGTCCCCTACTTTGAGGGCCCCTCAGTCGGTGCTTAAGGAGCCTCCCAGTAAGAAGTTGTGCAAGAGGAAGCACATAGACTCCCAGGACGAGTCCCTCACTTCCGATACCGACCTCGAGGAATCAGAGGGGTCCCCCAAGTCGTCCTCCGATGTCATTTTCTCCGACATCCTGGAGATTTTGAGACAGAGGCGACTGGCCTTCCAAGACCCCCTTTGAGGAGTCTGTATTCCTTAAGGCCTTCGGAGCTTAACCCTCTGCCTCCTGGGTGTCTCCCCCCTTCGAACTCTTAGACTTGATTTGTCGAAGGGTGTGGGAGAACCCTGATTCCATGGAACTGGTGCCCAGACTTCCAAACAAGTTCCTGTCTGCTCCCCCGGGCAAAGAGTTCCTTACCAAAGGGGTTTCAGTAGATGCCTTGGTGGTGGCGGCAGCCACTCAGCAGGAAGTTGCAGAGGCTTCTTCAGTCCACCCTCCTAACAAGGAGTCCTGGAGTATGGACCGGTATGGGAAGCATACCCTGGCTTCGGCGACCTTTACTTTATGGTCGTTGAATTACCTCTGTCATTTCACTCTGCTCCAAAGAGATCTCCTGAAGGAGCTAGGAGATACTCTGATGGGTAACATGCCTGAGGCGGTAGCGCAGACTAACGCCCAGTTGTCTACCCTAGGTTCCATTGTCAACTCATCTGAGGCTCATATCTTATGCAGCCGATGGGGCGAGTAGGGCAGCTAGCTCAGGCGTAGCTCTCGGAAGGCAAGCCTGGATGTGCTTGTGTCATTTTGCAGAGGCCTTTGTCTTCCATCACTGACACCCCCCTTGATGGGTCCTCTCTCTTTGGACCCAAAGTGAAAGACACCTTCACCAGATGCGAATAGGAGGGAAAGACCCTATCTGCCGTAGGGGCCCATTTTTCTCTCCCTTCTAGGCCTTATCCCAAGGCTCAGAGAGGAGGGAAAATGTGGTTAAAAAGTCTGAGGTCCTTTCCCGCAGCTCAAGGTGAGTCCCCCTCCAGAGGCAGGGGGGGGGTTATTCTGGAAGACGCCGTCCTAGAGGCAGAGGAGGCCCCACAACTCAGGAGACCACGATTCCTTTCGCGGTTCTTCCTTCCAGCGTTCCTGAGGTGTTGCCCGACTGTGCTATTCCGGAGCCAGTCGGGGGCCAAATTTCATTGCATCCGGAAGCCTGGGAAAGTATCACCCAGGATCGTTGGGTGCTTCGAATAGTTACCGGAGGTCACACTATTCCCTTTGCGTCTACACCCCCCCCCCCCCCAGTCAGAAGGATCCCGGACGTCCCACCCAGTCAACGGGATCAAGCAGCACTAGAAGTTGCAAAGCTGCTAGAAAAAGGAGTCCTCCAACCAGTCCCCTCAGACCATGTCGGATCAGGAACTTACAACTCTTTTTGGTGCTGAAAAGAACAGGGGACCCGAGACCCATTCTGGATCTCAGTCGACTGAATCGCTACGTTCTGAAGTCCAAGTTCCGAATTGTCACACTTCAGTCCATTTTTTTCCACTGCTGGAGAAAGGAGTATGGATGTGCTCCATCGATCTCAAGGATGCCTACTACCACATCAAAATGGAGAAGGCATCCAGGAGTCATTTACGCTTTGGCTAGGAGCCAGTCCCTTTCAGTTTCATGCCCTGCCCTTTGGTCTCACCACAGCCCCCAGGGTGTTTACCAAGTGTTTGGCAGTGGTGACAGCTCACCTGAGACGTCTAGGATTCCAGGTGTTTCCGTATCTGGACGACTGGCTTCTCACCGCCCCCACCAGGCATCTGCTCATTCAAGCCAGGGAGATGACCATCTCACTTTGCCAACATCTAGGAATTACTTTGAACTGGGAAAAGTCTGCCTTCCAGCCCTCGCAGCGTGTTGTTTTTATAGGCGCCGAGCTAGACTCTATTCAAATGCGTGCCTTTCTGCCACAAGATAGGATAAGAGTGTTGCCGTCTCAGATCCACGCACTGTGTTGCCCCTTAGAAAAGTTCAGGCCAGGTTAGTTCTTCATCTCTTGGGATCCATGGCCTCCACCATTATGCTGGTACCTCTGGCCAGGTTACACATGCGGATCCTACAGTGGCTCCTGTCGGTTCAGTGGTCCTTTCAGAAGCTTCTTCTTTCCAATTTGATACTTCTCACAGAGCGATGCAAACAGGACCTCCTCTGGTGGCTACGCTCCTCCAATCTGAACAGAGGAAGGAGCTTGATTCCTATGTCTCCAGTGGCCACGGTGACCACGGATGCCTCCCAGATGGGGGGGAGGGGCATTATCTAGGCAGGCCGGTCCAAGGCACCTGACAAGATCACGAGGTACACTTGCACATCAGTGTTCTGGAGATGAGTGGTGTTTCTCGCGTTGCGAGCACTCCAAGACTCTCTACCTCTCGGAACGATTGTTATTCACTCGGACAACATGTCCGTAGTGTGGTACCTGAACAAGCAGGGGGGAACCAAACCTTATCCCCTCTGCAGAGAGGCCATGCGAGTGTGGCAGTGGGCAGTGTTTTCCCAACGGTTTCTGGTGGCAACGCACATTCCGGGGAAGTCCAACTTGATAGCGGACAGGCTAAGCAGAGCTATTCTAATGCCTCATGAGTGGTCCCTGAACAACCGAGTGGTGGTTCAGATCTTCAAAAGGTGGGGTCAGCCTTGCTGCGATCTCTTCGCCTGCCCCCTCAATGCCAAATGCAGCAAGTACTGATCCCCCCATAGGGGGAGTCACCCAGGGATGCTGTAGCTCATGATTGGCCCCCCGGTCTAGTCTACGCTTTCCCTCCGTTTCCTCTGTTACCAAGAGTGATAAAGAAAGCCATATCCTTGGGAAGCAGGATGATCCTTATTGCTCCACACTGGCCTCGACAAGTATGGTTCCCTTTATTTCAACGGTATGCACTGGATGGTCCGTGGACTCTGGAGCCAGTGCCGGACCTCCTGATTCACATGTCAGGACAACTTCATCCATCCCTGCGGACTCTCAGGTTGACAGCCTGGCTGCTCCACTTCCGTCGCTAGTCAGGCGACATTCCTTTTCACCTGAAGTGGTGCACATCTTGTAGTCTTCTTCTCATACGTCTTCCACCAGGAAGGTTTATTCCAGCAAATGGAGGAGATTCTCTTTGGGCTCGGGCCCAAGGTTTGGACCCCTTCACAGCCCCAATTCCGTCGGTCTTAGATTTTTTAGCCATGTTGTTCCGTCAGGGCTCCGCACCCGCTACCATTAAAGTACAGTTGGCTGCAATTTCCAATTTTCACACATCTTACGAGCCCTCTCTTATGGGCCACAAACTCTGTAAAGCCTTTCTAAAAGGTGCTTGGTTACTTTGTCCCCCTGTTTCAGAACCTGTCCTGCCATGGGACCTGAACCTTGTGTGCTACAAGCTGTTACGTCACCACCCTTTGAACCGGCTGCCACTTGTGACTTAAAATTCTTATCTTGGAAGACTGCTTTTCTGATGGCCATTACATCGGCCAGGAGGGTATCAGAACTTCAAGCTTTGTCCATTAAACCTCCGTATTTGACCTTTCATAAGGACAGAGTTTCCCTGAGGCTTAACCAGTCCTTCCTTCCGAAGGTGTCATCCACTGTCAATCTCCATCAATCTAATGAGCTACCAGTGTTCTTTCCGAACTTTTCCAATAAAGCAGAGTTCAGGTTTCTTCAGTTGGATGTGCACAGACAACTGAGATTTTGTTTACACAGGACTAAGCATGTTAGGAAATCTGATCAACTGTTTGTGTCCTTTTCAGAGAACAGAGCAGGTTGTCCTATTTCCAAATGCACAATTTCTAAATGGATCAAAGATTGTATTTCATTCATGTACTTGTCAGCAGGCAGAAATTTACCTTTTCCTGTCAAGGCTCATTCTACCAGGGCTATGTCTACATCAATAGCTTTCCATGCTAGGCTTCCTTGGATGATTTGTGCTGCGGCCACTTGGGCCTCTCCCAACACTTTTATTACTCATTACAAGCTGGATGTGGCTTCTAGGGGCCGGGCTTCCTTTGGTTCCACGGTTCTCAGGAGTATCTTCCTATGAGCCTCCCAGGAAAGAGGTGCTGGGGACACTGTCCCGTGAGTAAGTAATGTAGGCGAGATAGGACCACATAACATCAGTTAGTTATGTACTCACCATAACGATCAATTGTATGTGGTCCATCTCGTCTACATTCCTACGTACCCTCCCACCTGCCCCATTCCTAGAGGATTTGGAGGAATATTGGCTCTGTGGACCCTTCAAGGTCGGTGATTGTGTTCCCTTATCTGGCTGGAATTTCTTCCAGTGTTTGAGTATGGGTTATGATTGGTATAATTGCAAACAAGATCTGGGGCTAGAGCGAGGTGCATCTTGGGATACCGGGTTAGCCCAGCCAATTAGAGACTTTGTGTTAGAGAAATTTGGCCGAGTCAGAGCTGATTCTCTGCTCCGAACCCATGAGTAAGGAATGTAGGCGAGATGGACCACATACATCGATCGTTATGGTGAGTACATAACTAACTGTTCCAGCTCCTGCCTAAGCCACAGTGACCACGGACACCTCCCAGCTAGGGTGTGGGGGGGGCATTGTTTGGGAAGGACAGTCCAAGGCATGTGATCCCCGATAGAGACCAGCTTGCATATATCCTGGAGATGAGGGCGGTCCTTTTAGCGTTGCAGGCCCTTCATGCCTTTCTACCTCTAGGAACCATTGCAATCCAATCAGACAACATGTTGGTGGTCTGGTATATCAGCAAACTGGGAGGGACCAGCTCTTACCCCCTTTGTCGCGAGGCCATGAGAGTTTGGGAATGGGCGATCTCCACCAGTCGTTTTCTGGTAGCAATGCATATTCTGGGACATTCCAACATTCTACCGGACAATCTAAGCCAGACTATTCTGATGCCTTATGAGTGGTCTCTGAATCCTTCAGTACCGGAACAGCTCTTTCTAGAGTGGGGTCGGCCTTGCTGTGATCTCTTCGCATCTCCTTCCAACGCGAAGTGCAGCGAGTTCTTCGCTCTGAACCCCCTGCTGGGGGGGGAGACCCCCAGAAATGCTCTAGTCCATGTTTGTCCTCCCGGTCTTATTTATGCTTGTCCTCCTGTACCTTATTTCAAAGTTCCTACAGAAAGCTTGTCGACTGGGGAGCAAAGTGATCCTCATTGCCCCGTTTTAGCATTGCCAGGTATGGTTTCCCTTCCTTTGGTCTCATCTTCTAGCTGCTCCTTGGATCTTGGATCCCATGCAGGTTCTCATTTCGCACCCCTCAAGGGTCCCTCATCCGAATCTTGACAGCCTGAAGCTCACAGCTTGGCTGCTCCAGTTCCCTTAATTGCTAGGACTCCCGGATTGTCATCTTCAGTCAGGTCTTTTCTGGTGGTAGCTCATAAGTCGTCCACCAGGAAGATGTTTTGCAGCAAATGGAAGCGTTTTCCTTTTGGGGTTCTCAAAGGAGTTTAGATACTTTCACGGCTCCCATTCCAGGTATTCTTGATTTTTTGGCAGATATTTTTCAACAAGGGGCTAGCTCGTCTACAGTCAAGGTTCAACTAGCCGCCATTTTTCATTTTCACGTGGGTGAGAACTCTGCTTCCTTAACCTCTTCCAGATTGTGCAAAGCCTTTATTAAAGGTACCTTTCTCTTATGTCCTCCGGTTAAAGATCCCATTCCCCCTGAGACCTTACTGTGGTACTTCAAGCATTGGTTGCTCCTCTTTTTGAACCTGCAGCAACCACAGATTTTAGGTTTTTGTCTTGGAAGACAGCCTTTCTAGTGGCTGTCACCTCTGCTAGGAGGGTTTCAGAACTTCAGGCATTATCTGTCAAGGCTCCATACATGATTTTCCACAAGGACAGGGTTTCTCTTCGCACCAATCATTTTCTCCCAAAAGTAGCATCTGAGGTTAATATCAAACTATTAATTTTACCTGATGTTCTTCATGTTTCCCTGTTGCAGTCATTACATTTGGGTTATCTGCTTGCAGTAGCCCTCAGTCGGCCTGATTAACAAAGTCTTGGGTCCTGCGTTGGTTGCTGTCCCTTCTTCCATGACATTAGGTAGTCAGGGGTGTAAAACATGCAGCCGATGCCATTACATCAGTCTTTCTTGCTGTGCCCAACGCAGAAGCAGTTCGCGAGCGCCAGCCGGCTGACTCCTGAAATTTTTGTTTTCGAATTTCAGAACCGAAGTCTTCAATTAAAGCTAAGTACCTCATTGGGGTAACTTTTTCTTGCTCCTTACCGATGTCAGTAAAAGCTAATAATTGCATTACTTGGGAAAAGCAAATACCTCATAAAGATTTTCATTTGTACTGTATTCCTTGCCTAGGCCCTGAACAACGACATACCTTGCTGTCGGTTTTGTGCTTTGTTTAATCAGCACACTATCAGTCTGTATATTTTCCCCCTCTAAATATTTTGGCTCTCGGTTTAATTATCCAGAAAAGTCAGTTAGCCATCCGACTACCAGGATTTTGAAAAAACATAAAGATACAGAGACAGGCTGCCGAGGTCTAAAACTGCCGACGATGCTTCTCCTAAGCCAGTCGCCAGTTCGCCGGTACTCGGTGAGGCACTTTCGCAACCCCTGATACCTGCTACTTCTGATTTGCAGGCCTCTATTGCGACCCATTCAGTGTCTGGTATGCCGCAAGATGCTTCAACTATGGAACCTGCGGATGTCTCCACCTTGGATGGGTCCAGAGCCGTTGTGCAGGCACCGGCTTCTGAGGGTGTATTCAGGCCTATGGACTTGCATGTTAAACAGACGCCTCCTTCATTTACGCCTAAATCTCGAACCATACCTAAAAAACTGACGCCAAGGCCGCATACTCAAGCCTCTATGCCTATAAAACAAATAAGAATGGCTGAAAATCTTATAATTCTTATCAGGGGAAGCCAACCTCCCCCTTCTAAGAGACCTAGGACTGAAGTTGTTTATGAATCTTCTGACCACAATTCTGATTTTTCTGATTCTTCTGAAGATCTGAATTTGCTCTTATCTACTTATGAGGATTCTGTTGCAGAGGACTCTCTTCCCTCTGCTTCACCTCCAGAGAATTTTTCTTTTGGTGAAACCTTACATACTCTAAGGGAGCATTTCCACTGGGAAAGCCAGGATTTTTCCGATTCAAAAAAGAGGCTTAGGGATTTCTTACTCCTGCCTCAGCATAGGCCTTTAGCTATTCCTCCTGTGCTAGACATTGTTGATGTTTTTTCGGAATCTAGTTTGGCCCCTGATTCCTTGCCTTCTGCTCCCAGAAAACCTGACCGATATTACAGGGTTCCTGATTCACACAAGTTTCTTTTTAAAAATCTTATTGCGAATCCAGAGACTATTTTGCAGGGACCCAAGGGCATTTAAGGTGTCTACTGCTAAAAATCCTACCCCTTCTGATAGAGACTCCGGGGCGCTGGATAGATGGGGTAAGAAGGTTTACACTTCTACAACCTTGGCCATTAGGGCTTTAACCTGCCAGTTTCATATGTTAAAGTATCAGCAACATAGGTTCATAGGTTGGTACTGGGCTGTCTGCCCGAAGGCATATATTAGCCTAGCCACACTGTGCGGTATTCACCGCCCCTTTAGTAGTTCCCTAGACCCTTGTACTAGCAGCTAGTACCCTTGGCCCCTATCTAGTACTGCTGTTGGTGTGATCCCCGGTGTGAACTTTACCCATCCACTCATCAAGGTTCCTCTTGAAGAGTGATTGTTAGGGGCTCTGTCTTATGTAGATCGGGACCCTGTTCCATAGTAAGGGAAGTCTCTGCAAGGGGAATCTATCCCTCCAGCATGTTCTGTTCATTGTTGTGTTGAGGTTTATATCCCTAGAGCTTGTAGCTAGAGTAGATTTGGTTTTGCTAAGATGGAGCATGTTCAACAATTCTGGGTTGGACATGGCTCTGTATGTTAGACAGAGATCGCCTCTGAGAAAGCGGTATGCAACAGAGAACAGTCTTAGCTTTTTCATTTGTGCTGCATAGGGCAATTGTTTGAGGCTAGTAATCCTCTTGGTTAGGTACCTCCTGTGGTCTCTCCAGCTGCTGGAGATGTCTAGCCAGGTACATTCCAATTGGTGCATTGTACTCTATGGGTCTGATGAGGGAAGAGTAGTGGGGCACCATTACATCCTGAGATCTTGATGCAAACCCTTTCGTGATCAGATGGGTCACATAGAAGGATTTTGTAACCACTTTGGCAACATGGTTATCAAAGGAAAGCTGACTATCTACTTGGGTCCCTAGATCCCTTATTTCTTCAGATTTCAGGGGATTACCTCCTATGTTGTAGTTTGCGAGTACTCTGTTTTTTCCAAAGGGGATTACTACACATTTTTTTGCATTTAGCTTGAGACCATGGCTTTGACACCATGCATGTCTCATTTAAGCCCTTCTGGAGGATCTCCATGTCAGCTGGAGACTCTGTTATAGCACCCAGTTTGCAGTCGTCCGCAAACTTAGTCAGCCACAGCCCTTCCGTGCTTGCCTGTACTTCTGAGAAGTATATGCCAAACAGGAGGGGCCCCGGGACAGAGCCCTGAGGCACACCACTCGTTACTGGTCTGGATTCGGACATAAATCCCGCTACTCTTACTTTATGGGATCTGTCCGAGAGCCAGTTTGCAATCCATCTTGTGACATAAGGGTTTATTTCCAGGCTGGTGAGCTTATCAATAATACCTGAATGGGGAATTGGGGAATGGTATTATTGGATTGCTTAAACAGAAAATGATTCCTGACTGCAGAAAATAAAGAATTACAGGATTTAATGCATTCTGCTAAACAGGTTGGCAAACATACTTTGCAATGTGGATTTGTTTCATTAGTCCTCTTGCAGGGCTGTTGTTACTGGGTCTGTGCTCAGAATGCATGCTTCGCTTAAGGAGCAATCTTTGCCTGATCATGTTAAAGCTAAATTGTTGGATGTTCCCTTAAATCAGGACTGCCTGTTTGGCAGCAAGGCTGAGGAATTTCTTAAAGATGGAAGATAAAGCTAAATCTGTGCAAACTTAGATTTCTTACAAGTTTAGCCTCCTAGATTTAGTAGGCACTGGCCCTCTAAGAATTGTTCCTTTCCATCCCCTTCCAGGTCTTCTCAAGCCAAACCCGGACACAGCAGAAACCCCAGGTTTCTTGTCCCAGGGGACGCACAAGACCAAGCAGTGGGGGGTTTCCGCACCCAAATCAGGGAGTAGTAAGACTCCCTCCTATGGAAAACTGTTTCAATGACTTGCTTTTAAAACTTCCAAGCACTTCCCGACTGAATGCTCCTTTAGGCGGAAAGATTGGTCTGCAGGCCAAAAACTGGGAACTCATTACCCAGGACAAATGGATTTTAAATAGTGTCCCAAGGATACAGATTTCAATTCCACACCTTACCATCACCAAGCGGCTGGCCAGATCTACCCCCAAATCAGTGGGCAGAGGCCCACAATCAAGTACTCTCTCTTAATAGGGGCTATTCATTTGGTACCAGAAGAGGAAAAGGGACAAGGTTTCTATTCGAGACTTTCTGGTACCCAGAAAAGGCAGTACTTGGCCCTATCCTGGACTTTTCTACTCTAAATACCTTTCTGGTGATTCCAAAATTCAAGATACTGACTCTTCATCAGCTGCTTCCTGTGCTAGGAAACATGCATAGTTGGCAACACTAGATTTAAAAGAAGCATACCTGCACATCCCTATCAGGGAGTCTTGCAGAAGATGCCTACGCTTCAAAGCAGGCTACATGCACTATCAGTTCTTTGCACTGACCTTTGGTTTATCTACTGTGCCCAGGGTATTCACAAAGTGCCTAGCTTCAGTCATTGCATTCTGCAGGCAAAGTAGTATTCAAATATATCCATACCTGGACGATTGTCTAATTCATGCAGAAAGCCAGGACATACTTTTGAATCATCTGGCCTTTGTTCAAAGGGTACTGACTTGTTTGGGGTACACCATAAACAGAAATCACACCTGGTACCCTGTCAACAAATTATATTCCTGGAAGCAAGCTTGAATACAACTTCCCAGATGGCTTTCCTCACACCAGAGAAATGGACTCATTTGACAACCTACTTCAAACAAGTGGCCACAAAAAAACAGTTATCTGCAAGGCAAATACTGCAAGCCTTGGGGTTCATGGCCTCCTGCATTCTTCTAATTCCATATGCAAGGCTGCATATGAGGAAACTGCAATGGTATCTCAAAAGCCTGTGGTGTCAACATTCACAGGATCTAGAAGCTATGATTCCTATCATACCTTGCCTACGTCTAGAGTTCCTTTGGTGGCAGAGGCTTGCCACCAAAACAAGGGACTTACCATTCACACTACCCCCTGCCGCCCAAACCTGAACAGATGCATGATTATGCATGGGGGGCTCACCTGGCAGGGAACTGCGTTCAGGGCAAATGGAACCCAAGTCAAATGCACCTACACATAAATCAAAAGGAAATGTTAGCTGTACAAAATGCACTGACAGCCTTCAAGGACCACGTTCTTCCAGGACAACTAATGGTAAAGACTGACAACACCACGGTCATATGGTACATAAACAAGCAGGGGGTACACACTCTTACCCCCTCTGCAGACTAGCCATGCCATTGTGGAACACAGCCTTGAGCTACCAAGTGAATCTGCAAGCTCAATTCCTGCCAGGAAAACTACACTGGCAGATGGACTAAGCAGAAACCTCATGGACCCACATGAGTGGAAACTTACCAAGGATTTTCAACATGTTAAGCAATTGGGGAAGCCCAGATATAGACCTGTTTGCCTCCCCCCAGAACTATCAATTGGACAAATTTTACACAAGGATTCCCCACAAGCTAGGTTGGAAAGTGGATGCTCTATCCTTTAGTTGGAAAATCCCATCAGTTTAAGCCTTTCCTCTTCTGCCTCTGCTCTCTAAGGTACTACTAAAGATCAAACAGGACAAGCCAGGGATGATTTTAATTGCACCAGACTGGCCATGCCAACACTGGTACCCCCTCCTGCGCAGTGTGTCACTCTTGGCCCCATGGCACCTGCCTCAGACTCCTTCCCTGTTGTCTCAGCAGGAGAACGAGATTCTGCATCCTCAGCTGCAAACCCTGAACCTAGCAGCCTGGCTAATTACCTAATCTTTCCTTTGCCACCCTTCAGTAAGTCAGTGATGGATATCATTTTAGAGGCTGGGAGGCCTAGTACTAGAAAATCTTATGCTGCAAAATGGAAAAGATTTTGTACCTGGAACCAATCTCGAGGGATGGTGTGCAGCAGTGCCAAATTTACCTCTTAGATTCTACAATATTTGAGTGAGATGCTTCATAAGGGCTTGTCCTTTTCCTCCATCAAAATTCATGCCTCAGCCATTTCAGCTCATTGTAGCACAGAGCCTCCCCTCTTCTCTCACGCACTGCTCAAGCAGTTCTTCAGAGGGACCAAAAATTTAAGGCCACTGAGGAGAACTTCAACTCCAGCCTGGGACCTTAACTTCATCTTGAAGAAACTCACTCTTCCTCCTTTCGAGCCAGCTGCTACTGCAGATTTAAATTTCCTTTCCTGGAAAACAGCTTTCCTTTTGGCAATAACTTCTGCAAGAAGGGTATCTGAGTTACAGGCCCTTATGGCAGTGGAGCCTTTCATCATCTGTCATGCGGACAGGGTGTTCCTCCGAACCAATCCCTCTTTCATGCCCAAGGTGGTATCCAGTGTGGCTCTTAGTCAGTCCATTCATTTGCCTACCTTCTTTCCTAACCCAGAGAACGAAGGGGAATGGACACTGCACTCAGATGTGCCCAGACAACTTAGATTCTACTTGGACAGGACTAAACCTCAAAGGAAATCTGAACAACTGGTGGCATTTGCTGCAGGGACAGAGGGAAAGCTATTTCAAAGCAAACCATTTCAAAATGGATATGTCACTGCATTCATTTCTGCTATAAGCACCATGGAAAACCTATCCCACAGGGCATCAGACCCCATTCAACCAGGGCTGCATCTACCTCTGCAGCCTTTCTCAGGGGAGTCCCTGCAAGGGACATCCTAGAAGCTGCTACCTGGAGTTCTGTACATATTTTCACCAAGCATTATCATTTGCCAATTTTCTCTAAACCCAGAGCTGGTTTTGCTACTGCAGTCTTGCAGGGCTTTATAGCTGGTCCTAATTCTATTTAAATTCCTCCTCCCAACCTTAGCTTTGGGAATCTACCCAAATGTAATGACTGCAACAGTCAAACACGAAGAACATAGTACAGTTGTGTACACTTACCATAAATGTAGATGTTAGAGTGTAGTCACTGTTGCAGTCCTGGTTACCCTCCCTCCAGCCCCCTTTCTTCTTTTGGCTATATCTCTACTCTCTCACTATGCTCAAAAAGCTTTTTGGTGTATTTGCGTTTTTATTGCAGGTATCCTTGTATTCTAGATTTACGTGCTTCCCATTAGGGGGCACCGGACATCTGGAGCAAGAAAAACTGATGTAATGGCGTCAGCTGCATTTTTTATTCCCCTGATAACCTGACGTCATGGAAGAAGGAACAACAACTGATGCAGGACTCTAGACTTTGTTAATCAGGCTGACTGAGGGCTACTGCAAGCAGATAACCCAAATGTAATGACTGCAACAGTGAATACACTCCAACATCTACATTTATGGTAAGTGTAGACAACTGTACTTTCTTTCCAAATTTTACAAACAAATTTGAATACAAATTGCATTTGTTGGATGTTAATAGACAAGTTACGGTTCTGTTTGCACAGGACCAAAACTTTTCGTAAATCTGACCAGTTGCTTGTGTCCTTTTCTAAACCAGCCTATCTCCAAGGTGACCAGTGCTAGGTGGATCTCCCTATGTATCCTTCAGATCTACAAGGATAAAAGTTGGTCTCCTCCAGGTCAGGTTAAAGCTCACTCGACTAGGTCCATGGCTACTTCTGTGGCTTTTTGGTCGCAAGTATCCTTAGGCAACATTTTTTTCTGCGGCTACTTGGTCCTCATCTCATACATTTATTTATCCCTATAAATTGGATTTAATTTCTTGAAGGCGAGCATCCATTGGTTCCGCGGTGCTCCGGAATATCCTTCCATGAGGGCCACCCATGTGTTTAGTAGCTGAGGGCTCTGTCCCACAGGTTGAAGATCAGATGAAGTAATCTACTTCAGATAAAGTTGTTATGAACTTACCATAACGTTCCATCTGAGTAGATGTTCGTGTTTTACTGTTGCAGTCATTGCCATAGGGTTATCCTGCTGGCAGGCTACCCGCAGTCGGCCCGAGTTCCAAAGTCTAGGTCCGGCGTCTGTTGCTGTCGCCTCCTCCCTGACGTCAGTGTGCCAGGGGTATAAAAGATGCAGCAGACGCCATTTTCTTCAGTCTTTCTTGCTATGCGGTGCCCGAAGTAAAAGCAGTTCGCAAGTGCCGGTCGGCCGACTCCTGAGATTTTCAAATTCAAATTTCAGATCCGAACTCTTCATTAAAGCTAAGTACCCCGTTGGGGAAACTTTTTTCTTGCTCCAGACCGATGTCAGAAAAAGTTAATAATTGTATTTCTTATGGGAAGCAAATACCTCATAAGGATTTCATTCTTATTGTATTCCTTGCCTAGGCCCTGACCACGACGTTGCTAGTTGTCGGTTTTGTGCTAGATTTAACCAGTGCACTATTAAGCGTCGGTACGATTTTGCATGTCATTACTTTGGCAGAAGATTCAATTATATAATCCCGTCGGAACAGCTGACTACCAGAGTTTATAAAAAGCGCAAAGAAAAAGAAAAGGACAGGCATCTGAGGTCCAAAACCAACGAGGCTTCTGTTAGGCCTGTCACCGGTGCTCAGTGAGGGGCTTTTGCAGCCCCTGACGCCCGCTACCTCAGAGCCACAGGCCGCTTCCGACTTGCACGTGGAGCTGACTAGGCCACTGGAAACTCAAGGTATTGGACACTCTGAAACTATTCCATCAGATGGGTCCAGAGCCGCTGAGCAGGCATCGGCTTCTGAGGGTGTTTTCAGACCTACACAGTTGTATGTAAAACCAACTTCAGCTTCAAAGGCAAAGACTAAAGTAGCTCTAAAGACAAAGAAGCAAGTACAGCATTCTCCTGGACAGCCCTCCATGCCTAAAAACAGATGCTTAAAATGGCTGAAGACCTAATTACTTTGATCAGGGGTTCCCATCACCCTCCTAAGAGGCCTAGGCAAGAGATAGAATATGAATCTTCAGATCAGGTTTCCATTTCCTCAGATTCCTCTTCTGAACAGGAATATTCCCTTCCTCCCTATGAGGATTCTGATGCTGAAGAATCTATCCCTTCAGCCTCTCCTCCTGAGGATTATTCTTTTGGGGAGACCCTGCATACTATGAGGGAGCATTTCCACTGGGAGAGCTAAGAATACTCAGAATCCAAGAAAAGGCTCAGAGACTTCCTTTTATTACCTCAGCACAGGCCCCTTGCTATTCCTCCTGTTTTAGACATTGTAGATGATGTTTTTTCAGAGTCCGGTCTGTCTCCTGACTCTTTACCACCAGCTCTTGTTAAGCCAGACAGATGCTACAGGGTTTCTGATTCACATAAATTTCTTTACAAAAACCCTGCTGCTGACCCAGAAACCATTTCTCAGGGTCCCAAGGGTGTCAAGACTTCCACTGCAAAAAAATCTATCCCCTCTGATAGAGATTCAAGGGCCCTGGACAGATGGGGGAAAAAGATTTATATTTCTGCTACCTTGGCTGCAAGAGCTTTAAATTGTCAGTTTCATATGCTTAAATATCAGCAATATCTTATGTCACTGCTTAAACAGAAAAATTTGGCAAATTCAGAATGTGCAGAAAACAAAGAAATGCAGGATTTATTGCATGCAGCTGAACAAGTGGGAAAGCATACTTTGCAATGTGGTTTTGAGTCTCTAGAGGCCTCCTGCAGGGCCGCAGTTACAGGTTCTGTCATTAGGAGGCATGCTTGGTTGAAAGAACAGAATCTGCCCAGTCATGTTAAAGCAAAACTATTAGATGCTCCATTACAACATGATACCTTGTTTGGTGTTAAAGCAGAAGAGGTGTTGAAGAAAATGGAGGACAAAGCTAAATCTATGCAAACAGTGAAGGATTTCTTACAGGTACAAGCCTCCCAAATTTAGCAGGAACTGGCCTACAAAGAATTGGTCCTTTCCAGTGTCAGACAGGCCACAAAGAGGCAGATCACAGCCCCAAGGCTTATGCAGGCCAAAACAGTAGGGTGCTTCTACCTCCAAAAGTGGAGAGGAAAAATTACAGCCATACAGAAAACAGTCTGTGACTTCCCCCTGCCAGCGCCAAGCACTTATCTTCTGGCCGCTCCTTTGGGGGGAAAACTAGCAATTTTTTCACAAAATTGGCACATGATCACCCAGGACAAATGGGTCTTAAATGTCGTATCTCAAGGCTACAGGTTCCACTTTCACACCCTGCCAAGGCCAAACGGTATGCCAGGCCTGCCACACAGTTAATGGGCAGAGGCACAAAAACAAGTTTCATCTCTCATGGACATGAGAGCCATTCAGCAAGTACCACAGCAAGAGCAGGGACAAGGATTTACTCAAGGCTATTCTTGGTTCCCAGAAAGGACAAAGCCTGGAGACCAATACTGGACCGGTCTATCTTAAATGCATACCTGGATACTCCAAAATTCAAAATGTAAACTCTGCAGCAGCTTCTGCCCATGCTGTGCAAGAAAGCCTGGCTTATGACTTTAGACCTAAAAGAGGCATACCTGCATGTCCCAATCAGACAATCTTGCAGAAGATACCTCAGATTCATAGCTGGCTCAATGCACTACCAATTCTCTGCACTGCCCTTTGGCTTATCTACTGTGCCCAGGGTCTTCACAAAATGCCTTGCACCAGTAGTTGCATTCTGCAGACAGAGGAATACAAATATATCCTTACTTGGACGACTGCCTTATTCAAGCAGAGAACAAGGACGTCCCACTACGGCATCTGGCGTTTGTAAAAAGATTACTAACAGGTTTAGGGTACACAGTAAACGAAAAGAAATCAAAACTCGTACCCTCTCAAGAGAGAATATCCCTGGGTGCAAGCTTAAATACAACTGCCCAGATGGCTTATCTCACGCCAGACAGACAACTGACTACTTATTTCAAAATGTTGGTAACAAAGACCCAGTTATCTGCAAGAAAAATACTGCAGGCTTTGAGCTTCATGGCATTCTGCATACTACTAATTACATATGCAAGACTGCATATGAGGAAACTTCAATGGTATCTCAAAAGTGTTTGGACTCAACATTGCCACAGCCTGGAAACAATAATTGCCCTCATTCCCTGCCTGCAACAGGAGTTTCGATAGTGAGCAAAAGCCTGTCACCTCAACACGGGACAGCCATTCACCTTACCCACAGCCAGCAGACATTGACAACAGATGCATCAGATTATGCTTGTGGGGCCCATATGGCAGGAAGATGTTTTCAGGGCACATGGTCAGCAAGTCAAATGTATCTACATATCAATCAAAAAGAGATGCTAGCTGTTCAGAATGCCCTGACAGCCTTCAAGTATATATTTCATCCAGGACAACTACTGATAAAGACTGGCAATACTACAGTCATGTGGTACATAAACAAGCAGAGGGGCACGTATTCCTACCCCCTCTGCAGACTAGCCATGAACTTGGACACAACACTGACTTACCAAGCACAGTTCCTGCCAGGAAGGATAAATACTGGCAGACTAACTAAGCAGAAACATAATGGATCCCCACGAGTGGAAATTGGATCCACAAGTCTTCAGCATGATAACAAGGAAATGGGGGTGCCCTGACATAGACCTATTTACCTCCCCTCACAACTGCCAACTGCAGAGGTTCTGCAGAAGGACTTCTCACAAGCAAGCATGGAAAGTGGATGCTCTATCTTTCAGCTGGAAAAACCTAACCGTATATGCCTTTCCTCCTCTGCCTCACCTCCCCAAGGTACTCATCAGGGTCAGACAAGAGAAGCCAAAAATGATACAGATTGCCCCAGACTGGCCCCGTCAGAACTGGTACCCAATCCTAAAGAGCGTGTCTCAATGCCCAGCTTGGACATTACCTCGAATTCCTCACTTATTGACCCAACAAGACAGTATGATACTGCACAGCCAACTCAGGACCTTAAACCTGGCAGCATGGCGAATAATGTAGCCATTCAAGACTCACCTCTCTCTAAAGCAGTGATGGATGTTATTTTGGAGGCCCAGAGGCCTAGCACCAGAAAATCATATGCAGAAAAATGGAAGAGATTCTGTGCTTGGAACCAGGCACAAGGTATTGACACAACTGTTCCAAATATTCCTCAGATTTTGCAATACTTAACTGAGATGCTGGATGAAGGCCTTTCCTTTTCATCAATTAAAATTCATGCCTCTGCCATTTCAGCTCATTACAATACAGAACCACCTATTTTTTCTCATCCAATACTAAGGCAGTACCTCAGAGGGGCCAAAAACATAAGACCTCCAAGGAGAGCACCAATACCTGCATGGGACCTCAACTTTGTCTTGGAAAAGCTCACACTGCCTCCGTTTGAGCCAGCCTCTGCAGCTGATATAAAATTCTTATCCTGGAAAATAGCTCTGTTTCTAGCAATTACCTCCACTAGACGAGTCTGAGTTACAGGCACTCATGGTTGTGGAACCTTTTATCATTTTGCATCCTGACAGGGTTTCTGTAAGGACAAACCCTACATTTATGCCTAAGGTAGTGTCCTGTGTGGCCTTTAACCAAACAATTAATTTGCCTACTTTTTTATCCAAACCCACAGAATAAGGGTGAGAGACTTCTGCATTATTTGGACATTCACAGTCAGCTACGCTTCTACTTAGACAGAACCAAAGCTTTCAGAAAGACGGAACAACTTCTAGTAGTATATGCTGCAGGATCACATGGAAAGCCCATCTCAAAACAGACTTTTTCAAAGTGGATAGGCCACTGCATTCGTTTCTGCTATTCACAGCATGGCAAATCAGTGCCTAAGGGCATTGGGCCCCATTCAACCAGAGCAGCAGCCACTTCAGCAGCCTTCCTCAGAGTACCACCAACCAAAGACATCTTAGAGGCTGCAACTTGGAGTTCAGTACATACTTTTACAAAGCACTATCACTTACCTCTCTACTCTGTCCAGGGCTGGCTTTGCCACTGCAGTTCTGCAGGGCCAGATAGCCTCGCCTAATCCTATTTAGCACCAGCCTCCCAACCTTAGCTTTGGGATTCAACCTAATGGTAATGACTGCAACAGTGAAACATGAACATAGTACAGTTGTGTACGTACCATAAATGTAGATGTTCGAGTGTATTCACTGTTGCAGTCCAGGTTACCCTCCCACCATCCCCCTTTTTACCTTGCTGGGACTTAACTGTACATGTTAAGTTGTCTATCTCGCCTTCATTCTTGCTGGATGGGTTCGGAGCCGACCTCGGCCACTCTAAAAGCTCGAGAGTTGGTTCCACCGGCTCGAGGCTGCCCCTATATCCCACAATGCTAGGCGTGAATTACCTCAGATCTCGTTTGCCGCTACAGCGATCGAGGTGTTTTTCTACCGGCTCCAGGTTAGTTTAAATTAGACTAGTTTAATAACTTTTAAACTTACTCTAGCTTAGTTTATCCCTTTTGTTACCCTTAGTGTAGTGGATATTTATCCCTTCTACCATTTTATCCAGCCCCTTTTTTTCTCAAGAACTAATAAGTTCTTTCCTTAGGCCTTCGGGCCCTTCCATCCTTCCCTTAGGGTGTGTGTATGTTTTTTGTTAGGATTTTTAACTTAACTTACCTTTCAGAAGTTTTGTTTTAAAATAATCTTACTTAGATTTTCTAACAGTGTAATCTGTGTGGGTGTGTTATTGTGTGTGGTTACACTTCGGTTCCTTGAAAATGTCCAAGGATTCAAAGGTCTCAGGCTTCAAGAAGTGTGACTCGTGCTGTCAGAAAATGTCTCTGACAGATGGTCACACTTCTTGTGTGTACTGCCTGGGACCTTTACACCTGCAGGACTCTTGTGCTGTATGCCATGGCTTCAGCCCTAGAGTCCTGTAGGAAAGAAAAAACAAACTCATTTTAAGGGGTTTGCTTAAGCCTGAAGGTTCCCTTTCTGCTACCTCGGGAAAACCTTCGAAGGCTTCCAAGACCTCGGCTCCAGCTTCTGAGTCGAGGCCTCTGCTACATCGCTGGAGCCGATGAGTCTTTGACTACAGTATCTGTGGTTCCCTCGGCTCTGGCCAGAGCCGAGGCATTAGAGATTCCTGGGTCGGCTCTGATCAGACCATCGGCATCTAGAAAGAGATCGAGGTTACCATCCCTTGGCTCCGTTCATTCGGCTCCAGCGTCTCCCTTGCTGTCTGAACGGAGCCACAGATCTCACTCCTCCAGGTCATCGAGGCTCTCAGATCATGACCTCCAGAGGGTAGTGAGTCGACTTTTAAAGTCCGAGGCACTGGCCCAAATGCTCCAGAGCCCGACTCATCAGTCGATGCCTCAACTTATTCCTATAAATATTCCTCCTCCGACTCCTTTGAGTTCGATACAATTGTCCAATTTCTTCTTTTGAAGAATCTGGTGAGTGGCATCAGACCCTTGTCCGACCCCCCTCTCCCTCTCGGTGCTTTGGCGCTGGTGAGTTCGGCTCCGACATCGGCCTCGGAGCCATCTCTGTCTGTGCCGAGGGAGGTTCTCAGCTTCTCGGAGCGGGGACCTCTGGCTCTGCCAGACAGAGGTGCGTTCGAGGTCATGCAGAGTGTGTTGGAACCTTGTTCGACTCCACAGTCTGCTCCGTCCGCCCCTCCCTCTTCGGTGCCTCTGGTTATGTCGACTCACTCCCTCGTCCCAGACCGCAGAGAGCCAGCTCCTCAAGAATCCCCTGTGGGGATCTCATCCTCTTCCGAGGCCTCCCCTGAATTGGCAGGGGAGCCCCCTAGGAAGAGAAAGTGTAAGAGGAAGCACATACTCACCTGAGTCTGTCATCTCTGACACAGATTTAGAGGATTCGAGGTTCCCCCTTCTGAAGATGTCTCCGACATTCTAGAGATCCTGAAACAGAGGGGAAATTGGCCAGCCCTTAACCCTTCGGAGGATGAATCTGTGTATCTTGAGGCGTTTGGCTCTCGCCCTTCCACCTCCTGGGTGTCCCCCCCCCTTTGATCCCCTCATGCAGGTGGTGGCAAAGAAGGCCTGGACGGCTCCTGATTCAGTGGATCCCACCCCCAGGAGACCTTCAAAATTTATAACAGCACCAACTGACAAACAATTTCTAACCAAAGGTGTTTCTGTGGATGCTATGGTGGTAGCTGCTGCCACCAAGAAGGAACTAGCTGATCCTTCAGTGCCTGTTCATCCCCCTAACAAAGAATCTAGGTCTATGGACAGGTATGGGAAGCGGATGTTTTCGTCGGCTGAACTACCTTTGCCATTTCACCCGTCTCCAGAGAGACTTGATCAAGGAAGCGAGTGAGATGTTGAAGGATCCTACAGCTGCAGATTTTCAGGACAAAATGAACACCCAGCTGACTACCCTTAATTCGATAGCTAACTCCTCCATGCCTCCTTTCATATGCGGCTGATGGAGCGAGTAGGACAGGTGTTGCCTTACGCCGGCATGCCTGGATGCGACTATGCAACTGCGGACCCCTTTAAACGTCTTTCACTAACTCCCGTTTGATGGATCAACTCTCTTTGGGTCTCAAGTGAAAGAAAACTTGAGTAGGTGCGAGACGGATGGCAAAACTCTATCTGCCGGAGTCCGTTTTCTACTCCTTCTAGACCTTACCCCAAAGGCCAGAAAAGTGGGAAAATGTGGTTCATAAACAATCTCAAGGGAATTTGCCTGACGACAGAGTCTGTTCCCTCCAGAGGCAGAGGAGGGAACAATAATGGTAGACGCCCTAGAGGCAGAGGGGGCCCGCAGAACCAGGGCAATCGAGAAACCTTTTCCGATAAGCCCTTTCAGCATCCTTGAGGTGTTGCCCGACTGTCCACCTTCGGAGGCAGTCGGGGGAAGATTGTCACTGTACCCAGAAGCCTGGCTATCCCTGACTCAAGACAAGTGGGTACAGTCCATTTCCGAAGGCTATTCTATTCCCTTCGTTCGCATCCCAAACCAATCAAAAAAATCCCTTCCAGATGTTCCACCCGCTCAAAGGGATCTTGCAGCCTTGGAAATTTCAAAGCTGCTTGCAAAAAGAGCAATTCAGCCAGTTCCAGCAGACCAACTAGGATCCGGAATCTACTCCAGGTTCTTTTTAGTTCCAAAGAAAACAAGGGGACTGGAGACCAATTTTGGATCTCAGTATCTTGAACAAGTCAGTCAAGAAAACAAGATTTCGGATGGTCACGCTGCAGTCCATTCTCCCCCTATTGGGAAGGAGAAACTGGATGTGCTCTATAGACCTTCAGGATGCGTACTATCACATAAAAATGAACAGACGCTCCAGAAGATTCCTCCGCTTCAGGCTGGGAACCAGTCATTTTCAATTCAGGGCCCTGCCCTTTGGTCTCACCACTGGGTGTTTAGCAAATGCATGGCAGTGGTAGCTTCTCACCTGAGGCGTCAAGGATTCCAGGTGTTTCCATATTTGGACGACTGGCTCCTCACAGCTCCCACCAAGCATCTTCTTCTAATGGCCAGGGACTACACCTTTCGCATTTGTCAAAATTTAGGCATTTCAATAAATTGCGAAAAGTCTGTTTTGTCGCCTTGTCGCACTATTACCTTCATAGGCGCAAATCTAGACACAGTCAACATGTCTGTAGACTAACAGATCAAAGAATAACAGACATACACAAACTGGTCTCGCTCCTCTTCAGCAGCAACAGAATCAAAGCCAGGTTAGTTCTGAAAGTATTGGGGATTATGGCGGCTGCCATACCTCTGCTTCCATTAGCCAGATTCCACATGAGAATCCTTCAATGGATGCTCTTCACGCAATGGTCATACCAGCAACTTCCGATGTCCCACACCATTATGATTACGCAAACATGCAGAAATCATCTTCTGTGGTGGATGTCTTCCTCAGCTCTTCTTGGGAAGACCCTTTGTTCCTTCCTCCGGTTGCTACTCTGACAACGGACGCCTCCCTGATCGGGTGGGGGCATTATCAGGGCAGGACTGTCCAGGGCACATGGCAACCAGACGAATGCCACTTGCACATAAATGTTCTAGAGATGAGAGCAGTGCTTTTAGCGTTGCAAGCCCTTCAAGACTCTCTTCCCTTGGGAACGATAGCAATCCAGACGGACAACATGTCTGTAGTGTGGTATATCAACAAACAAGGCGGAACCAGGTCCTATCCCCTATGTCGAGAAGCACTCAGACTGTGGCAATGGGCGATTTCTTCTCAGCGGTTTCTGATAGCAACGCACATCCCCGGGAAGTCCAAATCGCGGACAAGTTGAGCAGAGCTATCCTCATGCCTCACGAGTGGTCTCTGAAAGACTCTGTTGAGAGAAATTTTTCTCAAGTGGGGTCAGCCTTGCTGCGACCTTTTTGCTACTCCCCAAAACAGCAAATGCAGAGATTATTTCACACTGTTCACGTTACCAGACCAGCCCAGCAGAGACGCTCTAGTCCAAGTTTGGCCCCGGGGACTTCTGTATGCATTTCCTCCCTTCCCACTAATCTCTCAAGTGATACAGAAAGCTATCGCTCAGAAGGCCTTATTGATCCTCATTGCTCCTTACTGGCCTCGGCAGGTTTGGTTCCCCTTTCTACATCAATTTCTTTTGGAGCAACCTTGGCATCTGGACCTAGTTCCAGATCTTTTGATCCATCAGTCGGGTCAGTTACATCGCTCCCTCCCCTCTCTGAACCTCACTGCTTGGTTCCTCCAGTTCCAACCTTAGCCAGGCTTCCTCAAATATCTCACTCTGTTCGAGATATTTTGATAGCTTCCCACAAATCTTCCACTCGGAAAATTTATCTGAGTAAATGGAAGCTTTGCCTATTGGGCTCAAGGAAGGGACTTAGATCCTTTCACTGCTCCCATCCATATGGTTCTTGATTTTCTAGCTGAACTCTTTCATGCAGGTTCTTCTCCTTCTACTCTCAAAGTTCAATTGGCAGCTATATCTAACTTTCATGTGGGCATTTCAGAGTCTGCCATAATGTCCCACAAGCTTTGCAAAGCCTTTTTGAAAGGAGTTTTTCTACTCAGACCTCCTATAAGAAATCCTCCTCCTCCTTGGGACCTTAATTTAGTTCTCAGTTCTTTGATTCTCCCCTCCCCTTCGAACCTGCAGCTTCCTGTTCTTTAAAATTGCTATCATGGAAGACTCTCTTTCTGGTAGCTATTACTTCAGCTAGAAGAGTTTCAGAACTTCATGCACTCAGCTGTCGACCTCCTTATCTGTTGTTCCATAAGGACAGGGTATCCTTACGAACCAACCCGTCCTTTTTACCTAAGATAGCCTCGGCGTCTAACCTAAATCAAAGCATTGACCTCCCTGTGTTTTTTCCAGAATATTCGAATAGGTCTGAACAAAAATTGCATTGGCTAGATGTTCACCGTCAGTTAATGTACTATTTGGATAGAACCAAACAATTCAGAAAATCTGACCAGCTATTTGTCTCTTATGCAGAAGGCAGAAAGGGACTTTCAGTTTCAAAGGTATCATTATCTAGATGGCTAACATCTCTGATTTCCCTTGTTTATGAAATTAGACACCAAAAGCTGCCTAACAAACCTAAAGCCCATTCCACCCGAGCTTTGGCTACTTCTATAGCCTTCCAAGACAGACTGCCTATTGACACCATTTGTGCAGCGGCTACTTGGGGTACTCCTCACACATTCATTTCTCATTATAAGTTGGATTTAGCTTCTAGACATAGAGCTAACTTTGGTTCCACTGTTCTCAAGAGTCTGTTACGTTAGGCCACCCGGGACAAGGTGCTAGGGACACGGTCCCATCCAGCAAGAATGAAGGTGAGATAGACAACTTAACATATAGAAGTTATGTTCTTACCATGACGTTCCATGTTAGTTGTCTTCTTCTCGCCTTCTTTCTTGCGTCCCACCCTCCTTCCCCCTGGCCTGGGCAGACCTAGAGGAGTTTGATTGTGACCTCTCTTTCTACCACCTCTTTGTGATAGGTATATGCTCTGCGGTGCATATTTCCTAGATCAGGCTTAGGTCACCCTTTCTCTTCCCCTTGTTTATAGAGGTGGATTTTTTTCCAGTTTTTCCTGGTTGTATTTTTAGCTGGGCCTAGCTCACAAACGAGATCTGAGGTAATTCACGCCTAGCATTGTGGGATATAGGGGCAGCCTCGAGCCGGTGGAACCAACTCTCGAGCTTTTAGAGTGGCAGTCGGAGCCGAGGTCGGCTCACCCATCCAGCAAGAAAGAAGGCGAGAAGAAGACAACTAACATGGAACGTTATGGTAAGAACATAACTTCTATTTCTCTATTCTGTACAACCTATGTGGTGTATTTGCTTGTAGATGAAGGAAAAGTAGATTTTTTGTATATACATGCTTATTGGCATAATTTAGCCTACCATTTTAGGGGCACCTGACATCTGGGTCAAGAAAAATTGAAAATGGCGTCTGCTGCATCTTTTATACCCCCTGGTGCACTGACGGGGAGGAGGTGACAGCAACTGACGCCAGATCTAGACTTTGGAACTCGGACCGACTGCGGGTAGCCTGTCAGCAGGATAAACCTATGGTAATGACTGCAACAGTGAATAACACTCTAACATCTACATTTATGGTAGGAACACAGCTGTACTTTCTACTTAGTTTTTCTTCAACCGTCCCTCCCTCGTTCCCCCTGGTCTTACCATATGGACAGCATTCATAGCTGTTTTTGTGTGTAAGGTGTTTTGGGATCGGGTTGTTCATTGTAGGGTGCAGCAAACTTGATCCGAGGTTTGAAAGGTAGTGATGGTGTATTATGGGTAAGGGGAGGAGGAGCATGGAGCTCAGAGCAAATGCTTGTGAAGTTGCCATATTGGATCCGCTATGGATCCGTTATCCACAGGTTGAAGACAAATGAAGTAGAACTACTCAGATGGAACGTTATGCTGAGAACATAAATTTACTGGCTAGTAAGTACTCCGCCTGGATGCAAAGGAGAAATTTGGAAAACCTGAAGGAAATTCCTCTAGCAAAGGTGATGAGAAACAGCATTTTGTTAAAAAAAAAAAAAAAAAAGGCAGTAAAAAAAAGGGGGGGGGGCAGTTTAAACTTCATCTTTGGTCTGAAAGATGTCTTCCAGTAATTTAGAGGCAACAAATTAAATGTGCTCAGAGGTGCTTCACTTAACCATTGAAAAAATATACAAGTCAAATAAAAGGCTGAAAAAATGGAAGCTTTAACTAGCTATTCAGATAAACTGAAAACTGCAAAAATTAGAGGTTGAATTGAAGAAAAAGCTGGCTGAGTTTGAGGCTCTTTCAAAAAGAGCGGTTATAAATAACATGTGCAGAGAAACCCTGAGATTTTCTGCTGTATCAGAGAAATTGGAAAGAACACTGTATTCATTTTATGAAATCACAAACGAAGTGGACTGGTGATCTACAACAGTATTTGTTATTTGAAAGGGAACGCTGAGTGTTGGCTCCAAACCTAGCCATTAGGATAGCCCAAGACCTGTATTAGTAAAGATGCAATTGTGTCTGCTTGAGGAGTTGATCTGACGAGTTAAAAATTGAAGCCTCTGGAGTGTTTTGTGGAAAATCATTATACACTTAACACCGGGCAGACGAGAAGCAAATTTATCCCAGCTATCAGGGAATGTTGAGAAAGAGTTAAGAGATTTTAACCTGTTGTATCCAGCATTTCTCAAAGTATTTTTTTCTTGAATTAAAGACATTTTTTAGGCAGAACAGGCTAAGGAGGAAATGGAGGGGGATGTGTATCCAGCAAAGTGAGCCAGCAAGCAGATGGTAACTCTGCTCATTTTTATGACAATAAAGCTTGTATAGAGAATGCCAGGGAAAGTTTTCCAGTGTTCCAAAGGAAAATTCTTGAGACAAAGAAGCACAGGAGTTGTCAACAGGAGTCCATTGGATGAGAGCCAGAGTCTGGTGTTGGGAGATGAAAGTGATCAGGAAGACCAGTAACACTCAAAGTTGTGAATAAATGGGAAGACTACAAAGTATCAAACACATTTATGAAATATGGTTTTGCAAAAAAACAAGTCTTTCAGCTTTTTCCAGTTAGGGGTCGCCACAGCAGAACTCTGGTCCTTTAATGATTGGCAGTGGATTTTTGCACTGCCGAGTTGCCAGCCCGACTCCCAACCTTCAAAGAAGGCACACCCATTCACACACGCACCTACCTGCATATCTTTAATGTCACTTGACCGCGGGGAGGACATGCAGACTCCACACAGAAGGCACTCCAGCTGAGAATCAAACAGGAGAACCTCTTGCTGTGAGGCGATGATGTTAATCGCTGCACCACCGCAGCCTACAAAAACAATGATGCTGTGAAAAGACTGGACTTATGTTGAGACTTAAACTTGTAGGTGGACTGTAAAGCCTATACCTCATGTTGTCATTAATGCTCAGGAGGGCACTAAAGGTAAAAGAAATGTTAAGAATTATTTTTTCTTAGTGTTTATATAAAACATTTCATGATATACAACTGAATGTACGGTGTTCAATAGGATATTTTAAATTTTTGTTGGGGGACACATTTAGTGGCTGTATTGCTAAAGATATTAAACCTTAAAAAAGGTAATTTTTACTTTAAGTCTTTAAAGTTCAATGAAAAGAAAAGCTGGACTGAATTAAGTCTAAATTTATAGAATGCTTTGATATTGGGCTGCTGCTCTTGGTGGTGGAGTGTAAAAGCATACTAATTGTATGTAGAGTTAAGATACCTTTTGTTAATGGTGGATGTCTAGATTAATGTTCTTGACTTAAAATTGTTTTTTGCAAGCAAATAGTCTTGAAAATAAGACCAAATGATGAAAAATGCTCAGCTTCTTGCATCTGCAGAGATTGCTTGTTTGTTTCAATTATTATAATCCATTATCAAATTCCATTATCACATTCAAGTGTCGTATCTTGCACTGCACTTGAATTGTTTTTAGTGCTGTTTTAGCTGCTTTTCTGTTAGTAGACCTGAATAGCTGGTCAAGAGGAGAAGGTCAACACTTGAACCACACCACATGGAACACGTAGCACTCCAGAACACACACTAGCACTGCCTTCACATAAAAACACAAACCACACACCCACCTTTGCGGAGGCTCTCAATAAAAATCTACACAAACAGCAGAGATCTCCAAGGCCAGGAACACACTACCATCACAACACTAATCACGAGTCACATAACTCTCCTAATCAGTCTGCCACTCAACCAAAGCCCCTAAGGCAAAACAGCATGCCCAACACACTAGTCATAGGTGACTCAGTAGTGAGGTACACTGATGGTCCCACTCACTAGGTTGAATAAGGAGAAAGTAACAGCTGCCTGTCAGGTGCCAGGATCTGCCACATAACGCATGCAGTCAGGTCCCTCAACAACAGGTGCAAATATGACTGTCATTGTACATGTGGGTGTGAATAACTTGAAATGTTCCTCCATGGACTACATGAAAATAAACTTGGAGGAGCTTTCGGATTATGTAGCCCAGACGGGTGTGACCCTAGCCCTGAGCAGCATCCTACCATCACCCAGAATGATACCACAGTACAAGCAGAAAATGATTGATTTCAACAATTGGCTGTTTCTGGTGTCTTTCTAAGGGGATCCAATATCTGTCTGCCTAGGATGACATGATTGACCGACCTTGATGCTTTGCCAGAGATGGCCTGCATCTGTCACCCCAGGGCTTCCGGATACTGGCCAAGGCTCTTGCTACCTCTATAGTGCCTTTTTTAGGCGGTGTTCCAAAGACCAAATTGCCACCATAACAGCTACAAACAAATGTAATCTGAGGGTCCTGCTGCTCAACATGAAGTTTAAATCTCAAAATGCACTCACTCGAAGCACTAGTTAAAATGGAGAACATCGACATTTGTGCTTTAACAGATACCTGATTTAAAGCTGTAGAAAGCACCCCTGCACTTACCAGGCTATAACTCATTCCACACCTTTCGGCTCCAGAACTTGAACCAAAGCTCCAAAGGCGGTGGTGTTTCCATATTCATAAAGGATGTGCCCACCTCCAGACTGGTAGCCCAACATAGCACATCAGAGATACTTCAGGTGCAGCTAACATTGGGTAAGACAGCAATTCAGGTCGTAGCCTGCTATAGGTCCCCAACCATGTCCCAAGACTCGCACTCCATGTTCCTAAGCACCCTGGAGAATATTAGGGTCCAATCTAACACTCATACTGAGTGACTTCAACTGCCCATCCATTAACTGGAAAAACTACTCGTGTACCAATACACTTGCCCATCGTTGCTTGGAATTAATTCCAATGCCCTGGACCACCTCGTTCTTACCCCCTACACCAATAGTTAACTCCTCCCTGGGTAGAACTTGACCACAAGCTAATCACCTTGGAAATCCACATTCCACTGGAGGCCTCTTGCAGGGCCGCTGCTATGGGTTCTGTCATTAGAAGGCATGCTTGGTTAAAGGAACGCAGCATCTGCCTGATCATGTTAAAGCAAAATTATTGGATGCTCCATTACAGCATGATACTTTGTTTGGTGTTAAGGCAGAAGAGGTGTTGAAGAAAATGGAGGATAAAGCAAAATCTATGCAGACAGTTAAGGATTTCCTACAGGTACAGCCACCCAGATTTAGCAGGAACTGGCCTTCTAAGAAGTGGTCCTTTCCGGTGTCAGACAGGCCACAAAGAGGCAGATACAGATGCCCTAGAGGCAGATCCCAGCCCCAAGGCTCATACAGTTCTAAACAGTGGGGCGCTTCTACCTCCAAAAGAGAAGTCAAATCACAGCCATACAGGAAACGGTCCCAATGACTTCCCTCTGCCAATGCCAAGCACTTATCTTTTGGCAGCACCCTTAGGGGGAAAACTATCACTTTTTTTTACAAAATTGGCACATGATCACCCAGGACAAATGGGTCTTGAATATAGTGTCTCAGGGCTTACAGGTTCCACTTTCACACCCTTCCAAAGACAAAAGGTATGCCAGACCTGCCACACAATCAGTGGGCAGAGGCACAAATGCAAGTTTCATCCCTCATGGACATGAGGGCTATTAAGCGAGTACCACAGCACGAGCAAGGACAAGGATTTTACTCGAGACTTTTCTTGGTAC
Organism: Protopterus annectens; assembly: GCF_019279795.1. Taxonomy (NCBI): domain Eukaryota; kingdom Metazoa; phylum Chordata; order Ceratodontiformes; family Protopteridae; genus Protopterus; species Protopterus annectens. Next base: position 391,608,820 of record NC_056751.1, read on the forward strand.
CCAGAAAGGACAAAGCCTGGAGACCAATACTGGACCTGTCTATTCTAAACACTTTTCTGGACGTTCCAAAATTCAAAATGTTGACTCTGCAGCAGCTTCTGCCCATGTTGGGCAAGAAGGCTTGGCTTGTAACTTTGGACCTCAGAGGCATACCTGCATGTCCCAATCAGACAATCTTGCAGAAGATACTTCAGATTCATAGCTGGCTCAATGCACTACCAAATGTGAAGTTGTTCTATCTCGCCGTTTTGTTTTTACATGTGGGTTCGGAGCCAATCCCTCGGCTCAGTCGGCTGCTTTTCGAGCTCAAACTGTCAGAGAAGCTAGAGACCCAGTATATATCCTGTGATGCTTACCGTAAACCCCAGATCTAGTTTGCCACTGCAACGGATCTACAAGACTCGTTGGAGCAAGCTCGGGCCAGTGTTATTTTTTCAATATGTAGCGATATTTAAAAAAAAATTTCTATTAGAAGTGTTAGCTAGTGTGATAGTATTTAAAAAGAAAGAGTTTAGTTAGACTTAGCGGTGTAGTTTATAATACTTTGGAGTGTTTTCTTCAGCTGTTTGTCTAGGCCTTTCTTAGCTTTGGGTGTGACAGGGCTCTGTCAGCTCCTTTGTGTGTGCTTTATTAGTGGTAATTGCAATTAGTTAAAATTAGTTAGGTTAGTTGAAATTTAGCTTTTTGTAGAGAGTTAACCTTACAAAACATAGTTTAATAACTGTTGTTTTAATACTTAGTTTTTGAGTTCAGAGATCTGAACTGTTATATTTATATCTATATATATCTATATATATATATATATATATATATATATATATATATATATATATATATATATACTTTTTCTCTCTTCAAAAAAATGTCTGAGAAGCAAACATCTGGCTTCAAAAGGTGCGAGTGTGGTCAAAAAATGTCTGTTACGGACAACCACTCCATCTGTATGTACTGTTTGGTATCCATTCATTTACAGGAAGTGTAGCGCCAGGGTTCTTCTGGAAAGTTGCAGGAAGCTGGTAGATGGGGGACTCCTGAAGCCTGATTTTCAGGCTGCGCTGGACAAGACTGACCTTTCTTCCAAGGCTTCGAAGGGGTCGAAGTCGTCCAAGGGGTCCTCGGAGCCCAAGTCCTCTGCTCTGAGCTCCTCTAGTATGGTTCGATCATCGGCTCCACAGCCCTTGGAGCCGTATCTCGATCCTTTACCTCGGAGCCCAGTTGTGGAATCCGGTGTTGGAGACTCCTCAGTCTCCGATTCTTCAATCTGTGCCGTCTTCGGCTCCTTCGACCCATCCCTCGACCATTCTTCAAGGTTATCCGATGTGGACCTGGACCACGTGGTTAAGAGATTGCTGGAGAACCCGGCCCTGGCCAAAATGCTTTCTGCTTCGAGCCACTCTGCTTCGAAGCCTGAAATTCCAGCCCTACTTTCTTCTCCTCCTCCGAAGCCCATCGAACTCTCTGAGCTGGGGCAGACAGAACCGATGTTGGTAGAACGCTCTGAGCCGAGGTTCGATCCAGCTCCCTCGGCTTTGTCGACCTTGATCTCCTCGGTCCCGACCGGGGAGTCTCTGAGCCGACACTGCCTCGTTGGCTCCGGGGTGGATAGTCGGACCGAGACTTCTGTTCCGACCCTTCCCCTCGGGGCTTTGGCGCAGGTGGGTTCGGCGCCGTCCTCTGGATTGGAGTGTGGGGTCTCTGCTCGGGGAGGGCTGCTGGCTTCTTCGGAGCCAACAGACTTCTCGGACCGGGATTCTGGTGCTTTAGATGCCATGAGGAAGGTCATGTCTTCTAAGACCACTACCTCCTCTGATCTTTCTTTCCCTCCCCCTAAAGGGCCTCGTTCTGTCTCTTCCCCACAATTCCCTACCAAGCGTCGAGACCCAGAGCCTTAGGTATCCCCATTGGGCGGCCCCTCCACTACAGGGATTTCGGACGCTCCCACCGATGAAGTACCTAGGAAGAGGCTGTGTAAGAGGAGGCACTTGGAATCCCCACAGGTATCCCTGACATTGGATACGACTTGGAGGAATCAGGAGGGTCCCCACAATCCCCCTCTGAGGATGTCTCATTTGCAGACATATTGGAGATCTTAAGGCAGAGAGGTGATTGGCAGTCCCTTGCCCCCACTGAGGACGAGTCTGTACTCCTGAAGGCCTTTCTCTCAACCATCCACCTCCTGGGTTACTCCTCCCTTCGACGAACTAATGTAACTGGTTGCTCGAAGGGCGTGGGAGTCCCCTGATTCAGTGGAACCGGTCCCTCGGAGGCCCAACAAGTTGATTACTTCCCCCGCTGATAAGGCCTTTCTTACCAAGGGCATCCCGGTTGATGCCATGGTGGTGGTGGCAGCCACCAAGAAAGAGAAGTCTGAAACCTCTTCTGTCCGTCCTCCTAATAGGGATTCTAGGAGAATGGGCAGATGTCCTTCAAGGATGCATCTGCAGTCCTAACAAATGGGTTGTCCTGGCCTCAGGCAGCCCTTCGGTCGGCTGGATTCCAAAGTCTGGGTCTGGCCTCGGCTGATGTCGCACTTCACCCGACGTCATAGCTGCAGTTCAGCGGGTATAAAGGCATCAGCCGACGCCATTTTCCCCAGTCTTTCTTGCCGCGTGGCGCCCGAAGCAGAAGCTGTTCGCAAGTGCCGGTCGGTCAGAACCAGAGATTGCTACTACCGAAGACTTCTAAAAAGCTAAGTACCCCATTGGGGACTCTTTCTTGCCTCAGCCGATGTCAGAAAAAGTGAATAACTGTTTAACTTGTGGGAAACAAATACCTCATAAAGATTTCCACTCTTACTGCCTACCTTGTTTAGGCCCAGACCACGACGTAGCAGCTTATCTAGCCTGTGCTTCCTTCAACCGACGGACACTTAGACGTCGGTCGGTCGGAGTTTGCAGAGGAGTTTTTCGGCTCCGCTTTTGCTTATATCATGCCGTCGGAGACTCCGACTTCACAATTAGCTAAAAAGCGTAAGGAAAAGGAAACAGAGTCCGCAGTTCTTCCTTCGGCCGAAAGCATGCCTCCTACTACCGAGGCCTCTTCCAGCATGGCTGAATCTGCTACAGAAAATCCACCTGCTCTTACAGTTTCTCAGGATTTATCAGATACTATCCCCTTAGATGTATCTACTCCTGCACGTGGAGCTGCTAGGCCCCCTGCATCCATGTCAATTAAGGCTTTTGCCAGGGCTAAAGCAGCTAAATCTTCAAAGGCCATGCCTGCTAAAGCCCCCTCTCACAGGCCTAGCTCTAGTACTCAAATGCTTAGTCTAGCAGAGGATCTCATTTCTTTGATCAGGGGAACCCAGTCTCACCCTGACAGGGCCTCTCACCCACCTCCAGATAAGAGGCCTAGAGCAGAGCCCCCTGAGCCAGTTTCTTCAGATTACTCCTCTGATGATTCAGAAAATACAAATCCTCCAGAATGCCCTTATTCTCCATATGAGGACTCTGATGCAGAGGATTCCATACCTTCTGCCTCTCCTCCTGAGGAATTTTCTTTTGGGGAAACCTTGCATGCTATGAGGGAACAATTTCAATGGCAGGGCCAGGATTTTTCAGACTCTAGGAAAAGGCTTAGGACCTTTTTACATTTACCACAACATAGGCCTTTAGCTGTTCCTCCAGTACTTACAGTTGTGGATGATGCATTTAATGATGCTTGTACTGCCCCTGACTCCCTGCCTCCGGCCCCTGCTAAGCCCGACAGATACTACAGGGTTCCGGACACACATTATCATTTGTATAAGGCTCCTATTGCGGATCCTGAAACCATTTCACAGGGCCCCAAAGCTGTAGCAGCTGCCTCTGCCAAAAACCCCCTCCCCTCTGAAAGAGAATCTAGGGCATTGGAGAGATGGGGTAAAAAAGTTTATACTTCTGCTACTCTTTCGGCTAGGGCCTTAAACTGTCAATTCCACATGATTCAGTATCAGGAATTTCTGTTATATCAGCTCACTAAAAAACTGTCCTCGCCTGAGCCTTTAGACCGTAAGTCCCTTCAGGATTTGGTGCATAACACTCAGCAGGTCAGTAATCATTCCTTAAAATGCAGCTATGATGCACTGGAGGCTTCCTTTAGATCAGCTATGACTGGTACAGTGATCAGAAGGCATGCATGGTTAAAAGAGCAATCCTTACCAGACCATGTAAAGTCAAAGCTTCTAGATGCTCCCATGGAAAAGCACAGTTTGTTTGGTTCCCCTGCACAGCAAGTGTTGAAGAAGGTGGAAGAAAAAGCTAAATCTGTCCAGACAGTCAAGGATTTCTTACAGGTCCAGCCTCCGAGGTTTAGTAGGAACTGGCCTTCCAAGAATTGGTCCTTTCCAGACACCACCAGAGCACAGAGAAGCAGAAATAGATGCCCTAGAGGCAGAGGTCAATCCAGAGGTGCCTACAGGGGACGCCAGTGGCAGCCTAACAGCCAGAGAAGTACTGCCACAGATCCAGCCACTACCACTTCCACAGGACAATCACAGTGACTTGGCTCTGAAACCGCCTACCAGGGAACAACTGGGAGCACCCTTAGGCGGAAAGCTAGCCTTATTTTCAGTAAATTGGCATTACATTACAGGAGACAAATGGATTTTACAGACAATAGACAAAGGATACAGGTTTCACTTCCATACTCTTCCAAGGAAGAGAGGAATGCCAAACCTACCTCCAAACCAAAGGACAAACGCTCTACAGCAAATAGACCACTTACTAAGGATGAGAGCTATAGAAAAGGTACCGGCTATGGAACAAGGACAAGGATTTTATTCAAGGCTTTTCCTGGTACCAAGAAAGTAAAGCCAATGGAGACCTATCCTCGACCTGTCCGCTCTAAACACATATCTCATTGTTCCAAATTAAGATGCTGACCCTACAGCAACTTCTTCCCATGCTGGGCAAAGAGTCTTGGCTGGTTACTTTGGATCTCAAGGAGGCATACCTGCACGTCCCCATACGACCAAATTGCAGAAGATACCTCAGATTTCTTGCAGGATCAGAGCGTTATCAATTCTCAGCATTACCTTTTGGCTTATCTACTGCGCCCAGAGTATTCACGAAATGCCTGGCATCAGTAATTGCTCATTGCAGGCTTCAGGGAATTCAAATTTATCCATACCTGGACGACTGCCTGTTACAAGCGGACAGCAAAGACAAATGAACAAAAGATTTGAAAAAGGTTATTCACCTGCTGCAAGCCCTGGGATACACAGTCAACACAAAAAAGTCAAGGCTGATACCATCCCAAAGGATAACCTTCTTGGGTGCAGAACTGGACACATCAAACCAGATGGCATTCCTCACAGCAGAAAAACAGAAGCAGCTACCACTCTATTTCATGGCATTAACAATGCAGAACCAGCTTACAGCAAGGAAAATCCTGCAAGCCCTGGGTTACATGGCATCCTGCATAATATTAATTCCACATGCCAGACTACATATGAGGAAGTTGCAATGGTACCTGAGGAATTTATGGTCTCAGCACAAGCACAGCCTAGAAACCCAAATTCCAATAATTCCATGCCTGAAGCAAGAATTCCAGTGGTGGGCCCAGGCCTGTCAATTGAACAAAGGACTGCCCTTCCACAGGCCTCACCCAAGCCAGACTATCACCACGGACGCCTCAGACCTCGGTTGGGGGGCACACATGGTGGACAAGTGCATACAAGGCTTATGGACTCAAGACCAGATGAACCTACACATAAATCAAAAGAGATGCTGGCAGTAAAACAGGCAATTCAGACATTCAGACCATTTCTTCAACAGGGTCATTTGCTGATAAGGACGGACAACACCACAGTTATGTGGTATATCAACAAACAGGGAGGCACACATTCATATCCTCTATGCCGGATGGCAATGGACCTCTGGAATGTGGCCCTGAGCCTCAACATTCAGCTCCAGGCCATATTTGTGCCAGGAAAAGAAAATCTACTAGCAGACATCTTAAGCAGAACCACCACGGATGCCCACAAATGGATGCTGCATCCAAACATCTTCAAAACCATCACAAGGAAATGGGGACTGCCAGAAATAGACCTGTTCGCATCCCCACACAACCACCAATTGAAAAAATTCTGCACAAGGACAATACCACCCACTTGCTTGGAAGGTGGACTCCCTATCCTTCAGTTGGGAAAACCTGACAGCATATGCATTCCCACCTCTTCCTTTGATGCACAAAGTGCTACTGAAGATCAAAGAAGATCACCCGAGGATCATCTTGATAGCTCCAGACTGGCCGAGGCAACATTGGTACCCGCTACTGAGGAGTATGTCCCGGGAACATGCATGGCCTCTACCCCTACTACCTCTACTGCTAACACAGAACAACTTCAAAATCCTGCATCCAAACTTGAAAACACTGCAGCTAGCTGCTTGGAACATTATATAAGGCAAAATAACCCAGATTTATCTCAAAGGGTTAAAGACATTATCTTGGAGGCTCGCAGACCCTCAACAAGGAAAACTTATTCAGCAAAATGGAAAAGATATCTCATTTGGAGTGCAACAAAAGGAGTAGATGCATCATTGGCAAACATAGCTAACATCCTGGAATACTTAGCAGAGCTTTTCCACAATGGTCTGTCTTACTCCTCCATTAAGATTCATGCATCAGCAATTTCAGCAGAATACAACATGGATCCTCCAGTCTTTTCTCAACCTCTACTCAGGCAGTTTCTCAGAGGAATTAAAAATGTAAAGCCACCAAGGAAACCACCATTGCCTACATGAGACTTGAACTTTGTGTTAGAAAAGTTGACACTCCCCCCTTTTGAACCAGCAGCAACAGCAGAATTACAGTACTTATCTTGGAAAACTGCATTCCTGCTTGCAATCACTTCAGCTAGAAGGGTTTCTGAATTACAGGCATTAATGGCAGTACAACCCTTCCTTATCTTCCATCAGGATAGAGTGTCCATGAGAACTAATCCTACCTTTAAGCCAAAGGTGGTCTCCAGGGTATCATTAAACCAAGCAATACACCTACCAACATTCTTCCCCAACCCGCAGAACAGGGTTGAAAAATTGCTGCATACCTTGGATGTACACAGACAATTGCGCTACTACCTGGACAGAACCAAGAACAATAGAAAAACTGACCAGCTTCTGGTAGCATATGCAACAGGAATGGAAGGAAAAGCAATTTCAAAACAAACAATCTCAAAATGGATAGGAAATTGCATTAGATTTTGTTACTCTTTTCATGGAAAGGCAACTCCAGAAAACATCAGACCTCACTCCACAAGGGCTACAGCCACTACTACAGCTTTCTTACGAGGAGTGGCTACCAAAGACATTTTAGAGGCTGCTACTTGGAGCTCCGTGCATACATTTGCCAAGCATTATAATCTACCTTTATACTCCAGATCCCGAGCAGGTTTTGCCACTGCTGTTTTGCAAGGGATCTTAACTACACCATAAACTCTTAGTGCCTCCTTAGTACCTCCTCCCCCAGTTTGGCTATGGTATTCTACCCATTTGTTAGGACTGCAGATGCATCCTTGAAGGACATAGTACAGTTTTGTATCTACCATAAATGTAGATGTCAGAGGTATGCATCTGCAGTCAGGATTACCCACCCTCCTTCCCCTCTGTGGTACTCCTAGGGTATTTGCCCATCTTGTAGCTAGCTGGGGGAATCTATTATGGTGTATTTGTTTGTATATATGTATATGCATGTTTATTTCTATTTGCTCTTTATTGTTTGGAAACATTTGCATTTATCCAAATTTAGCCTTCCTAGAGGGCACCTGGCATCTGGGGCAAGAAACACTGAGGAAAATGGCATTGGCTGATGCCTTTATACCCGCTGAACTGCAGCTATGACGTCGGGTGAAGTGCGACATCAGCCGAGGCCAGACCCAGACTTTGGAATCCGGCCAACCGAAGGGCTGCCTGAGGCCAGGACAACCCATTTGTTAGGACTGCAGATGCATACCTTTTGGGCATCTACATTTATGGTAGGTACAAAACTGTACTGTATGGGAAACGCATATTTAGTTCTGCGGCATTTTCCATGAGATTGCTCAACTACCTGACGCAATTTACCCGCCTTCAACGAGATCTCAAAGAACTGGGAGATAATCTACAGGGTAACACAGCTGATGCAGTTTCTGAGAACTTGACTGCACAACTCAACACCCTCAATTCTGTAGTCAACTCATCCATGCGGCTCATTTCTTATGCCGCCGATGGATCGAGTAAGGCGGCAGGTTCAGCGATAGCTCTTCGGAGACCGTCCTGGATGTGCCTTTGTGGAAGCCTTCAAGTCTTCCTTCATCAATACCCCATTTGATGGTTCCGCCTTGTTCAGACCTAAAGTTAAGGAGACGCTTACTAGGTGTGAACAGGAAGGAAAGACTCTGTCTGCTGTAGGAGTCCGTTTTTCCACTCCAACTAGACCGTACCCCAAAGGGCAACGAAGTGGAAAAATGTGGTTTCAAAATTCCAAAACACACCTGTGGATACCCCCTCTAGGGGCAGAGGAGGGGGTAAAAATGGAAGACTCCGTCCAAACGGCAGAGGGGGATCCGCAAAATCAGGGTGACAGAGCAGTTCTCTGGTAAAACCCTATCCGAGTTCCTGAAAGGAAGCCCTGCTGTCCTTCTCTGGAGGCGGCCGGGGGTCGCTTGGCTTTATACCCAAACACCTAGCTAAACATTACAACGGATTCTTGGGTAAAAAGCATCATTTCCAGAGGTTACTACATTCCCTTTTGAAAATGCACCCACATGTGTACAAGTATTCCAAACGTTCCACCCAGTCTGCGAAAACTAGCAGCCATAGAGATGCAAAACCTGCTAGATAAGTCATCCAGCCAGTCACGGCGGACCAGATAGGATCCGGAACTTACTCAAGGTTCTTTTTAGTTCCAAAGAAAACAGGGGACTGGAGGCCCATAATTAGACCTCAGCAAACTCAACACCTTCGTCAAGAAGGAAAAGTTCTGGATGGTCACGCTTCAGTCGGTACTTCCATTCCTAGAAACGGGCAATTGGATGTGCTCTATAGATCTCAAGGATGCTTACTACCACATCAAAATGGCCAGATCATCCAGAGATCACTTGCGTTTCCGGCTGGGGCCAGTCATTACCAATGCCCTGCCCCTTGGTCTCACCACAGCCCCCAGAGTGTTCAAATGTATGGCAGTGGTCACGGCTCACCTGAGACGTTTAGGATTCCGGGTGTTTCCATATCTGGACGACTGGCTCCTCACTGCCACCTCCAGGCATCAACTAATCCAGGCAAGAGACAGCACTATCAACTTGTGTTCCCAGTTGGGCATAACCCTAAACTTCGAAAAATCTGTGTTATCGCCCTTGCGGCGTATTACCTTTTTAGGAGCAGAACTAGACACTAGCGATTCAAGGATCAGGTTGCCTCAAACAAGAATCTTATCTCTAAGAAGTCAGTTGTCTAGTCTGTTGACCCAGAACAAAGCTCCTGCGTCCCAGATACTGAAGCTGTTAGGCACAATGGCAGCCACGCTAATAGCAGTCCTGTTGAGACGCATGCACATGCGGATATTCCAGTGGTTATTCTTCCCACAATGGTCTTGCTAACAACTGCCCATGTCGCATGAGATTCTGTTAACAAATCTTTGCAAGAATGATCTCAATTGGTAGCAGAACAGCAACCAGATAGTAGTAGGATGTCCCCTTGTTCTTCCCCAACCCACAGCCACAGTGACCACGGATGCTTCCCTGATAGGGTGGGGGGGGGGCTATTTCAGGGAAAGACTGTCCAAGGTACTTGGTCAAGCATGGAGTCTCATTTGCACATAAATGTCCTGGAGCTGAGAGCGGTGTTCCTGGCGTTGCAACACTTTCATGACTGTCTTCCTCCAGGCACAATTGCAATTCAGACTGACAACATGTCAGTAGTCTGGTACATCAACAAGCAAGGGGGAACCAGATCGTATCCCTTATGCCAAGAGGCCCTAAGAATTTGGCAGTGGGCTGTATCCACCAGGCACTTTCTAATAGCAACGCACATCCCGGGGTCATCCAACGTGATAGCAGACAAATTGAGCAGGGCCATCCTGTTGCCTCACGAGTGGCCCCTCAAACAACAGGTGGCGGACAAGATTTTCCACAGATGGGGGGCCAGCCTTGCTGCGATCTGTTTGCATCTCCGATGAATGCCAAATGCAGCAGCAACTTTGCCCTTTATCTCCCACCGGTTGCAACCCGAGGGACGTGCTTGTACCCGATTGGCTCCCGGGCCTCCTGTATGCCTTCCCGCCAATTCCCCTAATTCTCAAATTCATTGAGAGCCAAAAGTCTGGGAAAGACTGTTATTCTGATAGCCCCATCTTGGCCTCGTCAGATTTGGTTCCCCTTCCTAAAGAAGTATCGAGTGGAAGAACCATGGATTCTGGACTCATTGCCAGACCTTCTGACTCATTCGTCGGGAGTTCTTCACCCCTTCCTCTTCTCCCTAAAATTGACAGCTTGGCTGCTCCAATTCCCATATTAGCCAGGTCTCAAGATTTGTCTCCCGCGGTCCAACATATTATAGTTTCTTCTCATAAACTGTCAACCAGGAAGCTATATAATAGCAAATGGAAACTATTTGTTCACTGGGCTTCTCACCACGACGTTGACCCATATGTTGCACCTATTCATACCATATTAGAATTTTTCTTCCTTGTTCTATGATGGTGCAGCAGCTGCCACCATAAAGGTTCAATTGGCTGCCATTTCCAACTTTCATGTAGGGTTTAACGGGTCTAACATCATGTCCCACAGACTATGTAAGGCACTTTTGAAAGGTGCCCACCATCTCAGACCACCTCTCAGACATCCTCTCTCTCCCTGGAATTTGAATCTTGTTTTATCCCAGTTGATGCTTGCCCCCCATCGAACCTGCGTCATCTTGTAACTTGAAGTTTCTGTCTTGGAAAACAATATTTCTGGTAGCCATTACATCTGTGCGTAGGGTCTCTGAACTCCAAGCCTTATCTTCCAAATCCCCATATTTGATCTTCCACCCTGATAGGGTGTCCTTGAGGACAAATCCTACCTTTCTGCCCAAGGTCTGTTCAGAAACTAACTTAAATCAGTCCATTGAGCTCCCAACCTTTTTTAGACGCCATACCAACAAACTGGAATGTATGTTACACAAGCTTTATGTTCACAGGCAATTGAGATTCTACTTGGACAGAACAAAAGACTTCAGACAATCTTATCAACTCTCTGTCTCTTGCGCAGAGAACAAGAAAGTTTCTGCGGTATCAAAAATCACATTATCTAAGTGGCTTTCTGATTGAATTAAATTAATTTATTCCTCCACTAACCAGCCATTACTGACTAATGTCAAAGCCCATTCTACCCGGGCTGTTTCTACGTCATTAGCTCATGCAGCTCGTTTACCCTTGGATATTATCTGTGCAGTTGCTACTTGGTCCAAACCTCACACGTTTATCACTCATTACAAAGTGGACATGGTCTCCAGGGACAGGGCTTCCTTTGGTTCCACTGTGCTCAGAAATGTTCTCCCTTGAGCCACCCAGGATAAGGGTGCTTGGGACGCTACCCACATGTAAGAACAAAACAGCGAGATACAACAACTTCACATAAAGAAGTTATGTCCTTACCTTGACATTCCATGTGAGTTGTTCATCTCGCCTTTTTGTTCTTACATTCCCTCCCACCTTCCCCCTCCTGGTGAGAAAGATGGCTGCCTTTGTGGATTGGTTGGTCTTGTCAGCCTGTCTTAAGACAGACTGTTTTCCTTTCTGAAAATCTGTAGATTTTTAGATAGGTAGGTACTGCAGTACTTATTTTTTTTAGGCTGTCTTCAGGTGCAGCATACTAGATCTGGGGGTTTATGGTAGAGCATCATGGGATATACACTGGGTCTCTAGCTTCTCAGAGTTTGAGCTTGAAAAGCGGCCGACTCTGAGCCGAGGGATCAGCTCCGAACCCACATGCAAGAACAAAAAGGCGAAATGAACAACTCACATGGAACGTTATTGTAAGGACATAACTTCTTTTTCTCTGCACTGCCCTTTGGCTTATCTACTGTGCCCGAGTCTTCACAAAATGCCTGGCACCAGTAATTGCCTTTTGCAGACAAAGAGGAATACAAATGTATCCTTACTTGGACGACTGCCTTATTCAAGCAGAGAACAAGGACATTCTACTGAAGCATCTGGCGTTTGTAAAAAGATTACTAATTTGCCTAGGGTACACAGTGAACGAAAATAAATCAAAACTGGTACCCTCTCAAGAGATAATAATCCTGGGTGCAAGCTTAAATACAACTGCCCAGATAGCTGATCTCACGCCAGACAAACCAAGGCAACTGACTTCTTACTTCGAAATGATGGCAACAAAGACCCAGTTATCTGCAAGCAAAATTCTGCTGGCTTTGGGCTTCATGGCATCCTGCATTCTGCTAATTCCATATGCAAGACTGCATATGAGGAAACTACAATGGTATCTAAAAAGTGTTTGGACTCAACATTTTCACAACCTGGAAACATTAATTACCCTCATTCCCTGCCTACAACTGGAGTTTCGATGGTGGGCACAGGCCTGTCACCACAAGGGACAGCCATTCACTTTACCCACAGCCAGGCAGACACTAACAGATGCATCAGATTATGCCTTGGGGGCCCACATGGCAGGAAAATGTATTCAGGGGACATGGCCCGCAAGCCAAATGCATCTTCATATCAATCAAAAAGAGATTCTAGCTGTACAGAATGCCCTGACAGCCTTCAAGGATCTACTTCATCAAGGACAACTGATGATAAAGACTGACAATACTACAGTCATGTGGTACTTAAACAAGCAAGGAGGCACACATTCCTACCCCCTCTGCAGACTAGCCATGGCATTATGCAACACTGCCTTGACCTACCAGATACAACTGCAAGCTCAATTCCTGCCAGGAAAGCTGAATACTCTGGCAGACAAACTAAGCAGAAATCTCATGGACGCACACAAATGGAAACTGGAACCATGGATTTTCAACATGTTGACACGCATATGTGGGAGTCCAGACATAGATCTTTTTGCCTCACCCCAGAACTATCCGTTGGACAAATTCTGCACAAGGACTCTTCACAAAAAAGCCTGGAAAGTTGATGCTCTATTATTCAGCTGGAAAAACCTATCCATTTATGCTTCCCCCCCCCCTGCCTTTGCTCTCCAAAGTTCTACTAAAAGTCAAACAGGACAAACCAAAAATTATTCTGATTGCTCCAGACTGGCCTCGCCAACACTGGTACCTACTCCTGCGCAGTGTCACACCCTCCACCGTGGCACCTGCCTCAGACACCTTACTTTACTGTCTCAGCAGAACAACCACATTCTGTGCACTACGTTCCAAACTTTAAATCTTGCAGCGTGGCTAATCACCTAAATTCACCCTTAGCATCCCTCAGCAAACCTGTGATGAATGTCATTTTGGAGGCGAGAAGGCCTAGTACTAGAAAATCTTATGCTGACAAATGGAAAAGATTCTGTGCCTGGAACCAATCCCAAGGATTAAGCACAGCAGTGCCCAATATTCCTCAGATTTTACGATACTTAACTGAGATGCTTCACAAGGGCCTGTCCTTTTCTTCCATAAAAATCCATCCCTCAACCATTACAGCACAGAACCTTCTGTCTTCTCACATCCTCTGCTAAAGCAGTATCTCAGAATGGCCAAAAACTTAAGACCACCCAGGAGAGCTCCAACCTCTGCCTGGGACCTCAGTTTTGTATTGGAGAAGCTCACTCTCCCTCTTTTCGAGCCAGCTGCTACTGCAGACTTAAAATTTCTCTCCTGGAAAACAGCTTTCCTTTTAGCAGTCACTTCAGCTAGAAGGACTTCTGAATTACAGGCTCTTATGGCAGTGGAGCCTTTCATTATTTATTTTTCATGCGGACAGGGTGTCTCTCAAGACAAATCCATCCTTCATGCCTAGGGTGGTATCTTGTGTGGCTCTTAATCAGACCATTCATTTGCCAACTTTCTTTCCCAATCCACAGAACAAGGGGTAGCGGATTCTGCATTCATTGGATGTACACAGACAACTTAGATTTTACTTAAACAGGACAAAATCTCTAAGAAAATCTGAACAACTACTGGTGGCATTTGCTGCAGGGGTAGAGGGAAAGGCTGTTTCAAAGCAGACTATTTCCAAATGGATAAGCCACTGTATTTGTTTCTGCTATATGCACCATGGTAAAACTATCCCCCAGGGGATCAGATCTCATTCCACCATGGCTGCACCTACTTCTACAGCCTTTCTCAGAGGTGTTCCTACCAGAGACATTCTAGAAGCTGCTACCTGGAGCTCAGTTCATACGTTCACCAAACATTACCATTTACCCTTCTTCTCTAAATCCAGAGCTGCCTTTGCCACTGCTGTCCTGCAGGGCCTTATAGCTGGTCCTAATGCTGTATAAATCCATCCTCCCAACCAGAGCTTTGGGAATCTACCCAAATGTAATGACTGCAACAGAGTGAATACACTCTAACATCTACATATGTTAAGTGTACACAACTGTACTTTGCTGATCTGTTCAATAACCCTCTACCCCAGAAGAGGACAGCAGAGCAGATGCCTGTTCCTTCAACTGTACAGGCCTTTTCATTTGCAGTATCCCTCCTCTCCATGGCGTTAGTGATGAGGCAAGACTGGCTACGGATGGTGTGGATAGTTTCTTACTGACCCAGACAACACTGGTGCTCCCTCTCTCTCACCTTCAGCAAAGGGAGTATCAAAGCACTATCTCAGACCATGGACATCCAAACTCAAACCAAAGGGGTCTGTACTCCATCTCAACTAGAAGACAACTCAGTCTGACAGCTTGGTTAATTGGTTGTTGATCCCGTACAGGCAATCCTTTTTAGAGGGTTCATTAGCAATTTTGAAAGAGGCTAGAAAACTTGAAATCAGGAAATCCTATGTAGCAAAACAGAAAAGTTTTTTTTATTTGGTGCAAGACAAAATTTATTCTACTCACCAGAACAATGCTGGAACAGGAATTAGAATACTTTTCACGCCTGTTTTAAGAATTTAGTTTTGTGTAAAAGTGCACATCTCGACTGTATCTGCCAACCTACCCATGTCTCTGTATACGCTAGATCTCTCTTTTTTAAGTTTTAAAAGACTTAAACTTCAGGCCTCTCAAACGAGCTTATAGCTGATTGAAACTTAAATTGTGTACTAAAAAAAACTTGCTTCTTCACCCTTTGAGCTGTCAGACTTTGCCCCCTTAAACTACTGACTTTGAAAATTGCTTGCTCCTGGCACTCAATTCAGGTAGATGTGATATCGTATAAGGAACCCTCTCTCATTATACACAAGGACAGAGTAGCCCTGATAACTTATCCGTCCTTTATGCCCAAGGTGGCATCAGAAGTTTCCTTAAATCAGGTTATATGCCTTGCTTTGATGTTCTTTCCTTATCACTGTTGCAGTATTCTTTACTTTTGGGATATCCATCTTGCTTAGAACAGCCGAACACCCAGCTAGCATACCAAAGCCTTTTCACATTCTGTTTGTTACACATTGGATGCATCTCGTACACTCAAGGCATAAGGTGCATATGGGATGTACGAGTGCCTAATCCTCAAATTCTTTGCCACCAGTCTGAATGCTACCTTTATATTTGGTTTACAAGCCATTCACAGAGTTTGTTCAACTTTCAAGCCTTCAAAAGATAAGTACCCTTACCTCAGTTTACATTCCATCCAGGAAGAAGAAAATTTATGTGAGAGGCGGATTCCTCTAAAAATATTTAAGAGAAGTGTCTTTTTTTGGGATGATACTGTTATATGCAGTGTGAGATTTGTCAGGTGTTGCTCCCCAAGGTGCTCTTAGTCTGCAGTCTGTTTACATTTATTTAGAGAATCAGCAGCTGAAGCTTTTGTCTCAAGGCACCATGGCTGATTCCATCCTCTCTGATGTTCAGCCACTTCTAAAGAATAAAGCCAAAAAGGCGCATACTGACACTGCTGTTCCCCAGCCTCCACCAGACATCTCCATTGGGTTGGATGGAAAACCTGAGGACCAGAGTTGGAGACCGATATGGAGTTGTCTTCCTGCATGTCCTGGGGCTGTGGCAGATGTGGAGGGGGGGAATCTTGGCTGATTATATCAGAGGGATGTCTGGTGATTCTCCAGATACTTGCTAGGTAAGAGGTGCCTGGTATCCTCAATGAATGTAAACAGGAGTCTGAACTCATAGACTTGTTAAAGCTGATGTTCCTTTAAAAAAGAAAGAAGACAAAACATCTGGCTAGTTTGGCTAAGGATCCCCAACAAAAAATGTCACGTTTTAATGCTTTTCAGTGCTTTTATAGCTCTAAATCCCCCTCAAGGATCATCTGTTCCTGCTTCTGTTCCCTGGTGTTCCACTCCTTACAAAGTCCTAGGACCATGTGATTCATCTAATGAAGAAGTTAGACTGTGGTGTGGAGTCACTGGCTTGCTCTTCTCAGATCCACTCTCCTGTTACCCTGGGGTCTTTAGAAAATATTCTCTTTCTCCCGAGTCCCCTGTGGGAGAAGTGGGACTGTTCCCAGATTTTTGACTTTCAAAAACTGTATTACATCTTGCAAACAGATTATTCTCTGCCTTTTGCAGTCCTTCCAGTGCTGTATGCCCATTTGGATACTTCCACTGCAGCTTCTCAGGCCCTCTGTCTTCAACCTCCTGCCCCTAAGAACCCAGACAGTTTCTATAACTTTACTAAAGTTCAAATGTTTTGTATAAAAGGCCTTCTCATCCTGTTATTTCTACAGCCACTGATAAATCATAAAAGTTTTCTATAGCCACTAAATGCAGCCATGCCATGGGGAGATACCTTAGTGTATACTGCCACCTTAGCTTTCAGAGCTATTAATTACCAGATGCACATGACTAAGTATGTCTTGACTTTTCACACATGGATGCATTCTGGCTTGTATGCCTGATTTAGAGGGTAATTATTCTCCCATTTGCCTTTTGAGCGCTGCTTTTCCGGTAGCTCATCATTCCATTAAATGCAGTTATGATGCTGCTGATGCCTCCTGTAGGACAGCTGGATCTGAGGAGGTATTCTTGGCTGTCTCTCTAAGCTCTGCCCGAAGGCATCCGTGTCAAATTTAGACTTCCCCTTTGACCGTCAGAATCTTTCTGTCACTGCTGCGGTTAAATTGTTTAAGACCCTTCATGATAAGGTTAAAGTTGTACACGGTTTGAAGCAAATGTTTGTTTCTCCTGTTAATAAATTTCTTGGAAATTATCCATGTAAGCCTTCCATTGTTCGTAGGCAGTCTAAGTAGTCTTCGAGGGGCAAGAAGACTATAGGAGAGTTTTACTAGACAAGCTTTCTCTTGGTTCCAAGGGTCAAAAGCATCCTTTCCTTGCAAATCTGCTTCTGTTTGACAGTAGGCCACTCCTGCCCCTCAGCCAGATTCCTCTGTCCCCAAGATTGACTCTCTTTTCCTATTTGGCAACAGATAACCACGGATGCTTGGGTATTTTCCATTATCCAGAATGGCTGAGTTTATGGTCTGGAAGGTCCTTACTCCATTGTCAGGCCTTCCTCAGTCCCTGCATTTTCCTTTCATTTTTCAGTATCTGATAGTGCAGGGAACAATCCAGCCTGTCCCTTTGTGTCAACAGGGAGGTGTTTTATTCTGTGATGCTTCTGGTTCCCAGGAAGAACGTGTTGTGGAGAACCATTATAAACCGGTCTTTTTTTTTTTACATCTTTCTCAAGGTTCCTTCTTTCAGGAAGTTGTCTCCTGAGAAGCTTTTCCATCTGTTGCTTCCTCAAGCTTTTCTGGTGTCCCTGAATTTGAAAGGCGCTCAAGCTTGAGCTTTGCTGGTGGATTCAGATTTCCCTGAATCCAAGTCTGCATGTTCAGGTTCTTCTACTCTTGAACTGCACAGGTTACTTCCAGTCTAGGTTGGGGAGCCTCATTCAGCAACCTGCAAATACACAGGGTCTTTGGTCCCATCAACAACTTGCTGAGCATATCAACATCAAGGTGAGATGAGGGCTGTACTTCTAGCTCTCCAAGCCTTTCAATCATTTGTTTTTTTGCAGAGAATCTGTTTTGTGGTACATCAGCAAACCAGAGGGCACAAAATCTTAACCTTCTTTGCAGGCTGGTTGTGTTCAGGCTTAGGATTTTGCAGTCTGCCATCACTTGGTTCTTCAGGTAGTGTACATTCCTTTAGAGCATAAAAATGCGGCAGACTGAGCAGTTGCTGAACAAATCCTAATGAATGGGTACTTCACAGGGTGGTTTACTGGACATTGTACACTGGGTGAGGTACACCTCAAGTAGATCTTTTACCTGGCATCTGAACAGGCAACTTCCTCAGTTTTAGTGCCAAGCCCTCTGGCTTGGAAAGTGGCCATTATGTCTTCCTGGAAGGGGATATTGGTTTGTCTATCTTCCTCTGCTACCAAAGGTTCTGCATAAGATCATGTGGGACCGGTCCAACATCTTGCTGGTAACTCCCGTTTGGACCAGACAGCACTGGGCAGTTGTCACAAATGATTTCACATGATGGATCTTCTCACAAAGGACACGGGATTTCTCATTGACTTTCACTTGACAACCCTTCACTTGATACTTTGGGTGATGGGGTTTTGATTCCTTTTAGATGCCAGTTTTCTGAGGATGTGCTTTGGGTTTTGTGGAAGGCCAGAAAACCCACTAATAGAAAATCCTATGCGACTAAATGGAAGAGATTACTTGGACCCATTTTCTGTAGCTATTCCTGCAGTCATTGTTTGTGTGTTGCTCAGTTCTGGCTTGGTATATTCATCTGTTAATTTGTCAGCCTTTTCCCCTTGTCTGAATCCACCTCTGGCTTCTAGTTCTGAAGTCAAGTAATTTCGGAAATGCACTTATATTCTGCAACCAAGAAGGGGTATTCCTCCTCCTTTAAACCATAGGTAGCGTGAGATCTCTCTACTGGCTGGGATAAGGGGTAACCTCGGGCCAGTAAAGAGCTCTCAAGCTATAGTAAGTGGCCGAATAGGTGCAAAGGATCAGCTCCGAACCCATCCAGCAAGAAGGAAGGCGAGATGGACAACTAACATGGAAGGTTATGGTAGATACATAACTTTTCTTGTTCTTGATAAATTGACACAGTTCCTGTTTAAACCTGCAATTTTCCTCTTTATAACATTGTACTTTGAAGACTAATGTTTATGGCTCTCTTATGCCAAGAAGGGTCTTTGACCCTCAAGCACTCATGACAGTTCCATCTTTTTTTATCACAAGGATAGGGTCTCTCTTCATACCAGTCCTTTATGCCCAAGGTGGTTAATGATTTGTCCTTGATTTGTCCCTTTTTTCTTTTCTCCGCAATCTTATTGAGAGGGTTCCTCACACCCTGGATTTACATAGCTCAGATGTTACGTAGACGAGACAAAACATATCAAGAAATCTAAGCAGTTTATTTACTTTCAGGCCTGAAATTGGGTTTTGTAACATCTAAGCAAACAATCTCTTCCTAAATTTCTAAGGCAGTTTCCTTTTCCTTTTCTTTTCATGGCATATAGCTTTTTTATTCTTAGTGCTCATTCTGCCAGGGTACTGGCCTCTTCTAGTGCTTTTTTTTCAAGAGTCTTGATATTAGATACATCTTGGAAGCAGGGGCAAACTTGTTTGCCTGGTGTATATTTCAGGTTTGCCAAGCATTTTATATTGGCAAGACGGAGCGTAAACTTCAAAGAAGAATATACGAACATATGTATGAAATCCAGATTCACAAAGACCCTAAAGCCCTATTTAAGCACAAACAAAAATGCAATGAAACTTATTACAAGTGTTTTGTCATTGAGCAGGTAAAAATGGATGGAAGGGGTGATCTATAGGAAGAAACCATAGAATATGAAAAGTTACGGTGGCAGATCACCCTCTAAGCAAACAAATTTCCTGGACTCAATGACCACATTTCAATTGCCCCTGTGCTTAAATTAAGGGCGGCGAAACTGTAATCATGGGTTAAACAGAAGAAAATGTTTGGTTAGATTTTTGCAATATGTGCATGACTTTAACTTTTATAACAATTTTTATATTATGTATTTATATATGTATTCATATAACAATATTTTAGAAATTTTGATGGAAACAGCTTTAAACATAATTTTAGTAGGATTATTTTTATTTGTACATAGATGTTGATGCCAAATCACAATGTAAATTTATGTTCAGAGTTCAGTGTTATTAACAAATGGACACTAGAGGGAGCCTTAAGATAATTTTCTATACTTTATTTGCAATAGTTTTAAACTACTTTTAAAAGTTTTAAAGTCCATGATTTTACATGATTTTATATTTATGAAGGATTTAACATAAAATAATTTTTAGATAGAGGTACTTGGGTAACATGGTTTTTAACAAGAAAAATGGTGGTACACATACTCATTCAGAGAAGGTTGTATATGCACAGTCACTTTAAATTTATTGTATTCTGTATTAATTGCCAATGAACATTTTTATTTCATTGGGTAATTTATTCAATTCACCAGGTAGAGGGAGTATAAAAGGGAATGGTTAATAAGTCTGCATCTGATGAAGTAACTTGCAAATGAAAACGTATTGGATAGGAGCTGTTAATGCCTTGAGTGTATGTGGTTTGTTGATTTTCATTAAAGCTGTGTTTTCAACGAAAACTGCTGGTATTCGATCCTTGGTGGTATCTGTGGATTCTGTTTGAAATTAACTTTTGTGATTATTTTACTTTATTCAAGTGTAGAAACAAAAGCGTCTTGAAAGGCTTGCTTCCCTCCACTTGTTCCTCATCTTCTGGAGCTCCGCCTCATTCCAAGAAGTTTGTTGTCCATTGGAAATACTATTGACAAGGCCAGAGACTAAGCATTCCTCTGATTGTTGCCCTCCTTCAGCTCATCTCTGCCCAAGAAATTGACTATCTTCAGGTCTGGCTGCTCTTGCAGATCAATTCATTGTAAGTTGAGACCCTCAGATCCAGGTTTCCCTTTTGATCTGACTCAAACCAAGTTGAAGTCTCCCCATGTTACATAACCCAGATTCTATATCTGGCGCAGATTGTCTTTGAGGCTTCACCCACCTTTTTTTGCAGGAGGTACCACAAAGGAGACATGCAGGTCAGCTACAATCCTAAGGAAGCAGATGTGGACAGGTGGAGAGTTTCTCAGAACCTGGATTCATTTGGGAGTTATTCCATCTGTCACCCATGGGATCCATGAGCCTGCCACCAGTCCAACTCCAACTTCTGACTCCTACTCAATCTGTTTTCTGATTTGAATCTTCGGATCCAAGACTCCCGAATTTTTCCATGCCTGAATTTATTTGGCTCTTGTAGACTTTTACGCCTTTTGTGATGCAGTTAGTTAGGTCAAGGTCGGAACCATACTCTCAGCACTGAATCTGGGGAAATGAGTTTGACTCTGATGGTTATATAGCCATCTCTTCCCCATGGAGTTTCTGCAGTGGACAGCTCAGCTCTGACCTCTGCATCAAGGCAAAATCTTGCAGATGCTTGGAGTTGTCCTGAGCAGGTGGCTTTTGCTTCTACTAGATCAGTTCTTGGTTCCCCCTTGACCTCTGCCTTTATGGCATCGGAGAGTGTTTTCCACATCTGTGGACAAGACATCCTTGCCCCACTTTGGGTTCACCCACTCCAACTGTTACCATGGATCCTGAGTCTTTTAATTCTGTCCCATCGGGCAGCTGTCCCGGTCAAGCCTAGAAACCGTCCTCATCCTGGACTTTGCTCACACATTTGAGTTCTTCAGAGAGCTTGCCAACAGAGACCCCCTCAGAAATGTATGTGGAAAAGGAGGCACTTAGATTCCTCCCATGAATCTTTGAAGACAATGACTTTGAAGAGGAGGGTACCCCAGATCACCCATTGAAGTTGTCTTGTTCGATGAAGTCCGAGCTGGTTCAGCTATGTCCTGTGTTGTCCACCTGGTGGATGAGATGGTGGACCTAATCTCCCACAGGGCTTGGAAGAATGTGAATCTCAAGTGCCTCCTTTTGGTAGAAAGGAATAGTATAAAAAATGTGGACAGTGTTTGTCAACAGTTGTTCACTGTACACAAGGCAGAAGTAGTAAGTTTATCCCAGCAGTCAGGGAATGACTAGAGGCAGGTGTGAAATTCAAGATGCTGTATTTAGTTGTCTTGAGAATATTTTTCTTGAAGGATCAAATACATTTTTGGATGCAGAACAGGCTAAGGAGGAAATAAGCTGACAGCCAGTAAGCAAAAGGGGGGACTCTGCTTCTTAATCATCCACCAATTCAAAATCCCATAGAGAATGTGCCAATGAACCTTTTTCCAGTGTCCCAAAGGAAAATGCTTGATTAGTAGAAAAAAAACACAGTAGCCACCTTGAAGCCCAAAGAAAAATGCTTGAATAGTAGAAAAAAACACAGGAGCCACCTTGAAGCATTATAAGGACTTTGGATTTGAACCAGAAACTGGCATTGGGTGATACTGATGATCTGAAAGACTTGTAACAGCGTGTTGCGATGTCATTGCATGTATAATTTTCACATGTGAAATAGGGTTTTGTAGGTAGTAGTAGCTGAGAAAGATTGGAACTGTGAAGCATGTACCCCACCTTGTAATAAATGTTTAAAAGGATATCACAGAAGTAACTCCATTGTATTTTTTTGTGCTGCTCAATTACATAAAAGTTCATTATGTAAATTACACATTAGTGTAAAACAGGTTTTTATAGGGTGCAGTGAATGTTATTTAAAATGTGAGTTTGGGGTGGGGGTTAATTACTGGGTGCATATGCCAAAGATATTAAAGCAAGAAAGTATTTTCATGCTTGTAGTATCTTCACACTTTTCACTGTAAAGAGATGAGAAAGGCCAGAAAAGTGAGTTAATGTGATCTTGAGCCGCTGGGGTGAGGGATGTAAAAAATATATTGATAACAATTAAGACCTCCCCTGTTTTTATAGGACTGGTTGTTTAGATTATTGCTAAATAGGAGCTTTAAGCAAATAGGTTTAAAAATAAGGCAGAATGAAGAAAGGCAGTGAAAGTAGCAGTTTGCTTTTATTTGCATAGTTATTGGATATTTTTTTCCATTGGCGGAAACTCAGTGAGGGGGCAATAAGTTCACAGTTGGAAGCAGTTAACCATGGGGACTGAAAGTGCTCTAATTGAAATTTATTAAAATTTCCATTCATAGATTTTTTTTTTGTTGCCATCTGCTTTTGCTTGGAAATGAGCTGTCTGCAAGTGTACGCAGTTAATCGTTGGATGTCTGAACACACTGTGCTGAGAGAAATGTATGATGTACATTGGCAACCAGTTCAGTGAAAAACAAATGCAATTTTAAACTCTGGGAAGTGAGAATTATTGAAGATGTTGCCTCCCCAGCAGCTGTATTGCTTCAGAGCATTTAATTTAAGCATGTACATTTTAGGTTATTTAAAGGTAGCCAATGCACTCAGTGCTAAAAAGTTAGCTTACTGAAAGTATGCAAGCTCTTTTTCAAATCTGGGAGGGGGGGATAGAGAAAAAAAAGCATATATCAGTTGGTGTGTGTGAACATAGGCTGTAGCATGCTCTTTAACAAAGTTCTGTGCGGAGTCTGCATGTCCTCCCTGTGGTCGCGTGGGTTTCCTCTGGGTGCTGCGGTTTCCTCCCACATCCCAAAGACATGCTGTAGGTGGATTGGACACTCTAAATTGGCCCTAGGTGTGAGTGTGTGCCTTCTGCGGAAGGTTTGGTGGCGGACTGGCAACTCGACACCATAAAACTCCGTGGACAGGTGATCCGCTGTGGTGACCCCTAACTGGGGAAAAGCCGAAAGAAGAAGAATCTTAATTTTAGATTGGGCAATAACAGTGGGTGCAGCCATCAATTTGGGGCAACTGTGCTCCTATCTGGAGGAGTAAAATTTCTGAAAATGTACATATTTTATTTATTTTATTTATTTTACATTTGTTGACCGGGCTAGTCTGGCTGGATACATGTCCATTTTCAGCAGAGGCCCGAGGAGAAAAGCTCCACTATATACTAGTACATTACATAAAATACATTACTATAAGATACAACTTATAAGGATCAAAGAAGTAATTGAATGCAGGATATTAACAATACAGAAGCATTTTTACAGAAATGTACAGTTCTTAAATTACATCATTTTTACAGAAAATGTATAATACTTAAAATACTAAATACTGTGTAGAATTCCTAATCCCATATTGTTACGAAAAGCAGTAGTAATTTTGAAAAGACAGAAAAGGTAGCACATACATAACAGAGAGGATAGTGGGAGGAAAGGGAAAATAAAGAAAGTAGTAGATATGGGGATAGAAGGAGTCCAAGGGCAGAGGCTAGTCTAAGGTAGTAGCTTAAGAGATGGGTTAAAAATCAGAGTAGATGAGATGATAGGGTAGAGTGAAGAAAGTTAGTCAGGTGTACTACAAGAACAAAGCCAGTGTTCTTGGAAGTACAGTTTAATTTTATGTTTGAAGAGAGGCAAAGAAGTAATTAGTGTTATATCCCTAGGTAACAGATTCCATATCCTACCTACAGAATTTGTGAAAAGAGAGTTGCCAGCTGAGTTGTTGGACTTTATAGAACTGGCCAAGAGTTTACAGGAGGATCGAAGGGAGGTAAGATTGTTGTAAGGGATTAATAGTTGAGAAAGTATAGGGTTGTTTCCAGGTTGGTGTGCAGTATTTTGTGGGCAAAAGTGAGTTGTGAGACTGTAAGGTAGTTTTGTAATTCTAGCCAGCCTAAAAGTCTCAAATTATGACAGTGATGGGTTCTGAAGGGGGTTCCTGTGGCGAAGCGGGCAATGTTATTGTAGCAAATGGCTAGTTTGTTTAGGTTAGCTTTCTTAAGGTTGGTAAAGATCGGAGATGCTTAAAATAAAGTGGATAAGAGATGGGAGTGGGCGATAGTAGCTCTAGTAGCTGGGGTTAGAAAGGTTTTAGTACGGTATATGGATCCTATTTTTCTGTTAACTGATTTGATGGTGTTGTTGATGTGATAATCAAAAGTAAGATTATTATCGATAGTTATTCCTAGCAGTTTAGTTGTAGAGTCAGGGGTGATGACAGTGGCATTATTTGACAAGATGGTGAAGTTTAGTGGGGAGGTCCGAGAGGTTGGGGAGAAGAGAAGAAGTTTTTTTTTTTAGCATTAAGAAGGAGATACCGTCTAGTAAACCATGTTTCAACAGTGGTGAAAGTATTTTTTGTTAGAGAGATTAGATCTGAGGAGGAAGATGCTGAGCAAATAATGGTAGAATCGTCAGCATATTGGATACAGGTAGCTTGAGGGATTACTGTGTGAAGGTCATTTATATAGAGGGAGAAAAGAAGTGGACCAAGAATAGAGCCCTGAGGGACTCCAATGGAAATGGGCAACAATGATGAGATATGGTTGTCCCAAAGAACAGCTTGTTGTCTGTTATTCAGATAAGAGCTAAACCATTTAATGGCAAGATTATCAAATGAGAGGGATTAAAGGATATGAAGCAAAGAAGAGTGGTTGACCATGTCAAAGGCTTTGGAGAGGTCAATGAATAGTGCAGAAGAGAGAAGGTTATTGCGGTTACTATTGATAGTATCTACAAAGGAAAGGAGAGCAGTGGTTGTGCTATGATGGGGTCTAAAGCCATGTTGACAATTAGCTATAATGTGTAATGAGAGGTTTTGAACAAGTTGCTGATGTATACATTTCTCCATAATCTTTGCTAAGGGTGAGAGAAGAGCAATTGGTCTAAAGTTGGCGTATTGAATAGTTACCACCTTTGTGTCGAGGGATAATATGAGAGACTTTCCAGATATCAGGGATAGTTCCCTCTTGGATTGTCCTATTGATAAGTATAGATATTGGGACTGCAATTTCTTTGGCTGCCTTTTGAAGATAGAGAGGGGAGTTTGTCAACAGTGGGGGTACAAGGTTTCAGTTTGTAAATAAGTTTATAGATGAAAGAGGTAGGGATAGGTTGTAAAATGAAGTTGTGAGAAGAGTCTATTAGATTATTTGGGGGATAGAAGTTGTTGGTGTTCAGTTGTCTAGCAAGAGCTCGAATAGTTTAGGAAAAAAAAGAGTTAAAAGCATTAGCGGTTAGATGAGGGTGTCAGCATTAAGGGGTGAGGGAGTTTTGGTTGTTCCTGGTGAGAGGAGTCTATTGACTGATGACCAGAATTGTTTAGGTTTATTTAGATTGGTTTCTTGAGGCCTATAGTAGCATTTTCTTTTGTCAGAGATTATAGCTTTTTTGGTAAGATTCCTAAGCTGGGTGAAGTAAAGAAAGTCAGACCTGTTTCTATGGTTTCTCCATTTGGCCCAGACCTTATTTCTAGAGAGTATTAGTTTCTTAGTTTCAGGAGAGAGCCATGGAGCTGTATTAGCTTTCATTCTAATGGTATGTTCTGGAGCATGTCTGTCAAGAATGGCAAGGAAGGTTGAGTTAAAGAATAATACAGCATCATTAAGTGGAAGCGATTTTAAGGGGTTCCAGTTGCAAGATTTGAGTTCATTTTGGAATTGGTCAATTTTAAAGTGTTTGGTAGAGCATATTTTTCTTATGTTAGGGGGGTTTAGACAATCTTTCTTTTCTCTAATAATGTAAGTTAAACAGTGGTCACTGAGGTCATCTGGCGTAGTTCCTACTAATAATTTTGCTCGAGAGAGGATGTGATGGTTCTAAAAATGTTTAGATCTGATGTTTCATTCATTCCTCAATGTATGGGCCTCTGATCAGACTCTGCCCATCTCTTTAGATTCTTGAATCCAACTCTTGAGCTCCTCCCTTTACCCATAATGCCTCATTGCCAGATTACCTCAGGTCTCATTTGCCGCTCTAACAGTTTGGTCAGGATTGTGTTCTGTCACTCTAGAGTGCTTTGTTGAGTTTTGTGTTTATTTTTATTCATATCTATTTAGCCATCCTCCCTTTACTCCTTACTTCTGGGATACCGTGTAGGTAACTTTTCTTACCATTGTTGGCACAAGGCCCTCTTTCTATACCTTTTGGCTACTCTCTTTAACACTGTTTGTTTATTTTTCCTTTACCAAACTGTGTGTGTATATATACATTTATATAAATATAAATATATATAAATATATATAAATATATATATATATATATATATATATATATAAATATATATATATATATATATATATATATATATATATATATATATATATATATATATATATATATATATATATATATATATATATATATATATATATATATATATATATATATATATATATAGATAAAAATATATATATATATATATATATATATATATATACATTTTTTTCCTGTAATGTCTATATACGAAATGTTAAGTTTCTCCTCTGTTTTGTTTCTGTTTTTTGGCAAGAGGTTGGTTGTTGGTATGGCTGCCAAGCCCCTACCATATTTAAAAAGTGTACCTCCTGTGGACATAAGATAGCCAATTCTGATGTTCACAGGGAGTTCATATATTGTTTAGGCCCACCGTTCTTGCGGGTGTGTTGTGAGATCCGTGCAGGTTTTAACTTGAGGGCAGTCAGTGACTGGCAGAATAAGTTGGTCCTGAAGGGCCTTTTACAAGCTGTGTCTTCCTCTATTCAGCATATTAACTTGTTTCTTTTCAGGTTTTCTTGAAGTGGAAACTGTGGATACACTGCACCTAAAAAGTGCATTTTCTTTAGTACTGCTAGCATATACAGCAATCACCAAAAGCACCAAGTTGCATATAAAATACCTCTGTCTGCATACTATTCTGCACGTACTTTACAAAATAACATTCATTCCTTTTACATCCAGAAACTGTGAAATATTAATGACAAGAACCATTACTTTGTAACCCAAGTCCATTTAACATCCTTCAAAACATTAATAGCATAAAGTGGGACTGAAGCTTTTACAGTTCTCCAGTACCAATTTAACACTCAAGGAATGGTCATTCATTTGTTTTTTTTAGAAGCATAGCTCACATTTCTAAACCTATTTATATATTCAGCTTTTGTGCTTTACAGTTCTCATTTATTCATTAATTTCACTTTGCTGTAATCTTCCTGATAATTTCACCAACTCTCTCTTCGAGTGAGAAGTACTCTTCCCATTGTCCTAGTTGGCTTTTTTTCCATTCAAGCATTTTTCTTTGGAACATATAGTGGTAAATTTCACTGACAATTTCTCTATGGGCTTTATTATGGCAGATGATGGAAATCAGAGCCATTTCAGGTCTCTGGCTCAGACTGTTGGCTAAAGCCTTTTGCTTTGGCCATAACCTGTTCATCCAAAAATGTATTTGATCCTCCAGTAAAAAATACTCCATAAAACAGAAGTGAAGTTGTTAAATCTCGCCGTTTATCCTTACTGATGGTTTGGAGCCGATAGCAAAGCTCAAGGTTTGCCAGTAGCTTGAGACTGAAGCCCCTTATCCCACAATGCACTGCTGGAATTACCTCGGATCTAGTTTGCCGCGGCAAGAGAGATCTCTGTGATCCAGCTAGCTTGGACAATTTGTGATGAAAAAAACAGCAAGTTTTTTTATAAAAAAAAACTTTCTTTTTGTTTTAGAGGATAGTTGTGTATTAGTGTTTGAAAATTTGATAATAGTTTCTATAGTTTTGGATAGTTAGTGCCCTATTGGCTTAGTTTTGTGTGGGCCTTTAGCCCTATTTAGACTTAATAATTTTTTTCTAATAGGGTTTTTCTCTGTGGGCCTCTCTAGCCCTGTATTTGGAGAGAAGGAGGAAGCTAATAGACAGGGGATTACTACAGTATTCCTTTTTTGAGCTGTTAATTAGCCACGAGGGTACTAGCACATCCTCCAAATCCTCAAAATCTTCAGACAAAAAAGGTAAAAACTTCAGAGGGAGGGTCATTGGTTCCACAGACCTCGAAACTGAGTGTACCTTTAATTCGGAGCCAGCTCTCAGTATTGGAGACTGTCTCTGAAGTTCCCTCTTCTCCTCCTCTGCTCCAGTCAGCACCTTCGGTGCATTCATGTAAGTCCTCCGTCAGCCTTTTAGATTTGGACATGGATCGGCTAGTGCAGAAGCTTTTACAAGCACCAGGACTTGCCAAATTGTTGGCCCAGACGAGCTCGTCTGTGCCAAAGACCATGGAACCTGATTTGTCTACTCCTCCGAGCCATACTGGACTCTCTGAGCAGAAGGAAACTGAACCGATGATTGTCGAACCCTTCGAACAGATACCTGCACCGGTGTTATAGGCTCCATCTACTCGGATGTCCTCTGCACTGACCGAGGACTCTAGGAACTGACGCTCTCTCATCGGGTCCGGGGAGGTTAGTGGAACCGATTTGTTGGTGCTGACTCTTCCTCTCAGGGCTTTGGCTCGGATGAGCTCTGCTTTTACCTCTGGCTCGGAGCCCATGGTTTCGGTGCGGGAGGATTGGACGGTACTCTCGGGTCCATCCACTCCTTCTCGTCGGAGCCATGGTGCCTTCGATACTATGAGGAGAGTTTTGTCTCCAAAGAAAACATCAGCATCGGTTTGGCCTTCCCTCAAGCTCCTGTGTCTGGTTCTTCGTCTACCGGTCCCCCTAAGCATAGAGACCCGGAGCCTCAAATATCCCCACAGGGCATTCCCTGCTCTTCTGAGACCTCCCCAGATCCCCCCACTGAGGAGGTGCCCAGGAAGAGACTGTGCAAGAGGAGGCACTTAGACTCCCCACACGAGTCTTTGATATCTGACACTGACTTGGATAAGTCAGAAGGGTCCCCTCTGAGGATATCTCCTATGCAGAGATACTAGAGATCCTTAGTCAGAGGGGCGATTGGCAGTCCAAGACCCCTACTGAGGACGAGTCCGTGCTCTTGAAGGCTTTTGGGTCTCAACCTTCCACTTCTTGGGTGTCTCCGCCTTAAGACGAGCTCATGGAACTGATCTCTCGTAAGGAGTGGGAGTCACCGGTGGCCATGGAACCTGTTCCTCACAAGCCCAATAAATTCTTGTCTGCCCCAGTGGACAAGCCATTTTTGACAAAGGGAGTGCCTGTTGATGCCATGGTGGTAGCTGCAGCCACCAAAAAGGAAGTGTCTGAGACATCCACATCTATCCATCCTCCTAACGGAGATTCTAGGGTCATGGATAGATATGGGAAACGCATGATCTGAAGTAGGAGATTCATTTGTCTGCAACCTGTGGGTTATGGATCCGATATCGGATCCGAACCGGCATGGTTTTACCAGCTATGGATCCGAGCTCCTAGCTCCTCCCCTCACCCATAATGCCCTGCTCTCCCTACATGACCTCAGATCTAGTTTGCCGCGCTGGTAACCAGGTCCTTGGATTCTGAGCTCTTCAGCTAAGTGATTTTTGTAGGTAAAGAAAGCGTTTTATTCAATAGTTGTGTTTTTTGAGTGATTGTATTAGGTTCCCTTTCATAATTTGTTAGTTTTAGCTTAAAATTCTTAATTTTAAGAACTTTAGTTTACCCTCCCCTCGCTGGTCGTAGTTTCTGTGTGAGTGTATTGTGTGGGGCCTTGTGTGTGTGTACTTTTAGTACCAGTTTCTCTTTTGTCTTTGCCTTTTTTTTGTTAAAAAAAAAAAAAAAAGAGACTTTACCATGTCAGAGGCCCCTAAGGCAATTTTCTCCAAATGCTCCGAGTGTGGCCATAAGCTATCCCCTGCTGATGGCCACACTCGCGTTCGATGCCTTGTGGTTGAACACCTCACTTCTGGATGTTCCATTTGTGCAGGGTTCAACCCCAGGGCATTGAAGGAGCAGAGGTCGAAGCTGGTCCTGGCGGGACTTCTGCCCCTGGACTCTGCTTCGGCTCCTGCTCCTGTGGTGGGAACCGTGGCTTCGGTTCCCGCCTCTCCTGCTCTCCCTCCTCCACCTGGGACTCAACCTCCCGCTACTGGCTTGGAGGAGAGAGAGGCAAGAAAAAAGGACCGGAGAGAGAAGCACCACAAGCGGCGGGCCGAGACCTCCGTTTCGGCCCCGCCAGCTAAGCGGGCTTCTCCTCCGGCCTCCTTGGCTACTGGCTCTCCCCTCCCTCTGCTCCGGTCTCTGGTCTGCTTTTCACCGGGGCCTGAGGAGGAGGAGACCCGATCTCAGTCGAGGCTATCGAGGAGGCACTCAAGGCCTACCTCGGTAGCCTCTTCGAGATCCACTTATTCTCTTTCTGACGCCGATCTGGACTGGATGATGAGAAGGTTCATCCAGGCCCAGATGCAGATGGGAGTGCTCCTGCCCCCCCCCCCCTCTGGGGGGGAGCTCGACCCCATTTTTCAAGCCTATAGCTCCTTCTCCGACCCGCTACCCGGGTTCGGAGCGTTCGGAGCCGGGGGTGGGTCGGCGCCGATAGTACTAGGTACTTCGGATCCGATCGTGCCCTCGAGTGTTTCGGATCCGACCTCTCGGAGCCTGGCTCCGAGCTTCGGATCCGGGGGACTCTGTGTGCCTTCGGCGCCGTCTGTGTCTGAGTGCACTGGCCCCTCGGATCAGTGTGTCTCTGGGCCGGCTGCGATCCACTCTTCTGATCCGAGGGGGAGCCGACTTTTGGATCCTTTGGTCGAGGCTGGTTCCCCCTCGGCTTTTGATGTAGTGAAGAAGGCTCTGTTGAGGGCTTCCGGGCCCCCAGCACTTGCTTCGGCTCTGTCCCGCGCTCCATCTGCACTGGGTCAGGCTTCCACCATCCGGCCACTGGGACAGCCCGCTTCAGTGCCCCAAGCTGTTCCTTTGGAACAAGACACTGCTTGCGAGGGCTCCTCTGACAGCTCCCCTGAGGAAGCCCCTCGCAAGCATACGTGTAAAAGGAGGCACATAGACTCCCCCGAGTCTTTGGTTGAAGATACGGATTTGGAGGAAGGGGAAGGCTCCCCAAGATCACCCCCCGAGGATGTCTCCTTTGGAGACATCATGGAAATGCTTCGCATAAGGGGGGGTGGTCTGCCCCAAAGTCTTCCTCGAACGAGTCCGTGTTCTTTGAGGCATTCGAAGCGGGCCCGTCTACCTCTTGGGTGTCCTCTCCTGCCGACCCCCTGGTGGACCTCATTACCACCAGGGCGTGGAAGGAAACGGACACCGTGGAGCCAATCCCCAAAAGGCCAGACCGAATCCTTAGCCCCCCCCTGCAGACCGTGCCCACTGGAGTAAGGGGCCCCCGGTAGATGTCATGTTGATGGCAGCAGCCACCGAGAGGGAACTCTCTCAGGAGAGTCCCTCAGTCCACCCTCCGAGCAAGAAGTCTCGGATGATGGACCGCTTGGGGAAGCGAATGTTTAGTTCTGCGACCTCAGTAAGGGCGTTCAACTACTTGGCACATGTGATCAGGATGCAGCGCAAACTTATTAAAGAATACGCTGCATCCCCCCCTGAGTCCATGTCGGAAGAGGACAAACTCTTGCACTCTACCCGTATGGCCACTCTTCGATCCGTAACAAATACCTCTATGCGGTTGCTGTCCCATGCTACTGAGGGAGCCGCTAGAGCTGCAGGAGTAGGCCTAGTCACAAGACGCCAGGCCTGGCTCCGCCATTGCGATTTCACGGAGCCCTTCAAGGCGTCCTTCGCGAACGCCCCCTTCGATGGTTCTGCCCTTTTTGGCAAGACGGTTCGCGACACCTTGACCCAGAGCGAAAAGGACGGGAAGACGCTGTCTGCCGTCGGAATCTGCTTCTCTGTGCCCCAGAGGCCCTACTCTAGGAACCAAAAGGGCCAGAAGATGTGGTTCCAGAAGTTGCAGCAATCCCAACCCGCTCCGGACAACCAGTCCTTCCGTGGCAGAGGAGGACAGGGAGGACGCCGCCCCAGAGGCAGAGGGGCTCCCAGGAACTTCGGGTCCAGAGAACCTTTCTCTGAACGGCCCGCGCAGCAGCCCTGAAGGGTTGCCCGACTGCTCCACTCTGGAGGCAGTCGGGGACGCTCGAGCACCTAGCGGCATGGGGAGTCCATAACATCAGACCGCTGGGTCCTCCGCATTATATCCAGAGGATACAAGATTCCTTTTAGTCACCTTCCAAAATTAAAATCCCTCCCCGACGTTCCACCCGGTCAGCGGGAGGCCGCTTCGGCAGAAATTGGCCATCTGCTGGGGAAAAGAGCCATCCAGCCCGTCCCCCCAGACCAGATCGGATCAGGGTTCTACTCCAGGTTCTTTTTAGTGCCAAAGAAGACGGGGGACCTAAGACCAATTTTAGACCTGTCCCTGTTAAACCTGGCAGTTCCCAAAGAGAAGTTCCGGATGGTCACCCTACAATCTATCCTTCCCCTTCTGGGAAAGAACCACTGGATGTGCTCTATAGATCTCAAGGATGCGTACTACCACATACTAATGGACAGACGTTCCAGGAGGTTTCTTTGCTTCCGGCTGGGAGCCAGTCACTACCAGTTCAGGGTCCTTCCCTTTGGTCTCACCACAGCCCCCAGGGTGTTCACCAAAGTATTAGCAGTGGTTGCGGCCCACCTGAGGCTTCAGGGGGTGCAGGTCTTCCCATACCTGGACGACTGGCTCCTTACCGCCCCAACAAGGCATCTACTATCATTGGCGCGAGACTCCTTTCTTCATCTAGCTCCCCGATTGGGCATCAAGATAAATGTAGCAAAATCCAACCTGGCCCCTACTCACTTGATAGATTTTATAGGTGCCAGGTTAGACACGAGGGAGTTAAGAGCCTTCCTCACAACCGACAGAGTTCAGAGTTTGCGACTCCAGGTGCGGGCCATCCTACACTCCAGCTCTGTTCCGGCGGAATTGGTCCTGAGGGCTCTAGGGTCCATGGCGGCAGCAATATCTCTTCTTCCTCTCACCAGATTCAACATGCGGGTCCTTCAGTGGACACTTCGGGGTCAGTGGTCTTACCTTGCTCTACCTCTGCATCATCCCATTGCGATCAGCAAGGCTTGCAAGCGGTCCCTCTTGTGGTGGCTCCACTCACAGGATCTCCACGGAGGCTGCCCTTTTTGTGCTTCTCCCCCTTTCGCAACGGTGACCACGGACGCCTCCCGCCTCGGGTGGGGGGGGGCATATTGCAGGCAGGACAGTCCAAGGCACGTGGAACGACTCCGAGACCTCCCTGCATATCAATGTTCTAGAGATTAGAGCAGTGCTCTTGGCGTTGCGAGCACTTCAGGCCTTTCTTCCCCTGGGAACAATTGCGATTCAGTCAGACAATATGTCGGTGGTCTGGTACATCAACAAACAGGGGGGAACCAGGTCTTATCCCTTATGTCGAGAAGCCATGAGAGTGTGGGAATGGGCGATCTCCACCAACCGCTTTCTCATCGCAACGCATATTCCGGGTCGGTCCAACATCCTGGTGGACAAACTGTCGCACCATTCTCTCCCCGTACGAGTGGTCTCTCAATGCTCAAGTAGCGAAACGTATCTTCGCACGGTGGGGAACTCCTTGTTGCGATCTTTTTGCGTCTCCCTTAAACACCAAGTGCGACAGTTTTTTTGCTCTAATCCCTCCTCCAGGGGATTCCCCGAGAGACGCTCTGGTGCATGCTTGGCCTCCCGGTCTTTATGCTTACCCCCCTTTGCCCCTGATGCTCCAAGTTCTTCAGAAAGCCTCTTGGTTGGGGTGCAGAATGATCCTCATTGCCCCATTCTGGCCTCGACAGATCTGGTTCCCTTTCCTAAGGTCTCACTCTGTGAATCCACCTTGGATTCTAGATCCCATTCCGGATCTGATTTCGCATCCATCGAACCTTCCAACTCCGAATCTGGGCAACCTGAAGCTAACGGCTTGGCTGCTCCAGTTCCACTCCTAATTAGGACTCTCGGTATCTTGTCTCCCGTTAAGGCCATCTTGGTAGCGGCTCATAAGCCATCTACCAGGAATGTTTACCGCAGTAAATGGAAATGGTTTTCCATTTGGGCGGAGCGGCAAGGTCTAGATCCCTTCACGGTTCCCCTTCCTCTGGTGCTAGACTTCCTCACCACTCTTTTTAATGATGGTGCCAGTAGTTCCATGGTCAAAGTGCAGCTTGCGGCCATTTCTCACTATCATGTTGGTCATGACTCTGGACCACTTATGTCTGCCAAATTGTGTAAAGTCTTCCTTAAAGGCACCTTTCTCCTTAGGCCCCCTGTAAAGCAAGCGGTTCCTCCTTGGGATCTGTCATTGGTTCTTCAGGCCTTGACCGCTCCCCATTCAACCTGCGGCCACAGTAGATCTTAAATTTTTATCCCTTAAGACTGCTTTCTTAGTGGCCATTACTTCGGCCAAAAGAGTTTCGGAACTTCAAGCCTTATCTTCAAAGCCTCCTTACTGATTTTCCATCCGGACCGCGTATACCTCAGGACCAATCCCTCCTTTCTTCCTAAGGTGGCCTCAGAAACAAATATTAATCAGTCCATTAACCTCCCTGTTTTCTTTCCTAAATATCAAAACAAGGGTGAATACAAGCTGCATTCCTTGGATGTTCACAGGCAGCTTCGGTTTTATCTTAACAGGACAGCTGGTCATAGGCAATCCGACCAGTTGTTCATTTCCTTTGCCAAATTCAATCTGGGTAAGCCAATTTCCAAAGTATCCTGGTCTCGCTGGATTTCACAGTGTATTCTTCTAGCTTATCAAGCCTCTGGGAGGCCCGCACCAGAGGGAGTCCGTGCCCATTCAACTCTTTCAGTTTCTACCTCAGCGGCCTTTAAGGCTAGGATTCCTCTGGATGACATTTGTTCAGCAGCCACTTGGGCTTCATCCCATACCTTTATTTCTCATTACAAGCTGGATATCGCATCTAGAGGTAGAGCATCCTTTGGCTCCGCGGTGCTCCGGAATATCCTTCCATGACGGCCGCCCAAGATTCAGGTAGCTGGGGACTCGGTCCCACAGGTTGCAGACAAATGAATCTCCTACTTCAGATTTAGAAGTTATGTACTCACCATAACGTTCCATCTGAGTAGGTGGATTCATTTGTCTGCAACCATCCCGCCCTCCTATCCCCCTGGCCTTGTCAGTTTCCTGCATATTATATGTTACCCTTTTCAGGGTATTTTGATTCAGGGCAAACTTGATCTGAGGTCATGTAGGGAGAGCAGGACATTATGGGTGAGGGGAGGAGCTAGGAGCTCGGATCCATAGCTGGTAAAACCATGCCGGTTCGGATCAGATATCGGATCCATAATCCACAGGTTGCAGACAAATTAATCCACCTACTCAGATGGAACGTTATGGTGAGTACATAACTTCTAATTTAGTTCAGCGACTTTTTCTCTGCGATCACTGAACTACTTAACCCATTTTACGAGACTGCAAAGAGATCTGAAAGAGCTAGGAGGTACTCTCCAGGGTAAGCTAGCTGCAGGGGTGGCCGACAAAGTCAACTCTCAGCTCGCTACCCTAAACTCAGTGGTAAACTCGTCCATGCGTCTCATATCCTATCCAGCTGATGGTTCGAGTAGAGCCACTAGTTCGGGTATTGCTCTTCGAAGACAAGCCTGGATGTGTCTCAGTTCCTTTGTGGAACCCTTTAAGTCTTCCTTTATCAACACCCCCATTTGATGGCTCATCACTGTCTGGGCCTAAAGTAAAGGAAACTTTAGCCAGGTGTGTGCAGGAAGGCAAGACCTTATCTGCCGTTGGAGTCCATTTTTTCTACCCCTACTCGGCCCTACCCCAAGGGCCCTAGGGTAGGGAAAATGTGGTTCCAAAAAGCACAGGGAGCCTCTCCGGACACACTTGGAGAAACCCCCTTTAGAGGCAGAGGAGGGGGTATTAACTGAAGACGCCGCCCGCATGGCAGAGGGGGTCAGTAGCAACAGGGTGACAGGGGTCAGTTCTCCGGTCAACCCTACCAGTGCCGCTGAAAGGGGGTCCGACTGTTTGGCTCTGGAGGCAGTCGGGGGTCGCTTGTCTTTGTACTTTGAAGCCTGGCTATACATAACATCAGATACATGGGTGCAAAACATCATTTCCGGAGGATATTTCATACCATTCTCTTCCCCTTCCATTCCTGTAAACAGAATCCCAGATGTTCCACCCAATCTCAGGGAACAAGCAATCGTAGAGGTCCACACAGAGTGATACTTGGCGTTGCAGTACTTTCAGGACTCTCTCCCTCTAGGAACTATTGCACTTCAGACGGACAGCATGTCAGTAGTCTGGTACTTGAACAAGCAAGGCAGAACCAAGTCTTACCCCTTTGTCGAGAAGCCCTCAGGGTCTGCAATGGGCTGTCATCCCAGCGTTTTCTGTTAGCAACGCACGTACCGGGGAAATCCAACGTGATAGTGGACAAGCTAAGCAGGGAGATATTGCTCCCTCACGAGTGGTCTCTCAAACAGTTTGTGGAGTTGATTTTCTGCAAATGGGGCCAGCCTTGCTGCAGCCTCTTTGCCAGCCACATCAATTCAAAATGCAGAAGCTACTTTGCCCTAATACCACTTCCCAGTCATCCCCCGAGAGATGCACTTGTACACGATTGGCTCCCGGGTCTCCTATATGCATTTCAACCCTTCCCATTGATACCCCGCCAACACTGGTACCCAATCCTAAAGAACTTGTCTCAATGCCCAGCATGGACATTACCTCAAATTCCTCACTTACTGACCCAACAAAACAATCGGATCCTGCACAGCCAACTCAGGACCTTAAATCTGGCAGCTTGGCGGATAATGTAGCTTTTCAAAACACATCTCTCTCTAAAGTGGTGATGGATGTTATCTTGGAGGTTAGGAGGCCCAGTACTAGAAAAATTGTATGCAGAAAAATGGAAGAGATTCTGTGCTTGGAACCAGGCACAAGGAATTGACATAATTGTTCCAAATATCCCTCAGATTTTGCAATGCTTAACTGAGATGTTGGACAAAGGCCTATCCTTTACATCCGTTAAGATTTATGCCTCTGCCATTTCAGCTCATTACAATACAGAGACACCTATTTTTTTCTTATCCTTTTATTAAGACAGTACCTCAGAGGAGCCAAAAACTTACGGCCTCCAAGGAGGTCACCAATGCCTGCATGGGACCTCAATTATGTCTTGGAAAAACTCACTGTGCCTCCTTTTGAGCCAGCCGCTACAGCTGATATAAATTTTTTATCATGGAAAACAGCTCTACTCCTAGCAATAACCTCTGCAAGACTAGTCTCAGAGCTACAGGCACTCATGGCTGTGGAACCTTTTTATCATTTTCCATCCAGATAGGGTTTCTCTAAGGACAAACCCCACATTTATGCCTAAGGTAGTGTCCAGTGAGGCCCTCAACCAAACTATTCGTTTGCCTACCTTTTATCCAAATCCACAGAGTAAGTGTGAGAAACTTCTGCTTTCTTTGGACATACACAGACAACTGCGCTGCTATTTGCACAGAACCAAAGCTTTCAGAAAGACTGATCAATTACTGGTAGCATATGCTGCAGGATCACAAGGAAAGGCCATCTCAAAGCAAACTATTTCGAAGTGAATAGGTCACTGCATTTGTTTATGCTCTTCTCAACATGGCAAGTCAGTGCCTAAGGGCATTAGGCCACATTCAACCAGAGCAGCAGCCACTTCAGCAGCCTTCCTCAGAGGAGTGCCAACCAAAGACATTTTAGAGGTTGCAGCCTGCAGTTCAGTGCACACTTTTACAAAGCACTACCCCTTACCACTTACCACTCTACTCCAAATCCAGGGCAGGCTTTGCCACTGCAGTCCTGCCGGATCTCATAGCCGCTCCTAATTCTATTTAGTTCCAGCCTCACAACCTTAGCTTTGGGATTCAACCCAATTGTAATGACTGCAACAGTGAAACATTATGAACGTAGTACAGTTGTGTACTTACCATAAATGTAGATGTTTGAGTGTATTCACTGTTGCAGTCCAGGTTACCCTCCCACCATCCCCTTTCTTTTCAGCGTATTACATTGGATGAATTTAAAATTTTAAAGGTTCAATTTCCAGTTATTCCTACCATTTTCGGCCTGCCAAAATTACATAAAGATTTAAATAATCCCCCCATGCGCCCCATTGTTGTTGCTCATAATTCCATTACATCTGCTATATCAGTATTTTTAGATAAAAAATTGAAAAGTCTTTTAAAACAAGAATATCTATGTATTGATTGTTGGGATTTTTTGGCAAAATGTGATAAAATGTTTTTTGATCCTAATTGTTTTCGTTACGATAGATGTTATAAAGACTTGTTTTCTTGTATTCCACATGATGTAGGGTTAGACTGGTTCCAGGATTACTTGGTTCGGAAAGAGCTAATACAGGATCATGTAAATTTATATACTGAATTGTTGGAACTTGTTCTTAGGAATAATTGCATTATATTTGACGAGCAACTATTTTTGCAGAACAGTGGGGTAGCTATGGGGGCGGCTTGTGGGCCTATGTATGCGAATATTATAATGTGTGAATGGGAACGCCGATGTGCGTTTAATCACTCATTTGAATATTGTGTTTTGTATGTTAGATACCTTGATGATTTTTGTCATTTGGAAGGGGGACATGACTGGATTTAATGAATTTATGGATTTTATTAATTCATCCACTATGTTTCTAGAATTCACTTTATGTTGTGGATTTTGAAACTATTAATTATTTAGATGTCCAACTAACGAAAGATCGAGTAAATAGTAGATGTGTGTCCACTATATATAGGAAACCAACTTATTTTAATTCCTTTCTCCATTTTTCCAGCTGTCACCCCAGGTCCCATAAAAAAGCTGTGGTAAAGGGGCAATTCGTGAGAGCTGCCCGTATGACATCTACTTTTGAAGATTTTTTGAATGAATGCTCATTGTTGGAAAAAATGTTTATTAGGAGGGATTATCCTGTGAACTTTGTGGGTGACATTAAGTTGAAGCTATTAATAAACGTTCTTCTGGATTTTATAGTCCTATTTTGAGTGTTAAAAATATGAATGATAGTAGTATTATGACTTCAGTGCATATTGCAGTGAATTCTGAAACTCTTGGAGAAAGGAATTATAGATTGTCCTATATTACTACGTATGCTGTGGACTCGTATGCAATACAAGATATCTTGTATAAGAATTGGTCTATTTTAATGGAAGATAGTAGTTTTAGACCAAAAATTAGTTAAAAACCCCTGATTGTTTATAGGAAGGGGAATAATCTAAAAAGTTTGTTGGAAAGACCGTTGAAACATTAAGCTGATGAACAAAATGGTTCAGCAGATGTCTAGGTGTGGGTTCTGTTGTTGCTGTACACACACTAATACTGGAGAAGTTTTTTTGTTTAAATGGATATTTTTTACACATTCTTGGTAAATATAACTGTAGTAGTACTGGTGTGTTGTGTATGGGGCTTTATGCCAGAATTGCCCAGCTTTCTATATAGGAAAGACTGAGCAGAAACTCAGAACCCACATTTATCAACATTATTATGACATTAAAAAGAAAAAATTGACATGCTTTGTGTAGGCACATTCACGAATTCCCAGAACATTATTTTAAATTTATAGTTATTGAACAAATTAAACCCAATGTGAGGGGAGGTCCATGGCTTGAAATTGGAGGAAAAGTAATTATTCTGGATCCTCCGTTTAAAAGCTGTTGGATGGCCTGGATTAAATGAGCTTGCCTCTAATGGTTGTGTTTTAAAATTAAAGGCTTTGAGATAATTTGTTAAGGGCTTTTTCTGGATTCATATTTGTTTTTTATAAAATGTATATATTTATATGTGCTGTTTTTCATTGTTTTTTGTATGTATGTTTTAAATAGGGTTGTAATTAATTGGTTTTATAATTTATTTCTTTAAATGTTAATTGAGGAATGATGTCAGATTTGGGGCTTTCTTTAAAAATGGTTTGTGGCTGTTACTTTTTGTCTGATGAAGTCCTGGTATTATCCAAGACGAAAGCGCTTACAATAAATTGGTTTCTATCTGCTTCCTTGCCGTGGTGTATCCTTTTTGTTTTAAAATACTGAATACCTACCAGCATAGCAAAATCAACTCTGCTGAACCTCCGGGTGTAACTGCTCAGTGCCTGGAGGAAAAAGCTATACTCCCTCCAAGCTCCTTGGACACTTGAATATAGACATCTGTGCAGTTACTCAGTCATAGTTTAAAGTAGCAGAGATTATCCCAGCTCTGCAAGGTTTCAGTGTCTTCCAAACTTTTAAAGTAGCTGCACAGAAAACTGCTAAAGGAGGAGGTGTCTCAATATGCATAAAAAAACAAGCATACTTCTAGGGTGGTCTAAGAGGATGTCACACTGGAGTTCCTCCATGTGCAGAATCACCATAGACAAAATTCTGTACCATGTCCTAGCTAGCTGTAGGTCATTCTCGATGTCCCAAGAAGCTCATGATACATACTTGGACCTACTGGAAACATACTATCTAGCCTAACACCGTACTCTTGGTAGAGTTTAATTACCCCAAGACTTTTATACAAACATCCTTGACCAAATAGTGAATACATACACTTGAGGCTCCAATATACTGGACCTCGTGCTTACAAGTATGGGAGAACGATGCACCCACCCCAATGTCTCATCCTCCATGGTAAGGTCCAACCATAAAAGCTGCCTGCTTTGAAGTCAACTATGTAATCCCATCAAAACCAGTAATAGTTAGAAACTATTCCAAGGCAAATTATGTTTTAAGTGATGGATTGGGAAAAATTCAGTGCCCTTCGAAACCCAGAAGCCTATGCTAAATTTCTTTCGAACTCTACAACCATGTGAGTGGCTTGCAATAGAGGTTTCTGTACTGACCAGAAGTAAGCCCAGAACTAGCCTTAGAAACAAACCTCCCTGGTGGCATTCCAAATTAAAAAGGATGTATTGCAAATGTCAGTAAGGCCAACTCCCATAAAGATAAAAACCCTGTCATCAAACTAAACATTTAGTGATGTTCTTTGTGTTTCACTGTTGTAGTCATCACATTTGGGTTATCCCTGCTGGGGTAGCCCTCGGCTGGCCTGAATGCCAGAGACTTAGTATTTCTGCATCGGTTGCTGTCATTTGAAGACTGACGTCAGGTCGTTAGTGGTATAAAGGAAGGCAGCCGATGCCATTACACCAGTCTTTCTTGCCTTGGAGCCCAAAGCAGAAGTAGTTGGCCGTTACCCGAGTTTCATTTCCGAATTGAAGTGGAAGTCTTCAAATGCTAAGTACCCCATTGGGGATCCTTTTTTCTTGCACTAACTGATGTCAGAAAAAGTTAAAAAACTTTCTCACCTGTGGAAAGCAAATACCACACCAGGACATCCACTCCTACTGCGTCATTTGTTTAGGCCCAGACCACGACGTCCGTCTTTGTCAGTTCTGTGCTTTAATGCTAGAATTATTTGTCATCTGTCTCTTATTGTAGCCATACATTTCTGTTTACAGTCCTCAAATTCCGATATGGTTTCCGTAAGCCATCCAACAGCAGACCTTTTGAAAAAAACAGATAGACAGCACAGGACCAAACCTTCCGATGACGCTACCGCCAAGCTGGTAGTCAGTCCTCCGGAATTCAAGTGAGGTGCTTTTGCAGCCCCTGATGCCCGCTTCAGTTAATTTTCAGGCTTCTACCGAGACCCTTTCAGAGTCCGGTATGCTGCAGAACTCTTCATCTAAGGATCCTGCGGTCGTCCCTACCTTGAATGGGTCTGGAGCCACTGTGCAGGCACTGGCTTCCAAGGAAGTCTTTCGCAACACCAAATCCAGACATAAACAGACATCTTCTTTCACGGCTGCCGTTTTTTCTAAAACAGAGTGCCTTCGGCCTAGGGGCCGAACCACCCCCAAGAACCTGATTTCCAGCCATTCTTTGGCGCCTGCTCCTTTGCCTCAGTCACAAATGCTTAGAATGGCAGAGGACCTTATGCTGATTAGGGGAAGCCAGGCGACTCCCTCAAGAAGAAATCTATCTCCAGAAGTTTTGTCTGAACAAGAGTCCAATGAATCTTGTATCTGATTATGAAGACATGCAGCCCTCTGTACATATGAGGATTCTGATGCAGATGAATCTGTTCCTTCAGCCTCTCCCCCAGAGGATATTTCCTTTGGGGAAACCCTGCATACTTTAAGGGAGCATTTCAAATGGGAGAGTGAAGACTACCCACAGTCTAAAAAGGAGACTTGAGTTCCTGGACCTTCCACAGCACAGGCCCTTAGACATCCCCCCAGTCCTAGATGTAGTGGATGATGTCTTCCTTTTAATCCATCTCTACTCCAGACACTCTCCCTCCTGCTCCCAGAAAGCCAGACAGGTACTACAGAGTCCCTGACTCTCACAAATATCTCTTTAAAAACCCAACAGCGGACCCTGAGGTCATTACTCAAGACCCAAAAGGGGTTAAAGATACTTCAGCTTAAGAATCCCATCCCCTCAAGACAGGGATTCCAGAGCACTGGACAGATGGGGTAAAAAAGTATACACTTCAGCTACTCTTGCTGTCAGGGCACTAAATTGTCAGTTCCATATGCTTAAGTATCAGCAACATACCTTGGAACTCCTTAAACAAAAAAAAAT
This sequence comes from Protopterus annectens, assembly GCF_019279795.1. Lineage (NCBI taxonomy): Eukaryota > Metazoa > Chordata > Ceratodontiformes > Protopteridae > Protopterus > Protopterus annectens. The sequence continues at coordinate 391,652,149 of NC_056751.1, forward strand.
TCCACCTTTCCTGCACGAGCAGAATCTAAAGATTTACAGGAATTAATACACTCTGCTGGTCAAGTAACTAAACACACTTTGCAATGTGATTTTGACACCCTAGAAGCTTCTTGCAGGGCAGCAGTCACTGGATCTGTCATTCGAAGGCATGCATGGCTTAAGGAACAACCCCTGCCGGGCCATGTCAAATCAAAATTGTTGGATGCACCTTTGCACAAAGATGACTTATTTGGTACTAAAGCAGAAGAGGTGTTAAAGATGGAAGAAAAAGCAAAATCTATGCAGACTGTTAGATTTCTTACATGTACAGTCCCCTAGGTTCAGCAGGCATTTTCCTTCCAAGCACTGGTCATTTCCTGCACCTAGTAAACGGGACCAGCTTAGGCTTCGTGGAAGCATACCTCCTAGACACCAGTCTCGTGAGTTTGCAGAAATCTAAACAGTGGACTGCCTCCACTTCAAAACCAGGGAGTTCTAAGCCACTCCCTTATGGTAAATACTCAAAAGGACTCCCCCCCCACACCTCTCCTCTGCCCACCATCACATACCCCTAGGAGGAAAACTCTCCTTTCACTCAAGCTCCTGGGCCACCATTGCCAAAGGACCTGTGGGTTCTGAACATTGTGTCTCAGGGGTACACATTTTCCTTCCACACCCTTCCAACCCCAAAAGGGTTCCCAGATCTACCACCAAATCCATACCCTCTTCTCCTTGGGAGCAGTAATACATGTTCCTGCAGAGCAGATAGGCCAAGGCTTCTACTCTAGACTTTTTCTGGTACCCAGAAAAGAGGGCACCTGGCGCCCCCATCCTTGGATCTATCCATTCTGAACACCTTCCTGGTGATCCCAAAATTCAAAATGCTCGCCTTCCAGCAGCTGCTACCCATGCTGTCCAAGGCCGCTTGGCTAGTCACCCTGGACCTAAAAGAGGCCTGCCTCCACATTCCCATCAGGGAGTACTACAGAAAATATCTTCTCTCTAGGGCAGGATCTCACCACTTTCATTTCTCTGCACTTCCCTTTGGTTTATCTACTGCTCCCAGAGTTTTCACAAAATGCCTGGCTCCGGCCATTGCTTTTTCCAGACAAGAATTATTCAAATTGACCCCTACTTAGACTGTCTTATTCAGGCAGACAGCCAGGAAAAGCTGCTCAAAGACCTGGCCTTTGTAAAGAATCTACTAACCTCATTAGGGTACACAATCAACGAAAAGAAATCCAAACAGGCATCCACCAAAAGGATTGTCATCCTGGGAGCAAGTCTGGGCACAACATCCCAGATGGGCATGCCTAACACCAGAGAAACAGTTTCCTATCAGCTTACTTTCAGCTGGTCATCAGCCCCCAGCTTTCCACAAGAGAAATCCTGCAAGTCCTGGGGTTCATGGCATCTTGCATACTCCTTATTCCATATGCCAGATTGCATATGAGGAAACTTCAATGGTACCTAAAGAGCCTTTGGGCGTCTACACACTCAAGATCTGGAAACTCTTACCTATTATTCCTAGTCTGAGGGAAAAATTTCTTCGATGGGCAACAGCCTGCTCCCACAACAAGGGACTGTCCTTCTCCCCCACACCCCGCCGCCCAGACCCTCACCACAGATGCATCATACTACACTTGGGGTGCACACCTGCACGGCATGTGCATACAGGGCCATTGGAACCCCCAGCAACTCCCCCTGCACATCAGTCTAAAAGAGATGATGGCTGTGCAGCAGGCCTTGATAGCTTTCAACCCCCTTCTCTCTCCAGGGGTTTTCCTGATCAAATGAGACCACCACAGTGGTGTGGTACATCAACAAGCAGGGAGGGGACTCGCTGCTACCCGCTGTTCAGGCTGGCCATGACTCTTTGGTTCACGGCCTCTTCCATGTATCTACACCTGTTAGCACAATACCTGCCAGGCTATCTCACCTCCCTGGCAGAGCAATTAAGCAGAAAACTGTTGGACCCCCACAAAAGTGACAGCTTAACAGAAACACATTCTTACTAATAACTCAGAAATGGGGAACCCTGGAGGTCGACCTCTTTGCCTCCCACACCAGCCATCAGCTTAGCAAATTCTGCACCAGGGAGCATCACTGCATGGCATGGAAAGTAGATGCCTTGTCCTTCCCCTGGGTAGACCTCTCTGTCTACGCCTTTTCTCCGCTATCTCTACTGATCAAAATAAGGGAGGAAAAACCAAGGACCATTCTCATAGCTCCAGACAGCACTGGTATCCCTCGCTGCGCAGCCTGTCCCCACTGCCCCATGGAATCTTCCTCAGATTCCCAACCTCCTAACCCAGAGGCAAGGTTGATTCATGCATCCCCATTTGCAGAAACTCAGTTTGGCAGCTTGGCTTATAATCTGACTCCTGACCAATCTGCCCTCCTCCGTAAACAGATTCTGGGGATTATCCGAGAGGCCAGACACCCTAGCATCAGGGAGTCTTAAGCTGCTAAATGGAAAAGGTTCAGCACCTGAATCCAGGCTAAGGGGGCCAATACGGCACAGCCCTCCTTCTCTCTCATCCTGCTTTACTTAGCTGACCTACTACACAGTGGTCTCTTTCTCCTCTATAAAAATTCATGCCTCTGCTATTTTTGCTCATTTTCGTACTAAGCAGCCTCTTTTTTTCACACCCTCTGATCAAGCAATCCCTCAGAAGGGCTTACAAATTGAGGCCCCCAAGAAGGGCACCAGCACTGACTTGGGACCTTAGCTTTGTCTTGGAAAAGCTCACCCTGCCTCCATTTGAACCAGCTTCTTCTGCAGAGCTAAAATTCCTCTCCTGGAAGATGGCCTTCCTCCTGGCCATCACTTTAGCCAGCAGAGTCTCTGAGCTGCAAGCACTCATGGCAGTGGGGACCCTTCATAATCTTCCATGCAGACAGGGTATCCCTCAGAACTAATCCAGCCTTCGTACCCAAGGTGGTATCCAGTGTGGCTCTCAACCAATCCATCCATTTACCTACCTTCTTTCCTAACCCTTAAACAAGGAGTAAGGGATTCTGCACTCTCTAGGTGCACAGACAGCTCAGATACTATCTGGACAGGACTTCCATTCAGAAAATCTGATCAACTGCTGGTTAGCTTTGCTTCAGGGGCAGAGGCCAAAGCCATCTCCAAACAAACCATTTCCAAGTGGATAGCACACTGCATCCATTTCTGCTACAAACAGCATGGCAAGCCTCCCCCCCCCCAAGGGGATCAGAACCCACTCCACCAGAGCAGCCTCCACCTCAACATTCCTCAGATGAGTCCCCACCAGGGACATCCTGGAGGTTGCCACCTGGACATCTGTTCACACCTTCAAACATTACCACCTGCCTTTTTTTTTCTAAATCCAAGGCAGGTTTTGCCTCTGCAGTCTTGCAGGGCATGCTAGCCAGCCCCTAGCTTCCTTGACTGCCTCCCCCCATTTCCTCAGCTTTGGGAATCTACCCAGATATGATGACTACAACAGTGAAACACAAACCTAGTGCAGTTGTGTACACTTACCATAAATGTAGATGATCAAATGTCTTCACTGTTGCAGTCCTGGTTTCCCTCCCTCTTTCCCCCTTTTTTCTTTTTGTTACCCTCCTTCCTTGTTCTCCTTTCCTTACAGGGACATTTTGGTATTTTTTTTTCCCACTGGTTGGGTCCTGTCACCAGAGCCTGGCCTCCTACTTTGGGGGCTAATGACCGGTTAGGGCAAGAAAAACTGTTGTAATGGTGTCTGCTACCTTCCTTTATACCACTGACGACCTGACGTCAGTCTTCAAGCAGCAGCAATCGACGCAGAAATACCAAATCTCTGGTATTCAAGCCAGCAGAGGGTTACCCCAGCAGTGATAACCCAAATGTGATGACCGCAACAGTGAAGACACTAACATCTACATTTATGGTAAGTGTACACAACTGTACTTTTCTGGTGAAGTTCTGCTACTAGGAGGAAAAAAAGCGTTCAAACTGCAGATTAAAGGTTTGTTTAAACATTTGGTTCAGCTTTTTTTCCCTACTTTTTATTTTAATTCAAATGGTGTTTAGGTTATTAGTTACTCTAAGTATGGCAACTAAGAGGGATAGTTTGGTCAAGCAAAGACAAGTTTGAGGTTAAGATACCCTCTCTAGTGAAAGATAACCATAAGGCCTTCTACAGCTATGTCAGAAACCTCAAAGGCAACATACAGCAGTGTGCTGAATTGATTATTAATGATACTACATTTACTGAGCCTGTTGATGTAGCAAGACTGTTGGTGGACAAATTCAGCTCCAACTTTACCCCCCAACCATGCCCTGAAACTTAATCCCTCCAGCTGTAACTAGGAAACATGTACTGGCTGCACTCACTAAATCCAAGAACACTGCCTCAGTGGACCCTGTTAACATCCCAGGATGCCTCCTAAACAGTCTAAAAATTACTTATCAGGACCCTTTGAGTGCTTTAACTGTAGTGTTTAATCGGGCTTTGTGTTATGTGACTTGAGGACTGCAGTAGTCACCCCTTCATATGGGAGGACCTTCAACAGATCCTGGAAACTACAGACCCATTAGTCTGACTAGTAAAAAAATAAAACAGGGTGTTTGGAGTGGCAAAACACAGCAAATAAAACCAAAATACCACTCTGCAGCCGATGTTCTACAGCCCACAGCAGCAGTTTATTAAGACAGTCCAAATGGCATAAAAAGAACAAGTAGTAAGTGTAGGTCAAGCGGTTTCGTAGTCAAAACTTCATCAGAACAGTTTGACATCAATCACAGACAGGCTTTTGTCTGTGATTGATGTTAAACTGTTCTGATGAAGTTTTGACTACGAAAGCACTTGACCCACACTTGCTACTTGTTCTTTTTATGCCATTTGGACTGTCTTAATAAACTGTTGTGGGTTGTAGAACATCGGCTGCAGAGTGGTATTTTGGTTTTATTAGTCTGACTAGTCTTATTTGCAAAGTCATGGAAATAATTATGGAAGTTAACAAGGGCGGTGGTGCAGCGGTAGCGTTGTTGCCTCACAGAAAGAGGTTCTCCTGTTCGATTCTCTGCTGGAGTGCGGGGAGTGCTTTTTGTGTGGAGTCTGCATGTCCTCCCCGCGGTTGGGTGGTCGTTCGAAAGACATGTGTAAATGGGCTTGCCTTCTTGAAGGTTGAACGTCGAGCTGGCACCTCAGCGTTTGTCAAAATCTACAGCCAATCATTAGCGAACCGGAGTTCTGCTGTGGCGACCCCTAACTGGGAAAAGCCGAAAGACAACAACAACATCAACAAGGGCATAGACCTCCAGTTACTAGATCCATCTTAATTTGGCGTTGTTAAAGGATGGTTATGCTTACTGGTTTGGGTGGACTTCCTTTGAAAAGGTTAGCAAGGACATGGATGAGGGAAAACTGTGCATACTGACACCTAGGTCTGGCTACGTTATCTGATACAGTAGCCTACTTTGGTATTGTCAACAAAAGGGTCTATATTAGAAGATTAAAACTGTAGTTAATCGAATAACTAAAGCTCGATCTTGTAATATCGAAACCTTAAAATGTCGAACGGTCTATTCAACCCAGGAAAGTGCGTCCCTTGGCCGTTATGTGGATAATGCCCTTTTCTCCAATTTGGAGCAATCTCTGAGTTGGTATATTTAGTTAGGGGGGGTACTTGATTTTAGGTCTTAAGTTTTTTTTTTTTATGCTGCCCAGGGAAGCATTTCTCTGGGTTGAAACGGCCATTCGACATTTCACAGTAGTTACTGTAGTTATTAGATTAAAGTTTTGATGTAATATAGACGCCAACAAACTTATGGCACTAGGTATAAACTCCTTTATAATGCTCTGCATAGCCAGCTTGGCTCACTGATGAGACCCAGGAGGTTAGAATCATTGAGGCCACCTCCACAAAGAGGCCATTCACCATTGGAGTCTCCCAGTGCTTTTTGCTGGGCCCACTCATGTCTGACAACAACTGCTAGGATGTCAAAGCCAATGTCAACAGACTTTGGCTGACCAAGTGATTACAAAATGGAATCAGTCGTTGAATCCCCCCAAGATGGGAACACCCTTCAGGAAGGTGTAACACAAATGTTTGGTACCAAAACCATGGCTTTAATGCATTTCTTGGTGTGTTTTCAGTACCTTTTGTGACGTCTACAGCTCTGGGTAACTGTCATCAGTAAAACTCTCAAAAATTGATTCACTAGTCAGGGATCTGGGAAATCCTTCTGTATTGTTTAACTTAAGTAAGAGCATGGCATCTTGGTCCAGAGAGTTCATTGTACCACTGTACTCTGGTCTCATCAGACCCATCATAGAATATAATGCCCCCTTTGGTATGTACCTGACCAGACATGCAACTGAAATGTCCACAGGTTCTTTACAAAAGGAATACAGGGAGTAAACACAATGTCCTATGCTGATCACCTCAGAGCCTTGCCTTTTGACTCTGTATCATACAAACTTCTGAGAGGTGATCTTTGACTGGCATACAAGACATCCCTTGTCCCTTTTTTGATGAATCTTTTGCACATCTACAAAACAAACAGCATCAGAACTACTAGATTAAAAGATTTAAATTTGCTTATGACATAAATAGGACATATTGAAGAGACAGACGTCTCAGAATTCCAATTCCTCCCGATCTCTTAAGCGCAACTTGGAGCGGTGGATGGGTAATTGGAAATTCACCCCTGGTGTGGCTGCTCTCTCTCTGGACAGCAGCAGTCAGTAAAATCGCCATCTATTTAAATCAAATTTGTGGGTCACCTTTGGGTTGCACGAGTAGGTTTTATAAGGGTCTTAGTGGTCGTTAGCGTAGTATACACCTATGAACCTGTGAATAGATGTGGGGAAAAGAATCTCCTTTTCAGCCGCTTTGGCTTTTTGATTTCTCATTTACAAGGACCACATGTTGAAGCTTGTTACATTATGCTGAACCTTTAAGTGGAGTGTACTCTTCAGCCTTCAAAGGGACAAATTCTTTCTGAATTTCATTTTGTGGTATCCTTCAGGTCTCTAAACATGCCCTGAAGATTGTGTATGATTGTGTGGATGCCGTGTAGGGCCACTACAGCTACTGTCTAAAGGAGGCATGCTTGGGTACATAACCAAAGGCTCACAGATTAAGTTAAATCTGAGATTTTGAACTCTGTTTTGTACTTCCACTACTTAGGTGCTCAAGCACATTATGAAAGAGGGTAATTAGTTGGAGTTGAACTTTAAGGTCTCCCATTATAAGTAAAATAGCTTTCTGAAAGGAGTAATAGATCTGTGTTAAGGGTCCATACCTAACTTTGGCAGATGGGACAAAGGAGATGACAGGAGGGGACCAGTATTAACAAAACTAAGTATCTTTTCTAAAAAAGGCGGTCTACATTTTTAGAATGTGTACCTGCACCCCCATCCCCACTGTGACAATTCTGTCCAACCTCTGGACCTCATTCTCTCCCTTTGCAATCATATGCTCAACCAAATGAATAATAGATTCAGTGCTTTTAGGTCACAAGGACAAAGGTGTTTATTTCAGATAGCTGTTCTTCGTGTTTCACTGTTGCAGTCATCACACTAGGGTTATCTGCCTGCAGGTAGCCCTCAGCCTGAATACCAAGAGTATTGGGATTTCTCGAGTCGGATGCTTTTGCTTCTTCCATGATGTCAGGTCGGCAGGGGTATAAAACATGCAGCCGATGCCATTACATCAGTCTTTCTTGCTGAGAAGAAGCCCGAAGCAGAAGCAGTTCGCAAGTGTCGGTCGGCCGCTACCTGCAATTTTCATTTTTCAAGTTTCAAACCTGAAGTCTAAAGCGAAGTACCCCGTTGGGGATTCTTTTTTCTTGCTCTAACCGATGTCAGAAAAAGTTAACAATTGTCTTGCCTGTGGAAAGCAAATACCTCAGATATTTACATTCTTACTGCATCACCTGTTTAGGCCCAGACCACGACATCCCTCGCTGTCGGTTTTATGCTTTAACGCCTGAACCATTCATTGTGGGCTATTTTTGTAGCTAAATTCTTTCGCTGTCATTCTCAGTTTTCCGAAATGGCTTCGGTAAGCCATCCGACTACTGATCTTCCAATAAAGCACAGAGACAGACCACATGGGTTAAAAACTGCTGCTGACTCTTCCATTAAGCTAGTCGCCACTCTGCTGGTACTCAGTGAGGCACCTTTGCAGCCCCTCATGGCTAAGTCTACAAATTCGCAGGCCTCTGCTGAGACCCATTCGGAGTCCGGTATGCCGCGAGATGCTTCAGCTATGGAACATGCAGATGTCTACCTTGGATGGGTCCAGAACTGCTGTGCAGGCACCGGCTTCTACGGGTGTATTCCAACCTACCGATATTCGTATTAAACTGACATCTTCATTTTTAACGAAATCTGCTGAGTTTCTCAGGCTCAGAGTTCGCACTATGCCTAGAAAACGGACGTCCAAAGCACATGCTCAAGCTCCCATGCAACAAAAACAAATGCTTAGAATGGCTGAAGACCTTATTACTCTAATTAGGGCAAGCCAGCCTTCCCCTGCTAAAAGAGAAAGAGTTGAATTTCCTTCTGATTCTACAAAGTGGGAGTCCGATGACTCTGACCCTTCTGATTACCAAGACATACCCTTATTTACTTATGAGGATTCAGATGCAGAGGAATCCATTCCCTCTGCCTCCCCTCCAGAGGATTTTTCTTTTGGTGAAACCTTGCATACCTTAAGAAAGCATTTCTGCTGGGAATGCCAGGACTATTCTCAGTCCAAAAAGAGACTGGGGGAATTTTTAGATTTGCCTCGGCACAGGCCTCTAGCTATACCCCCCTGTCCTGGATATTGTAGATTGTCTTCATGGAATACAGTCTTACTCCTGACATTTACCACCAGCTCCTAGAAAACCCGATGGGTACTACAGAGTACCTGACTCACAAATTTATCTTCAAGAATCCTGCTGCGGATCCAGAGACAATTTCCTAGGGACCTAAAGGCATTAAAGCTACTACAGCAAAAAAAAACTACCCCTTCAGACAGGGATTCTAGAGCTTTAGACAGATGGGGTAAGAGAGTATGTACCTCTGCAACTCTTGCCATCAGTGCTTTGAATTGCCAGTTTCACATGTTGAAGTACTAGCAACATATTATGGAACTAAACAAAAAATGGTGTTACTTCCAGATTATGCAGAAAATAAAGATGTACAAGAGTTAATGCATTCTGCAAACCAAGTTAGTAAACATACTTTGCAGTGTGGGTTTGATGCCTTAGAAGCATCTTGCAGGGCTGGTGTCACTGGGTCTGTACTAAGAAGACATGGTTGGCTGAAGGAACAAGTCTTGCCAGAACATGTCAAAGCAAAATTACTAGATGCTTCATTAAATCAGGATAGTTTGTTTGGCACAAAAGCAGAAGTAGTTTTTAAAAAGATGGAAGAAAAAGCTAAATCTATACAAACTGTCAGATTTCTTACAGTTGCAGCCACCTAGATTCAGTAGGCATTGGCCTTCAAAAAACTGGTCCTTTCCAGTCCCTCCCAGGCCTTCTCAGTCCAAACCCGGGGGAAACAGACCACCAAGACTACAGTCTCAAGGTATGCAGAGATCTAAACAATGGAGTGTTCCCACCTCAAAAGCTGGGAGTGGTAAGCCAACCCTTTGGAAAGTCAACGTGAACTTTTTCCATGTTATCCTTCCCAGCCATACCAAAGTACTTGCACTCCTAGGAGGAAAACTCGCCCTTCATGCAAAAAACTGGATGTCCATTACTCAGGACCAATGGGTTCTAAACATTGTATCCCAGGGATACAGATTCTACTTCCACTCACTGCCAACCCCAAGCGGATTGCCAGACCTTCCTTCAAACCAGTGGGCAGAGGCTCAAAAGCAAATACTTTCCCTTCTCCATATCAGGGCTATTCACCCTGTTCTAGTAGAACAAAGGGGACAGGGTTTCTACTCCAGACTATTCCTGGTGCCCGGAAAAGAGAGCTCTTGGCGCCCTATCCTGGATCTATCAATTCTCAACATCTTTCTGGTGGTCCCAAAATTCAAAATGCTTTCACTGCAGCAGCTTCTTTCTTCGCTAGCCAAGGATGCCTAGTTAGTCACCCTAGACTTAAAACAAGTTTATCTGCACATCCCCATAAGGGAGTCTTGCAGGAAATCTCTGTTTCAGGGCAGGCTCTATGCGCTATCAGTTCTCTGCACTTCCCTTTGACTTATCTACTGCGTCCATAGTATTTACAAAGTGCCTGGCTCCAGCCATTGCATACTGCAGGCAGAGAAATATTCAAATTTACCCATACTTGGACGATTGCCTGATTCAGGAGGGCAGTCAGGAATTGCTACTTCAGCACCTGGCATTTTTAAAAAGACTTCTAACTCCACTGGGATACACCATCAACGAAAAGAAATCACAACTGGTGCCCAGCCAACAAATGGTATTCCTAGGAGCAAGGTTAAAAACAACTTCCCAGATGGCATTCCTCACTCCAGAAATGCAGGTCCATTTGACAAACTATTTCAAACTAATGGCCACCAAAACCCAGCTATCTGCAAGGAAAATACTGCAAGCCCTAAGGTTCATGGCCTCATGCATTCTGCTAATTCCATATGCAAGACTGCACATGAGGAAATGTCAGTGGTACTTGAAAAGTCTCTGGTGTCGATATTCTCAGGACCTGGAAACCCTATCATAACTTGTCTAAGGGCAGAGTTCCTTTGGTGGGCAGAGGCATGCAACAACAAGGGACTTCCTTTCACTCAACCCCTCGCCGTCCAAACCCTGACAACAGATGCATCAGACTATGCATGGGGGGCTCACATGGCAGGCAAATGCATGCAAGGCAAATGGAGCCCAGAACAAATCCCCCTGCACATCAATTGGAAAGAGATGCTAGCTGCACAGAATGCTCTGACAGCCTTCAAATACCTTATCCTTCCAGGACAGCTCCTGATAAAGATCGACAACACCACAGTTATGTGGTACGTAAACAAGCAAAGGGGGGGGGGGGCTCATTCTTACCCTCTCTGCAGGTTAGCCATGGCCCTGTGGAACACAGCCTTGAGCAACCAAGTGCCACCTACAGCTCTCATCCCTGCCCAGGCAAGCAAATTCACTGGCAGACTACGGAAACTGGAACCCAACTAATTCAAACTTCTAAACCAGAGGCGGGGAACACTGGAGGTGGACCTTTTTACCCCCCCCCCCCACCCCAAACCACCAATTGAACAAATTTTGCACCTGGAACCCTCACAGCAGATCCTGGAATGTGGATGGCCCTATCCTTTACATGGGAAAAACTCTCAATTTATGCCTTTCCTCCTCTGCCCCTTCTTTCAAAAGTACTACTTAAGATCAAACAGGACAGGCCAAGGGCAATCCTTATTGCACCAGACTGGCCCTGGCACCTACATCAACACCCTTCCTGCTGTCTCAGCAGGAGGGACAGCATCCACAGCTGCAAACCCTAAACCTTGCAGCCTGGTTTATCCCCCTGAGCACCACCATCAGCATCACTCTGCACAGGTGCTGAAATCCTATGCTGAAAAGTGGAAAGATATTGTTCTTAACTCAAATCCTTGATTACCCCTGTCCTTCTCATCCATTAAGATTCATGCATCTGTCATCTCAGCTCATTATAATACCTGGGACCTTAACTTTGTACTGGAAGCTCACACTTCTGCTGCTTCAGCAGAGTTAAAATTTCAGCAAGAAGAGTGTCTGAGTTACAGGCACTGATGGCGATGGAGCCCTTCATTATTTTCCATGCTGACAGGGTTTCAATGTGGCTTTAAACCAATCCATCCACTTGCAAACAAGCCTTTCAGAAAATGTGACCATGGCAGACTTCTGCTCATTCTCAAATGCCTTTATTTGACCCCATCATACAGGACTGAGTTTCGGGATTTCATGTTCCAGATTCTATATCCTTAGCTAAGCTAGGAAATTGTGCACAAATTATCATACCTAGGTAAATGGAAAATGTTCTCCCGGTCCCAAAGGATGGGTTAGGATTCCACAGAGGCTTTGGTGTCCAGTGTCCTTACATATGTCAGGCCTTTACAAATCAGGCTTTTCCTATACCCTTTTGGTATGTTTCTGCTATGCCAGCCTGCTGCACTTGATGACCCCCCCCATTTCCATTTTGTAAAAAAAAAAAAATTACTTCAACACGAACCCTCAGTTTGTCATGGTACTGACTCAACCCCCCCGCCCCTTTCTAAAAATCCAATTTTCACCGTTACCTTTTCTGACCAGGTACTCTTCTGGTAGTCTTAGAACCTGGAGAGGCAACTTGGAAATTTTCTTGTTGGACTTCATTCCTTGGGGACTCATCTTACCCAGGACATTTAGTGTATTGGTTGCCGTAATAGCTAATGTCTATTTTTTTCTGTTATACCCCTAATACTCAAATAGTGCAAAACGTAAAGGAGGACAGGCAAAAAATGCTACTGATAGGCCCTTTCCTGGCCCATGTACCGTTGTTTCTCTTCTTTCAAGTCTTATCAGATACAGAACCAGTTTTGCTGTCCCAGACTGTGGGTCTCTTGACTCGGAACAGAGTGTGACTAGAGCATCTTGTATTAGGGGTATATCTAGCCTGAGTGTGCTGTGGACGTGTATTTTACCTGATTACAGCCTGGAACAGCTGCTTGTAATTGTACCACCATTGTGGTTCTTGTTTGAACGTGCATAAGCCCATATCTCTCCTTCACTTGTTTACTTTAAGATGATGACGAATCCCTTCTTGCCTGTATATTAAGGTTTGACTCTGGGTCTGCCCCCACCCTTCGTCCTACCTCTTTCTGGGGATTTTTAATCTGGTCTCCAGCAAGACCACTATTATTTGATAAAAGGAAAGAAAATCCATTGTACCTTAGCATTTTATGTTACACTATTACTTATAGTCAATGCCTGAATCTGCTTTATTGTTGACCTTATTCACTTAACTTAACTTCTATTGCACCTAGCTTGCATGCTATTCCTATTAATTTGTTAGGCGCATTCTTAGAATGCCTATAAGAATTGCATTTAACTTTATTATTAACTGTCTGAATGTAAATATTATATTTTATTACTGCTAGATTTACTTCCTAGAAACTTGCTGAATGTTAACTTTGTTCTCTACTCTACATTTGTCTTCCTTTTTCCCCAGAGTACCCAGCTCAGCATTGTCCTTATCCTGCTATAGCCACAACCTACCCGGTGATAAAAGAACTCTATCCAAACTCCAGTGGCTTCATCTACCTGCCTCTTATTCTCTGCACCCTCTATCAAGGAAGGAAGAAAGTATGTTATGGACTTAGTCCCACTTGTACAGTAGGCCTCTCTCTACTATTTGCATCAGGGCTCCAAAGTTCGCTACGAGCTTTAGCAACCAGCAGCCTTTACCCCTCCCTTCTATCTACCCAACAGCCAACATACCTCTTCACTTACACTAGCCCTCTCTTACTAAGTGTCTCATCTTCCACAGTTCTTCACCATTTAGCCCCCTCACATACTTTCTTACAATACTAGATTTGCCCACTAGGAGACACCCTTCTCCTATCCATTATTCACTGCCTCTCTCCCTGTTTTACCTCTAACTTCACTATATTCCTTAAGTTCTTGACATGCTCCTCCTCTTAATCACCTTGTGCTGAAACAATATCTACCCTCCTGTATCTTATGTTTGTTAGACTCCTGTATTATTTCAGACCTTTCCCACTCATGTCCTGCCTTACTTAGCTCTAGCTACCTGCATTTCTGATAGTTTCTTCTCCAGCTTCTCCTTCAGTTGTTTCAACCCGCTCCATTCGCCCTGCGGGCCCAATCTGCTCCTCTACCCCCAAATCTCTCCCACCCCCAGTGGCTCTACTCTTATACCTATCAAACCACACCCCTTCTCCATTCCACCAATCACCATCACAGTTCCATTAAACAATCTTTATTTTCCTGCCTTTCTTCCACCACTTCCTATCTCTCCCACCACACCCTTTTGCCTTTCCTTACCACACTTACTTTACCTCTGTACCTATAGTAATAATTTATATCTACAATGGCAATGAATAAACCCTCCACCCTAGTCCTCTTACAGAAGCTACTCATACTTACACTTCTACCTCCTTTAACTCTAGCATATCTGCTAACCTCCTATGAGCACCCAATATATTCACACTTCCTCTACTCTACTAAACAGTCTACCTCTTCTTCACTAGCCTCTCACACTGACCATTTCAACATTACGTCCACACACCGCTATCTACTACCTAAATACCATAGGACAGCCCACATCCGATATAACTTCCCTAATAACAGGAGATATCCATTTCTTCTCAGTAAATATACTAATACTAGATATCTAACACTACTCCTCTCCCTAAAGGATGGAGATATTCACCCAAACCCTGGTCCTAACACCTCCACTACTACTCAACTCATCAACCCAAGCCCCTTTGCCATCCACCTGCTTAAAAAAACACCCAACGCACTCTTAATAGCTCACCCCAACATACATAGCATTAATAATAAAATAACACAACTCCATGCTCTCTTGGAACTCCACTCCTTTGATATTATTTGTCTAACAGAAACTTGGTTAAAACCTGTAACTAAAGGCAATGAAGTTATCCCACCTTATTACAACATCTTAGTACTTGACCGTGTAGCCAAGAAAGGTGGTGATGTAGCAGTTCTATTCAAATCTGATTTCTAAATAACCATCTTCAGCCAAAAATCTCCTCAAGACTCTAATGCTGAGATACTTATTACCAAGCTCCAGCTAAACTCAGTCAAATCTATCTGTATTATCTGCATCTGTGTTCCTCCAGGCAATAACATTACTACCATCGAAAACATCCTTTGCTGGTTTTCTCAAAACCTTCCCCAAGAAACCATAATCTTAGGTGATTTTAACATTGATTGGAAGTGTTGCAACAACTACCCTGCTAGCCATAGTAATCTCAATGGCTTTACCCAAACTATTATCTCCCCTACTTGAATAAACAAGACTAATAAGAAAGAAAGCACCTTAGATTGGATACTCATTAATAATCAACCCCAGACTTATGAATCCGGAACCCTACCTGACGACGTAAGCGACCACTCACTAACCTACATTATCAGGCTCAAAACCAATCCACCCATTCAACCCATATTTAGGGCAGTTAGAGCCAAGAAAAACTTCAACTTGGATCTATTCCTAAGTGAACTTGGAGCATGTAATTGGTCCCCCTTAAAACACCTTTCTCTAGATGAAGCTGTTGATTACTTTAATGCTAATTTCCTAGCCATACTCAACCACCATGCTCCTACCTGCTCTATTAGGATAAGAACTAAATCCGCTCCTTGGCTTTCTAAAGAAACTAAGCAAAAAATCCATCCCAGAAATAAATACTGGAATAAATCACGCTTAACTAAAAACCGTGCTGACTTTCAAAACTACAAACAACTGAGAAATGAAACAAAAAAAGCTATACTGTCCGATAAACAAAACTATTACCTACAATCTCAACAGACCCACCATAATAAACCACAAAAGTTCTGGGCAATTATTAATCCATTATTACATCCTGGTCAATCTATCACACCTAACCCACAAGGCACTGATGAGGACCATCCCAAACAAACTGCTAATGCCTTTAATATCTTTTTCACCAAAGCAGTTTAAACTCTTGCCAATCAGCGCTCTCCTCAAAACGTAACTTTATGAAATTCTGACACTAACCCACCACCTCCATTTCTCTTCCAACCTGTCCCAACAGCATTCACTCTCATCCTTATCCGAAAACTCAAACCATGCACTCCCTCTGACCAACTGCCCGCAGAATACTTAGTAGCCAAATCTATTGCTTACCCCATCTCCATTCTCATCAATAGAACCATCACTGAAGGATATATCCACAAACTTTGGAAAGTGTCTGATATTATTCCCCTTCATAAGGGGGGAGACTCCACAGAACTCTCCAGTTATCATCCCATAGCCCTACTTTCTCCTTTATCTAAGATTATGGAAAGATGTATCCACAGACAATTGCTAGACCATCTTCTCCATAATAACCTGCTTTCCAACTCCCAGCATGGTTTCAGACCTTCCCATAGCACTACTACTGCCCTCTTCTCCTTTATAGACACCATCAACAGAAAACGTAACCGTAACATGCTTTCCTCTGCACTTTTCATTGACCTGTCCAAGGCTGTCAAAATGGTAAATCACAATATACTCCTAAACATTCTCAAATCTCTGTCACTTGACATACTAGGTATAAAATGGTTCCAGTCCTACTAAAATGACAGACATCAAGCTGTGCTCTGGAACACCATTCTTTCTACCCATCTACCTGTTAATATTGGTGTCCCTCAAGGGGTCCATACTGGGACCTCTCCTGTTTTCTATCTTCATCAGTGACCTTCAGCAAGTAGTTCCCCAAGCTACATGTATACAGTACGCGGATGACTCTACACTTATATGCTCAGCCACTTCTGTGTCTGAATTTCTCTCCCATACACAAGACATATTTAACTCTGTAGAACTATGGTTTACAAAACGCTGTCTCCTACTAAACCCTAAAAAAAAACTAAACTTCTCCTTTTTACACCTACCAGTAAATCTCCCCCAGTAGACTTCACTGCAACATCCAATAATGGTACTCTTTTATATCCCAAGATCTTACTACCAAACTGCTAGGTATCACCACAGACAACCTTAACTTTGACACCCATATCAACAACACTTTGAAAACTACTAATAAAAAAATAGGCTCTATTTATAGGATCAAACCCTTCCTCACTCCTGCAACTAGAATAACTATTGCCCACACCCATCTAATCTCTACCCTTCTTTATGCCTCACCCATATTTACTAATCTGTCAAAAAATAACCTTAAGAAACTAGAAAACTCCTACAATAATATAGCCAGATTTGCCACAGGTAACCCTTGCAGAACACACCACTGTATCAGTGTAAAGCATCTAGGGTGGCTTGAATTACAGCAGCAGCTGAAATTTAATCAACTTGCCATCGCCCAGAAAATACTTTATCAACCTGCCAAGACACCCATCCTATCTAACCTTATTTACCCCTACTATAACCTGAAGTCCCCAAGATCTTCACAATAACTTCTTGTAAATATCAGTAAATCATCAATAGAGCTGGAGACTCTCTCTTCTTTAATACTGTTGGAAAAACCTGGAATCTACTTCCATCTTTACTTTCCACACTTCCCTCTATTACTCTTTTCAAAAATAAACTTAATCTCTTCCTCAAAACACATTGGATGTGCCCCTGTACTAAACCTGACTGACCAACATGCTCTTGTTACTTGATTCAACCTTACCTTCTCATCTCTGCAACAATTTCATCTTAACAACTACTGTTCTACCTCTCCATCATACTCTTACTTATTACTCTATTCCCAAAAAAGTGACATGTTGTACTACTAGATGTATTACTCAACTGCTACTCCATTATACTTTTTATCTTTTATCTACATTTATACTGTACTTTCTGAACATTTAATTGCAACTTCATTAGTAATTGTACTAAGTCTAGTCAAATATTTTACATTTTTTTTGTACTTTATAAATGTGTGACCACCAAAAATTTCTTTGTTTTCTTTACGGTGAATATATTTGCATATGTACTGCTGTAGATGTGAACTTTATTTGAACTGTTTGGAGGTTATCTCCCCGGGCCTGTACTGAAAATGGACATATATCCAGCTAGACTAGCCCTGTCAACAAATGTAAAATAAATAAAGTAAATAAATGAAGAAAAAAAAAATGGGATGTGCTGAAGCCTAGGTAGGGAGGTCCTGCCTGGCATCTGGCATGGGAAGGATGTCTAGGAGGAAAGTTGATAACTATGCTAACTATAGCAATCTTGTTTTTTCCAGCAGAAGTTCCACAGTTATTACTGCAACAGTGAACATAGCCGAACATTGGCTAGGATAACCTCCTAGATAATTGTAATTGTTAATTTGTTGTATTCACCTTCATGTTTAACATTCTGTTTGCTGGGGAAGTCCGATTTGGAACGACCTAATTTTCAACAGAGGCCTGGGGAGAAACACTTACGTTTTTTGTAATGCCGCCTGTGGTTTTACCACAACTGTTTAGTGGTTTGCGATGATTTTCCATTTTTCATTTTCGTTTTTTTTTTTTTTCTTCCTCCTTCAGTATTGACATATTTATCTCTAGAATGCCCTCTGACCATGTCAGGGATTGCTTAAAGGCCGCGTCAGTTCAGTGCATGAAAGTTATTCTGATGATTAGGATGTTTTTTTGTAGTTAGTGGTAATGTCCAAGTTGTTAGTTGATCTTACGATGTTGGAGATGTTCTTCGTGTTTCACTGTTGCAGTCATAACTGTAAGGTGTTCCTGCCGGCCAGAATTCCAAAGTCTGGGTCCGGCGTCGGCTGTACCAGCAAGTACCCTGACGTCAGAATGCAGAGGTACATAGCTGACAGCCGACGCCATCTTCTCCAGTCTTGTCGTGCGGTGGAAAGCAGTTCGCAAATCATTGGTTGGCGTATTCAGAACAACGTGCTTTGACTTCGGTCCGAAGTTTTCAACTTCTCTTCTCAAGCTAAGTACCCCGTTGGGGAAACTTTTTTCTTGCTCCTCCGATGTCAGAAAAAGTTAGTAATTGTATATCGTGTGGGAAACAAATACCTCATAAAGATTTTCACTCTTACTGTCTACCTTGCTTAGGCCCTGACCACGACGTTTCTTTTTGTCGGTTCTGTGCCAGGTTTAATTCTCGCACTATCAAGCGTAGGTGCGATTGGGCCTTGGTCTATTTCGGTAGACGATTTAATTACAGGATGTCGTCGGATACTTTACCGACAACCGGAATTCAAAAGAAACGCAAGGACAAGGATAGGCCTCCGAGGTCCAAACAGGATTCTTCGCAGCCGGAGCCAGCTTCTGGTTCGGCGGTCTTCAGTGAGGCGCTTTTGCAGCCCCTGTTGTCCGCCATTTCTGAACCGATGGCCGACACGGACTCCCATGGGGGAGCCATCTAGGCTTAATATTTTATCTGCTGCAGGACCTTCGGATGTCGCTCCTTCAGATGGGTCCGGAACCGCTGTGCAGGTACCGGCTTCTGAGGGAGTTTTCAGGCCTTCACATGTAACTATTTCAACAAAGTCAAAGGCAAAGACAAAAACTCCTGTAAAACCTAGGGTTTCTACTCAAGCTGCTTCGGATTCAGCTCCCAAGTCCCAGAAACAATTACTACGGATGGCTGAGGATTTACTTAAAATGATTAGGGGTTCTCACCCTCCTCCTGAAAAAAGGCCTAGACAGGATTTACCTTATGATTCCTCTGATCAGGCTTCTGTGTCTTCTGTCTCTTCCTCTGACCAGGATTACTCTTTTCCTCCTTATGAGGATTCAGATGCAGAGGACTCTATTCCCTCTGCTTCTCCCCCTGAAGATTTCTCTTTTGGGGAAACTTTACATGAGATGAGAGAGCATTTTCATTGGGAAGGTCAGGATTATTCTGCCTCCAAGAAGAGACTCAGAGAATTTCTCCTTCTCCCTCAACACAGACCATTGGCTATTCCTCCTGTGCTTGACATTGTGGATGATGCTTTCTCTGAAGCTAACCTGAATCCTGATTCCTTGCCGCCTGCTCCTTCTAAGCCTGATAGATTTTACAGAGTCCCTGATTCCCATCAATTCTTATTTAAGAACCCTTCTGCTGATCCAGAAACTATTTCTCAGGGTTCTAAAGCTGCTAAGGCTGCTTCATCTAAAAATCCTATTCCCTCTGAAAAGGATTCTCGTGCCTTGGATAGGTGGGGCAAAAAGGTTTATACTTCTGCTACTCTTTCTATTAGAGCTTTAAATTGCCAGTTTCATATGTTCAAGTATCAGCAAGTTCTTTGTTTTAAAGCAAAGGATTTCTACCTTTCCTGCATGTGCAGAGGACAAGGAATTACAGGATGTTTTGCATGCAACTGAACAAGTTAGCAAACATAGTTTACATTGTGGTTTTGATGCCTTGGAAGCTTCTTGCAGGGCCGCAGCCTCTGGTACTGTTATAAGGAGACATGATTGGCTTCGAGAGCAGAATTTACCTGAGCAGGTTAAGGCGAAACTGTTAGATGCCCCTGTTCAACATGATGTGTTATTTGGATCTAAGGCTGAGGAGGTTATTAAAAAGATGAGGAAAAAGCAAAATCTATGCAGACTGTCAAAGATTTTTTACAAGTTCAGCCTCCTAGATTTTCTAGAAATTGGCCCTCCAAAAATTGGTCTTTTCCCACTTCTGACAGGCCTCAAAGGGGAAGATATGGATGGTCTAGAGGCCGGGCACAGACACAGCCCTCTTATAGGTCCAGACAGTGGACTGCTTCACCTAGAAGGGGGAGAAGACAGACCTCAGTCACAAAGGAAGCAGACCCAATGACTCCCTCTGTTGGGCTACAGGTCCTTCTTGCCTGGAAGCTCCTCTCGGAGGAAAACTATCTCTTTTTTACCAAAATTGGACACATATAACCCAGGACAAATGGGTTTTAGATGTGATTTTAAAAGGCTACAAATTCCACTTTCATACTCTGCCAAGGTCTTACGGTTGGCCAGATCTGCCAAAACATCAATGGTCAGAGGCCTTAAATCAGGTGGACGCTTTATTGGCCATGAGAGCCATAGAACATGTTTCACTCCCAGAGATGGGAAAGGGTTTTTATTCAAGACTTTTCCTGGTCCCAAGAAAACAAAATGCATGGAGACCTATTCTGGACCTCTCAGTATTAAATACTTTTCTGGAAATTCCAAAATTCAAGATGCTTACTCTGCAACAACTTCTTCCAATGCTCTCCGAGGATGCTTGGATGGTAACATTGGACCTGGAGGCGGCCTACTTACACATTCCCATCAGACAGGAACGCAGAAAATATCTCAGATTCAAGGCAGGCTCGAGACACTTTCAATTCTCTGCACTGCCCTTTGGCTTATCTACTGCGCCCAGAGTCTTTACCAAGTGCCTGGCTCCAGTAGTGGCTTATTGCAGACTTCAAGGGATTCAAATTTACCCCTATCTGGACGACTGCCTTATCCAGGCGGACAGCAAGGATCTTTTACTTCAACATCTGCAGTTTGTTCAGCGTCTCCTCCTACTACTGGGATTTTCAGTGAACACAAAAAAGTCACATTTGATCCCCTCTCAACAAATGATCTTTTTGGGAGCTCTTCTAAACACAAGCTTGCAAAAGGCCTTCCTGACTCCAGAAAAGCAAGTACATCTGGCATCAATTTTCAAAACCTTGGCTACTTTGACTCGGCTCACTGCAAGGAAATTCCTGCAGGCTTTGGGCTACATGGCTTCTTGCATCCTGTTGATTCCAAATGCAAGGCTTCATATGAGAAAACTTCAATGGTACCTAAAGAGTGTATGGTCTCAGCATTACCACAGCCTGGAAACAATGATAACTCTGATTCCCTGCCTCCAAAAAGAGTTCATTTGGTGGTCCAAGGCCTGTGCTTTAAACGAAGGAAACCCCTTTCGTCTGCCTCAGCCTTCTCAGATCATGACCACAGACGCTTCGGATTATGCTTGGGGAGCTCATTTTCTAGACAACTGCCAGCAGGGCTCTTGGCCAAAGAAACATCTTCACTGGCACATCAACCTGAAGGAAATGTTGGCAGTCCAACATGCTCTTCTAGCCTTCCAGAAATTTTTGCAACCAGGACATCTTCTGATTCGTACAGACAATACCACAGTCATGTGGTACATAAACAAGCAGGGGGGCTCCCACTCTTACCCCCTTTGCAGACTAGCCATGAGTCTGTGGGACACAGCTCTAAATCTGAACCTGCATCTTCAAGCTCAGTTCATCTCAGGAAAGCAAAATCTCTTAGCAGACAGCCTAAGCAGAAATCTTTTGGATCCCCACGGATGGATGCTGGACCCCAACTTATTCAGCAGGATTACATCAATTTGGGGTTGTCCTCAGATCTGTTTGCATCCCATCTCAACCATCAGTTGCCTCTATTTTGCACCAGGTCCTTCCACAAAACAGCATGGAAAGTGGATGCCCTGTCTTTCAGTTGGAGGAATCTTTTGGGATATGCCTTCCCTCTTCCTCTTCTGCCTCGGGTGCTACTGAAAATAAAACAGGACAGACCCAAGATTATCATTCTGATAGCTCCAAATTGGCCTCTGCAGTTCTGGTATCCAACCTTGACACCTGTTCGTGGAACCTCCTTGGATTCTGCCTCTGTCTCCTTCCCTTCTGTCCCAACATCAGGGTCAGATGCTACACGCTCAAATCAAGACTGTTTGCCTGGCAGCCTGGCTCTACAAAGGCCTTTGATTCCTTCTGCTCTTCCCAAACAAGTTTTGGATGTTCTCTTGGAAGCTAGGCGTCCTAGCACTAGAAAATCTTATGCTTCTAAATGGCAAAGATTTTGTATTTGGATGCGGGATCGAGGTTCTTATCCTCTTCTACCTGATATTTCCTCCATTTTACTTTACCTCTCTGAACTCATGCTTAAAGGCCTCTCATTCTCTTCCATCAAAATTCATGCTTTTGCTATTTCGGCTCATTTCAACACTGATCCCCCATTTTTTCTCATCAACTGGTGAGACAATTCTTGAGAGGGGCTAAGAATTTAAGACCTCCCAGAACTCTTCCTGTTCCTGCTTGGGATCTTAATTATGTTTTGGAGAAGCTTACTTTACCTCCCTTTGAGCCTGCTGCTGCTTCGGATATCAAGTTCTTATCCTGGAAAACAGCTATTTTATTAGCATTGACTTCTGCAAGAATGGTGTCAGAGTTGCAAGCTCTCATGGCTGTGGAACCTTTCCTTATTTTCCATCAAGACAGGGTGTCCTTGAGGACCAATCCTACATTTATGCCTAAGGTGATTTCTAAAGTGACTTTAAATCAGACTATTCACCTTCCTACTTTCTTTCCAAATCCTCAAAACAAAGGGGAAAGGATTTTACATTCATTGGACGTATACAGACAACTACGATTTTACCTGGATAGAACTAAAGATTTCAGGAAATCTGATCAGTTGCTTATCTCTTATGCCTCCAGTTCTCTAGGCAAGGCTATTTCTAAACAAACTATTTCCAAATGGATTGCTCATGGAATAAGGTTTTGTTACTCTCATTTTGGGAAACAGATTCCAGGCACTGTTAGGAGTCATTCTACTAGGGCAGCTGCCACTTCAGCAGCTTTTCTCAGAGGAGTTCCTACCAAGGACATTTTGGAAGCTGCCACTTGGAGTTCAGTGCATACCTTCTCTAAGCACTATAATCTCCCTTTGTATTCTAAGTCTAGGGCAGGTTTTGCCTCTGCTGTCTTGCAGGGTCTTCTGGCTGCCCCTTCTTCTGCATAACCTCCACCCTCCTTCACAGCTTTGGGATTCCACCCTACAGTTATGACTGCAACAGTGAAACACGAAGAACGTAGTACAGTTGTGTACACCTACCATAAATGTAGATGTTAGAGTGTCTTCACTGTTGCAGTCAGGGTTTCCCTCCCACCATTCCCCTCTTGTTTTCTGTTTGTTCTATCTCTTCTTTCTTTGTGGTGTATTTGTGTTTCCTTTGGGACACCTTTTGGATATTTTGGGGAGCTTCTGACATCTGGGGCAAGAAAGGCTGGAGAAGATGGCGCCGGCTGTCAGCTATGTACCTCTGCGTTCTGACGTCAGGGTACTTGCTGTTACAGCCGACGCCGGACCCAGACTTTGGAATTCTGGCCGACCTCGGGCTGCCTGCCGGCAGGAACACCCTACAATTATGACTGCAACAGTGAAGACACTCTAACATCTACATTTATGGTAGGTGTACACAACTGTACTTTCTAAATCCTTGCAATGGTGACCCTTGAGTTTAGCAGGAAGTTCAAATGACAGTTATGTTAATTTTGATGAGGCTTCATGGCCTTCTCCATACCTTGTGAAAGGTGTTTAGGGAATCATGAGTAATACTGTTTTTTCTAGAATATGATGCATTTCTTTTGCTTTTAATTACTAAAGGAAATGGTGTGCATTGTTAAACTGATGAATACTTTGCTTTCATTTTGTGGTCACACTTCATGTTAAAATTATTGGATGTTCAAAGTAATAAATGTTGCAGTAGCCTAAGCTTTGTGATGTTATCCCACCTGTACCAGACAGCTTTTAAAAACTTTTGGAACCTACCAGCACTAAAAACTTCAAAGCATTTCCACTGCCAAAGTGCATGCATCTTTGGCAGTCTGCCTGCAGGTCGACTGCAATCTTCAAGCCGGCTCGCTGTACAGCTGTGTTGTATGCTAATGAGGCAATCCCGGGAGAGGCATATGCAAGTTTGGTATGTACACTCTCTCCCAGAATCCGGTTCAGAAAGGCATCTACACATTAGTGTTTCTGGTTTCAGGGCGTGTTTATCTTCCTAAAATCAAATCAGTACTAGCAGTCGTGGGGGGGGGGGTATACTACCCACCAGGGATAATACAAATTTTACCAAATTTAATGCTACCACACTGAAGCAAAAGTATAAGCCAGTAAATTCCAAATACTTTATTCAGATATGTTAGCTCTAGCACCTCTGCCAGCTGGCCTTCAAGGATTCAATAATTACCTGTTAATCCCACTCTTAAATATTCGCATCAATTAAAATACAAAATAAATCAGTAGATTTTTGAGAAGTCAGTACCAAAAATAATTCCAATATAGTAAGAGAAATAGACCTGGGCAATATGATGATACTGAAACTTTGTATAAAAACGTATTTTGTTACTATATATAATGTTTTTACTAAAAAATTTTGGACATAAGGGTATTGGGGCTTCTTGCTAAAAATAAGGATTTTGTTAATATCTTGTTTGATAAACCACATATTTCTTTAAAAAGCATTCATAGGTTCATACTAGGCTATCTGCCCTAGTGCATTTATAAGCCTAGCCAGAGTGTGTTTGGGTTTCGCCACCCATTTTAAATTAATTTGCTATGCCCTTTTTCGAGGTTAGTATACTGTGCCTCTGTCTAACAGTGACACAGAAGTGATACCCGGGGTAAACCTACGATCTCCCATCCACTCAAGATTCCTCTTGGAGAGTCAATGAGGGACTCTGCCTAACCTGGACTGGGATTTTATTCCAGAGCAAAGGGAGCCTCTGGGTTATGAATCTGTCCCTCCAGCATGTCTTATTTATTGCAGTGCTGAGGTTCAAGTCTCTCGAGCGCGTAGCTTGATGGGATTTGGATTTTCAGAGGTGCAGCATGTCCATTAATTCCGAGTTGGACATGGCACAGATCGCCTCTGAGCAGGCGGTATGCCACTGAGTAGAGCTGGAGTTTCTTTAACCGGGCAGCATATGGCATCTGTTTGAGCCCTTTGATCCTCTTGGTGAGGTACTTTTGGGGTCTTTCCAGTTGCTGCAGGTATCTGGTAAGGTACATCATAAAAGGGGCATTGTACTTAATTATGGGCCTGATGAGGGATGAGTTAAGAGGCACAATGACCTCCCCTGATCTAGATGTGAATCCCTTCATGATTAGGTGGGCTGTATAAAATTTTCTTCTAACCACTTTGGCCACGTGGTTGTCAAATGAGAGATTGCTATCAACTTGGGTCACCAGGTCCCTAATTACTTCTGTACTTAATGGATTACCACCTATGTGGTAATTTGTGGGCACTTTGTTTTTGCCAAAGGGGATGACTGTACACTTTTTGGCATTTAGCTTGAGGCCATGCCTCTGGCACCAGTTGTCTGTTTCTGTGAGGCCCTTTTGGAGGATGCTTGTGTCGGCTGGAGAGTCGATTATGGCACCCAATTTGCAGTCATCCGCGAACTTGGTCAGCCACAGTCCTTCCGTGTTGGCCTGTACCTCCAAGAAATATATACCGAACAAGACAGGTCCCAGGACTGAGCCTTGTGGGACACCACTTGTAACTGGTTTTGGAGTCTGACATGGCTCCAGCAATTCTAACCATGTGGGTTCTGTCCTTGAGCCAGTTTGCAACCCATCTTGTGACATAGGAGTTTATATTTAAGCTGGTGAGCTTATCTATAATGCCCGAGTGGGGTATTGTATTGTATTGAAGGCTTTTGCGAGGTCCAGGTAGGCTGTGTGGTCCACCTTCCCCTAGTCAATGGCCTTGGTGACTGTTTCAAAGAAATCGACCAGGTTTAAGAGGCAGGATCTGCCCTTAACAAAGCCGAACTGGGTAGGATCCAGTGTCTGTAGGTCCCCAATATCTTTATTTGAGGTCCATTATGATACTTTCCATAGCTTTGCAGACCAAGCTAGTCAGGCTTATGGGGCGATAGTTTCCAGGATCCGTTGAGGCACCATCTTTGTGGAGAGGGATATTAGACATGATTGTTCATAGTTATTTTATTAAACCTGAAGTTATGTCAGTGACAGAAATCCAAAATTATGGGAAACGGCCTGTGGGAGTTCAGTTTGTAAATGTATAGTTACGTCTAACAAAATGAATGTATGTAGGCCTAGAGATTTATATGCTGTAACACTGAGGGTGTTATATATGCTCCAAGATGTTTTTGTAACCTTTTTATGTGGTGAGATCAAAAGGGCTTTCAAATTAAGAATGCAGGAACATGAGTGATATAAGGAATAAGACGTTTGAAAGCCCTTTGACACTACATTTTAATTTACATCATGGCGGGAATTCTAATTGCTTAAGGGGCACTATTTTAGAAAAAGTACAAAATAATTTAGATTTAAAAAGTTAAGTATTTTCAAGTGGGATACTGACACCTGTTGGTTTGAATGTAGATTGCAGTTGGAAGTTGTTAAAATTGAATGAATGGATTGGATGTTTTTTTAATTGAGATTTTGTATTTTAATTGATGTGAATATTTAAGATTGGGACTAATAGGTAATTATTGACTCCTTGAAGGCCAGTTGGCCAAGACACTATAGAGGTATCCTGTATCTGATTAAAGGATTTAGAATTAATGGCTTTTGTGGTTGCTTATAGTACAAATTTACTTTAATGGCACCAACAGCAGTACAGGGATTGCGGGGGGGGTGGATGGTTCACCCCAGCCACCCAGGCATAGTATACTTGTGTTGTAATAGCATTTCATCTAGTATGGGCAGTGGAAATTTGGGGGGGGGGGTAGCCACCAGGAAGTACTGTAAACACATGTGCTATAATAGCACAGAGACCAGTATGGGGATTGGTGATATCCTGGACAGGTACTGGACTGTGGTGTGCGTTTTTGAATGTGTACTTGTGTGTCTGGGAGAGTGTAAGGGGGGGATGTCTGGCTACGCAGTGCAGCCGCAACAGTTGAGTACCTTGATGTGCAGATCAGCCATGATATGTGCATCACAATGGTAACTGTGATTCAGAGATGTGCAAATTAACTGTCAATGAGGGCTTTCCTTGTTGCAGTTGACATGTCTCTAATTCATAAAATACAGTCCTGGGCCAAGTCCTTTTTAATGCTATCCTTACGGTTTATGTCCAGGAATGTCTTTAATATAGTTATTGAACATGTAAATGAAAATTTAACATTATCTAATGCCTTAATTATTGCCTGTTAAATCAAGGTAATGCTTATATAGCATTAATCTTAATTCTGCAGTCTAAAATATTTTTCCTGCAAATTTAAAACTGGCTGTTTTAGGAATTAGATTTTCTGTTAATATTTTTACTGTGAACATAATAGCACTTACAGTAAGTGCTGATATATGTTTTCTTTATCTTCTGAATGCATAATTACCAGTACTCAATATGGTGTTTCCAGCTTAAGCCAGGATTGCATGTTTTATGATTATTGATGATTAGGTTGCCGCAGTGGTACGGCGGTAGCGTTGCTACCTCACAGAAAGAGGTTCTCCCGTTCGATTCTCTGCTTGGCTTGGGAGTGCCTTCTGTGCGGAGTCTGCATGTCCTCCCTGCGGTTGGGTAGCATTCAAAAGACATGCATACATAAATGGGCGTGCTTTCATTGAAGGTTGGGCATCGAGCTGGCACCTCGGTGTTTCGTAAAAATCTACTGCCAATCATTAGTGGACCGGAGTTCCGCTGTGGTGACCCCTTACCGAGAAAAAGCTGATAGACGAACAACAACAACTTTATAGAAGTTGTCAAGAAATAAACAGAATTGGCCATTGTGAATACATCCTGTCTCCATCCTGAGAAATATTGCCTCTGTCAAACACCGTTTCATCTTCAGACCTTTGAGATGTGACTTGTACAGTGGTGGTATCACCTCAGCTGTTGTGTACATACTTCCCTGTACATTGGCTTTTTCAATCTGTACTAGTTAATGGTTGTGACCAAATGTTTATTTTAAAATTCTTACCATTTCTTTCTGAGCCTTGTGTGACCTGGATCCTACCAACCTCTAGCAGTTTTTGAGACGTGTTCTGGCTAGGTAGCTCAAATTGTCTGGTGGGGGAGGTTCTGGTAGTTACTAGGGCCAGGTTTGATACCTCTGAGGTAAAGTTTGTCACATGTTAATTAATGGAGTTGGGTGTGAGTGTATGCCTGCTTACACACACTACTTGGTATTAGAAATGCAAAGGACATACTTCCACTTGTATTTCAGAATTTGGTGTTCATGTTTTTCATTGATGTTGAAGGACAGAATCCATACTGAAAACAAAAGTGTTTAATGCCGGTATTTTATAAAATAGCTGTTCCTAACCTTTGTTATAATTTTTGTTTAATATTTAAAATAAAAAATAGAGGCTATGGTCTAGCACAAGTCTCGTTTTATTCTCAAACATCAATACCAGGTCTGTCATTTAAATTTTGTCAGGCATTTTCCATCCTAGGGTAGTTAATAGTGTGGCAGTTGGATAAAAGTAAGGAGCAAAATCTTCAAGTCAGTCCTATGAACCTTGGCAAAAAAGCCCTCATACCTTTGTTTTTGATTTAAATTTGATTTTGTCCACATCAGTTGCATCTTGTTGAGAGTAATGTGGAACTTCTATAGGAAGACACAGTTGAATGGATATTTTGAAGCCAGTCACATACATTTTCTAATTTTTCTCTGTTGGGCCACCGTAAAACATTTTAAAATAGTCTATTCATTCAGGTTCTGAAATTCTGCCCATTGTCTGTGTTTACTTAATTTTTTCATCTTTGTGCTAGAATGCTAAAATTCAGTTTTACTTTGATAGGTATTTTGTGTTTTGATATTTTTCCAAGCATTTTTTTTTAACAATTTTATTTGTGTAGCAAAATGTGTTGCTGTTATCACCAGACAGTACTGTTTTCCCCCAAATAGGTAATTTAACTCTCATTTTTTGTTTATAAAAGCTTTCAGATCTCTTAAGTGATGGTCTTAAAGGATTTTATGTTTGAGATGTCTGAATGTGATGAATGATTGTCACATTTTCTTGTCTTCAGACTACCATAATTCAGAAACTCAGCCTCTAAACCAATTGGACTCTGAAGAAGCCACCTTGTTGGCGAAAGTGCTTAGTCACTGGATTGGATCATATTCTTCATTAAAGTTGTCGTGACCTGACCGTCTGTTGGGATTTTTTGTTGCAAACCAATTGGCATAATTGTCTTGAGTGAGTGTTGGCAGGTATTCAGTTTAACAGCAAGATGATCATAGTATTAACAGTAGCTGAAATCCATTAAGATGGATGAATCAGTTGGATCAGGTTATGAGTAAGGTCTAGCCTAGAAGTCAAACTGATGATTTGTTGTGTGTAGTATTTTATAATGAGCAATTCTTAAACATTCATACAGTTGTCATACATTTTGTAATAGTTTTGCAGCATATATGATAGTAATTTAATACAGTAAATTGATGAACTGGATTGCAAACTACATTCCAGTCCAAGTTTAACGGAAGTGCTGATAAGTTACTGCAGACCTTCCATTAAGACAGCAGAATATTCTGAAGGAGTTGCACATGTTGGCTTGCACATGTTGTTGAACCACTGATAGTTATAAACTATAACATTTCTTTGAGGCAGCCAATAAAATTTGAGACATTGGCTCAGAAAACCCTTTCATATTTGAAATCCCCCTCAATTAGTTATGCCATGTCACATTTATGCTTAGCCATTGCAAGGAATATTTTTTTCTGTACTATTAAGAGCACAGTATTTTCTAAATGTAGATGAAAAAGCATTTTCTGGAATAAGACCAGCATCTTATCACATAACCCAAAACATTTGCACACCAGAATTATTGCCTGCTTTTTAAACTAAATGAGGCCCAGTTCAAGGAAAATATTTGTAAATGCTTTAGAGGTAATGGTTAATAAATGTATGTATGTGCTGGTTGTTAAGGTGTTACAGGATTGTGGTTGACTTTTTTATTTACATGTTGTAATTGTTGAAGTATAAACTTGATAGTTACCACCTTTCAGATATTTTTCTGAACTCCTTGGAAATCAGAATGATTGTCCAGTAGCCTGAAAAGAACTGTAGAAACTCCTGTATTCTGTTTGGAAGTGTGAACATAAATTTGGGAGTTTGTAAAGAGGCAGCCTCAGACTTGCTTTTTGTTTTTGTTTAAAAAAAAAAACATTGGTAATGCAATGCAGAGCAGTCCCAGATTAGGTAAAAAGAAAAGACACAAGGATACAGTCTGCCCCAATGACATACTAATTTACATTGCAAAGCGGGTGGAGTTTTAGTGAAAGGGGGCAGGGATAATTGAGGTCATGGGTGGTGCAAGCATTGTGACTTTAGTCCAGTTTTTGCCATGGCAAAAGGTGGCACCCCCTAACCTTAACAGAAACATGTTCCCACCTATATCATTCATACTGCTTTGTGTGTAAACACAACCATTGCCTTGCATACCAGCATGTCAAGCCACCTACTCAGACTTGCTGAAAGTTAAAATTGGAGGGTCCCTTATGTAGTTCCAGGCTTATAATGCACAAATCCAATTAAAAGGCAGACTATGGTTCTACTCTCAGTAGGAATAGACCTGCCCCTTGATAGGTCTTCACAGGCATCAATTTGCACTATATCACTGTCTCCTACTAGTGAGGTCATGTTCACACTCTTATTCTTTGGACACTTCTTTCTCTTTAATGGGAGAGAGTTGCATCCTGGCAGCCATTTGAACTTTGTGTTCAAAGCTTTAAGCATTTTCCAGTTTTTGTTTGCACAAAGGACTGGTGTTCTGACACAGGTGCTCTTTTAAGGATAATTTCTTAGGGTCCTCTATCTTTGGGTTGGTGGTTGCATTTCGGAATGTGGACTGTTTCTCCCAGATGAGCAGGCTTAAGACTCAGAGTAATGAGAAAGTTTTCTGGGTCTTCTGGTACCAGAATTCATGGGTAATAGGCTTAAGGGCTTAATACATTTTAAGGTGTAGTGGGACTTGTACTTCCTGATGCATACCTTTAAGGGGCATTGAGTGAGACAGGTATTGAGGCCACTGCAGGCATTTCTTTTCCTTGCAGTCGTATTATTTAGGTGCATTCCTGAGTGCTTGTACTCTCAGTCCAGATGACCGAGGAGATCTTTCTTGAGCGATGACCGAGCATCCTTCCTTGAGCGATGACCAAGCATCCTTCCTTGAGCGATGACCAAGCATCCTTCCTTGAGCGATGACAGGGCATCCTTCCTTTTATAGAAGGTTTGGCATTCATAAATTTCTATAATTTTATTTTATTTTTTATTTAACATTTGTTTTACCAGGATAAATCCGTCTGGACAGCTGGTGTCCGTTGTCAGCGAAGTCCTGGGGAGAAAAGCTCCAAGAAGTTTCATTGTAAATACATAGGCTATTAGAGTGACAGTAGAAAGCAGTGATAGTAGTTAGATTACAATTGGTAGAAAGTTAACATACAAGGCAAAAACCGTTAAATGCAAAATAGTCTCATAGTACAGTCAGGAAATAACATGCGTTACAATAGTACAAATGTGTATATAAGATGCTCAGAAGTAGATATGTATTTACAATATTTATGAACTGTACAATGAAGGTGACAGTATAATGTAAGCATCGGAGGCTTCAGGAGGTAGCCTGCCAATAGTGCAGTGAGGATTCAGGGGGAGGTCTTTGAGTTACAAAGAGGGTTAAAGAGTGATTAAGGATATCTTTGAAAGTGGATGTGCGATTTTGTAGCCTGAGGTCAGGTGGGAGGGTGTTCTATGCTTTTGCAACCTCATGGGAAAATAGGGCTTCTCCAGAGCTGCTGTTGCATGGATTGACTTCATTCAGGGATTTGTTACTTCCTCGTATTTCCCTGTTGGATTTGTGGAAGTTTAACATGTCAGCTAGGGCAGGGGCTCTCTCAAGATGGTATAGAATTTGAGAAGCTATGATTTGGTGGTAGCGTACCAAGTTTGGAAATTCTAACCAGTGTAGTTTAAGTAGGGATTGGCAGTGGTGGGAGTGTGATTTAGCATTGGCAACGAACCTAGCTATTTTGTTGTAGCATGTGGAGAGTTTGTTCAGATCTGTTTTATTAATATTGGTTAGAACTGGGGGGGGGGCATAAAGAAAGGTTGATGAGAGGAGTTCTGGCTATTGTAGTTCTAGACTCGGGGGGGGGGGGGGTTAGGTACTGTTTGCAACGATAGAGGCATTGTAGCTTTTTATGGACTTTAGAGATAGTTTGGGATATGTGTTTACTGTATTTAAGTTGTTGATCAATAGTGACACCTAGCAGTTTGGCCTCTGCTACTGGGGTGACGAGTGTGTTATTGGCTGACAGGATGGTGAAGGTGGGGTCACTGCACTTAGTTGGGTGGAAGAGCATTAGCTGTGTTTATTTTGGGTTTATCAGTTGGTAGTTGTATAGCCAGTTCTCTATCTGTGAAGGATTCTTGAGCTTTATTTTGTCATAGATGGATGTTGGGTGATGAGCAGATTAGGGTTGTGTCATCTGCATACTGGACGATATTGGCTTTATTGGTTGCTAGGTGGAGATTATTTGTAAATATGTTGGAGAGGGGGGCCAAGGATTGAGCCTTGTGGGATGCTGCATTTGATGAGGAGTGGGGGGGATAGGGAGTTGCCCCATTTGACAGATTGTGAGCAGTTGCTTAGGTAACTGTTAAACCATTGGTGGGTGGGGTTATCAAGATTAAGTTTGGAGAGGCATGTGAGGAGTTTATGGGAAACTGTGTCGAATGACTTGGATAAGTCTAGGAAGGAGGCGGAGACCAGTTTACCTTGGTTCCTGATTGAGTTTATGGTGTTGGAAAAGTTAATTATGGTAGTGTTGGTGCTATGGGATGGTCTGAATCCATGTTGGGTTTTTGATAATAGGTTGTTGGCTAGTAGGTGGGTAAGGAGATGGTGGTGGATACATCTTTCCAGAATCTTTGATAGGGGTGAGAGGATTGCAATGGGGCGGTAGTTGGAGAGGTCAGTAGAGGGGCCGCCCTTGTGGAAGGGAATGATATATGACCTTTTCCACAAGGCTGGGATGGTGCACATTGAAATAGCTCTATTAATAAGTAGGGAGATGGGGTAGGCAATGGCCTTGGATGCAATTTGGAGAGATTGGGCTGGTAGATTGGGCTGGTAGAGGTTAGGTTGAGTTGTGCGTTGATGTTGGTACTGGGTTGAGTGAGAAGGAGGTGGAGTTAATCTTGCGTATTTGGGATTGTGGTTGGGCTGTGGGTGATAAATCATTGACAAATTTCAGTATGGAAGAGGTAAAGTAGGTATTGAAGTTTGAGGCAATATCAAGGTCCGTACCTTCGATGTTTGGAGGTGGTGTAGTGGCTTTTCTGGGCTGGAGGATGTTGACTGCCACCCAGAATTTCTGTGGCTTGTTACTGTGTTTCCTTTGCAAGGAAATATAGTGACTTTGTTTTTCCAACTTGACCTGCTTTTTTGCTTTATTTCTAAGTTCAGAAAAGGTTTGCCTATTTTCAGGTGTTTTATATTGTTGCAAGTTTTCCAAGCTCTGTCCCTAGTCTTGAGTAAGGTCTTTGTGGTTTTCTATAGCCAGGGGACAGGGTTACTGCATACCCTAATTGCTTTGAGTAGGGCCATTAGGTTTAGAATCTCTAGGAATGTGGAATTGAAGTATTCTACTGCATTATCAAGGGGGAGGGTTTTTAGGGGAGCCCAGTTGCAGCTTTTTAGGATTTCTGAGAATTGCTCTGACGGGAAGTTTTTTTGGGAGCAGGTTTGTAACAGGGGAGGGTGGCTTGGTCCATTTAAGTTTGTGCCAAAGGAGAAATGTTGGGTTGTAGTCACTGAGGGAGTTGGGTAATGTCCCGCATAGGTGGGCAGTATTGGGCTGGTGAGGATCCAGTCCAAGGTGGATTCTCTTTTCGTGGTCTTGTCAGTTTGTGTGGGTGAGTGTATGAGTTGAAAGTTATATAGGTTTAAGTGGTTTGTGGCTGTTGGTGAGTGTATGCTGTTCAGTTGATGTTGCCATCGTCTAGGACTATAGTTTCTTGGGAGAGGGTGTGGGGAGGCCCAGTCGAGTATAGATTCCAGGGTATTAAGGTCGTCTCCTGTTGGTATATAGATGCTGAGTAGGTTTAGTTGCGTTGGTTTAGGAGTTTGGTGAATAGGGTCTCAGCATTGTTAAAATTTGGGGTTTCTTTTTGAAGGAGCTGGACTTTTAAATAGGATCTTGATTCTGCCCCCCCACCCCACCCAGAAGTGTGGTTTAGCTAGAATGGTCCCCTGTTTTCACCATAGGTATGTTGCTCTTTATCAGGGATGTTGTTTTTACACTAGAAGTACCCTATAGATAGTGGTCTTACAACTAAGAAGACAAAGTACAAGCTTCCATCCAGACAGTGCAGGTTTTTAACCAGTTGTAGGGTTTGGTTCAGTACAGGATCAGTAGATAATACTTTGCTACCTTGCTGCCTGACAGTGAACCAAAGACTTCTCTCTCTTTTTACTTGTAAGGGCTGAGATTCCTTAATTGCCTGTGTCTGGGTTCCAGTTTTTTCTAGTGCGTCAGTTACTGGAGAAACTTTCAGTCCTTCCTGAGTTTAGATTCAGTTAGGATATTACCAGGGCTTTTTCACCCATGGGCAATCACACAGTGATGTGACTGAAATGGTTTACTTAATCAGAAAATGATCCATGGAGATTAGTGCTCTATCCCATAAAACAAATAAAATAAGGATAAGTTCTGTTTAGAAAATCATTGCAGAATTTGGTTTATCTTTTAAAGATGAAACCACTGCATTACTTTTGCAAGCTTTTTATAGTATTCCAGTTTGGTCACCATTTTCTAATAGGACTAGCTAGTCTTCAGCGAAGGAACACAAACATAAGAAGGCCTTTGCGTATTAGACTAGCTTTCCTTCCCAAAGCAGTGCTTGCAGCGTCCGGGATTACAACTCCACTTATCCAGTGATGATCATCGTGCATACAGCTGCAGTCATAACAGATGGGTTCTCCTGCCGTCAGGCGGGTCCTTGGTAGGCCGAATTCCAAAGTCTAGGTCCAGCGTCGGTTGTCGTCGCTTCTTCCCTGACGTCAGTGCAACAGGGGTATAAAAGAACCAGCCAACACCATTTTCTTCAGTCTTTCATGCCGCGCGGTGCCTGAAGCAGAAGCAGTTCGCAAGCGCCGGTCGGCCAGCTCCTGAAATTACGAAAATTTTGCAACCGAAGTCTTCTTGAAAGCTAAGTACCCCGTTGGGGAAACTTTTCTTGCCTCAGACCGATGTCAGACAAAGTTAATAATTGTATTTCATGTGGGAAGCAAATACCGCATAAGGATTTTCATTCCCTCTGCATTCCTTGCTTAGGCCCAGACCACGACGTCTCGGTCTGTCGTTTTTGTGCTACATTCAACAAACGCACCATTAAGTGTTGGGCGGAGTTCTCCCAGCACTATTTTGACAAAAAATTTAACTACATTATGTCGTCGGATACTCCGACTACAGTTTTGTCTGAAAAACGCAAAGATAAGGACCGACACACGAGGTCCGCGGCCTCTACCGACACCACGCCAAAGCTGACTACAGGTGGTCCGGTTCTCAGCGAGGCGCCTACGCAGCCCCTGCCTACCGACGGCACTTCATTGGCGGTGTCTACTGTGCCTGAGGTCGCAGGCTCCTCGGCCCACACCCAGACTACAGATACCGAAGCCACTCTCTGTGGTGAAACTCAAAATGTAGATAGGTCTGCCTCTTCTCAAGGTGTCTTCAGACCTTCCTCTTCTTTTTCCATCAAGGCTTTCACTAAGTCTAAAGCAGCCATGCATTCTAAGAGACCAGCTACACAGGGCCCTTCTCCAGGCCCCATGCCTAAAAAACAGATGCTTAAAATGGCTGAGGATTTAATTACTCTTATCAGGGGTTCTCAACCCCCCCCCCCCGGGCAAAAGGCCCAGAGTGGAGGAAGAATCCCCTCCTCTGACCAGGCCTCCATTATTTCAGAGCACTCTGATGAACAGGAACATTCTTACTCCCCATTTGAAGATTCTGATGCAGAGTAGTCCATTCCCTCTGCCCCCCCCCCCCCCCCAGAGGATTACTCATTTGGGGAAACCTTGCATACCTTGAAGGAACACTTCCACTGGGAAGGCCAAGAGTACTCAGAATCCAAGAAAAGGCTTAGGGATTTTCTCTTGCTACCTCAGCACAGGCCTCTGGCTATACCTCCTGTCTTAGACATACTAGATGATGTGTATTCGGAGGCCTGCCTTAACCCAGACTCTCTACCTCCAGCCAAGCCTGACCGGTACTACCGGGTTCCTGACTTTCACCAATTTTTATACAAAAGCATGCGGCTGACCCAGAAACTATCTCACAGGGCCCCAAGGGAATTAAGGCCTTCACTGCTAAAAATCCATTACCTTCCGAGAGAGATTCCAGATCTTTTGAAAGGTGGGGAAAAAAGGTATACACCTCGGCCACCTTAACCATGAGGGCATTAAACTGCCAGTTCCATATGTTAAAGTACCAACATTTCTGTTATCACAGTTGAGAAGCAAAATATCACAACCTGAACAACCAGACTTGAAGGAGTTGCAGGATTTGATGCACAGTGCAGAACAAGTGGGTAAACATACCTTGCAGTGTGGTTTTGATGCTCTAGTGGCCTCATGTAGAGCTGCTGTTACAGGATCAGTCGTACGTAGACATGCCTAGCTCAAGAAGCAAAACCTTACCAGATCATGTCAAAGCTAAATTACTAGATGCCCCTCTACAAAAGGATGTATTATTTGGTGTTAAAGCTGAGGAGGTATTAAAGAAAATAGAGGAAAAGGCTAAATCAATGCAAACAGTAAAAGATTTTCTACAGGTACAACCTCCACGTTTCAGTAGAAATTGGCCTTCCAAACATTGGTCCTTTCCAGCCACGGACAGGCGCCAGAGGGGCAGAGGGCAAATCTCAAGGATCGTTTAGAGGCAGGCAATGGCAAGCTCCTACACAAAGAGGTGGTGAGGATAGTTTGCAGCCATTCAGAAAGCAAACCCAATGACTTCCCCTTTGCATGCCAAGCAAGGCTCAAATGGCAGCACCCTTAGGCGGAAAACTGGCATTATTTTCGAAAAATTGGCATATTGTCACAAAAGACAAATGGATCCTGGACATTATAAACAGAGGCTACAGATTCCATTTTCACACCCTTCCAAAAATGAGAGGCATGCCAAACCTGCCACACAATCAAAGGGCAGAGGCACAAAGACAAATTTCAGATCTCATGGACATGAAAGCTATTCAAGAGGTACCTACTCAAGAACAAGGTCAAGGTTTTTATTTCAGACTATTCTTTGTACCAAGGAAGGGAAAAGATTGAAGACCTATTTTGGACCTATCCATCCTAAACACATTTTTACTCGTGCCAAAATTCAAGATGCTCACATTACAGCAGCTTCTTCCCATGCTGGGCAAGGAGTCTTGGCTGGTAACATTGGACCTCAAGGAGGCATACCTGCATGTCCCAATCAGACAAAATTGCAGAAGATACCTCAGATTTCTTGCAGGTTCAACCCATTATCAATTCTCTGCATTGCCCTTTGGCTTATCTACTGTGCCCAGAGTATTCACAAAATGCCTGGCATCAGTAATTGCCTACTGCAGACTTCAAGGGATACAAATATACCCATATTTGGATGACTGCCTGATCCAAGCGGACAGCAAGCACATACTTCTGAAACATCTGGCTTTTGTAATAATGTTGTTGAATTCTCTGGGATACACAGTCAACAAAAAGAAATCAAGGCTAATACCCTCTCAGAAAATAATTTTCCTGGGTGCCAACTTGGACACAAACACCCAGATGGCCTACCTCACGCCAGAGAAACAGGGGCAACTAACTCAATACTTCAGAAAACTAGCAAATTTCACCAAGCTGACTGCAAGGAAAATCCTACAGGCTCTGGGATTCATGGCATCTTGCATCTTACTAATCCCATGTGCAAAGCTGCATATGGGGGAAACTTCAATGGTACCTGAAAAACCTATGGTCTCAACACAGCCACAGTTTGGAAACAATAATACCACTAATTCCATGTTTTCAAAAGGAATTTCTGTGGTGGGCATGCCAAACAAACACAGGTCTCCCATTCTGCAAGCCTCAAGCAAATCAAGTCATCACAACAGACTCCTCGTACTACGCCTGGGGGGTGCACCTGACAGATCGGTGCATTCAGGGCAAATGGTCCCAAAAAGAAAAGCACCTTCACATCAATCAAAAGGAAATGCTAGCAGTAATAAATGCTATTATAGCTTTCAAAGACATTCTGCATCCAGGTCAACTATTGATAAGGACAGACAACACCACAGTAATGTGGTACATAAACAGGGAGGAACCCATTCATACCCCCTATGCAGGCTGGCCATGTCACTTTGGAACATGGCTCTGGAATTACAAGTCGAACTTCAAGCACAGTACTTGCCAGGCAAGGAAAACACGCTGGCAGACAACCTAAGCAGAAATATGACAGATCCACACGAATGGAAGTTGCATCTTCAAGTTTTTACAGAGATAATTCAAGCATGGGGAAGGCCAGGCATAGATCTGTTTGCCTCCCACAAAAATCACCAATTGACAAAATTCTGCTCAAGGACTTTTCATCCACAGGCCTGGAGAGTGGACGCTCTCTCTTTCAGTTGGACAACAATGAAAGTTTATGCCTTTCCACCTCTTCCTCTGCTGCCCAAAGTTCTATTAAAAACCAGAGCAGACAGACCAAAGATGATTCTCATTGCGCCAGACTGGCCAAGACAGCACTGGTACCCACTCCTGAAGAGCCTGACGCATTCCCCACCATGGACCCTACCTCTAATGCCTCTTCTGACTCAGCACAGCTTCAAAACTCTTCACAGTCAGCTGAAAACACTCAATCTGGCCGCATGGAAGATTCCTTAACTTCACAACAGACCCTACTCTCCAAGGAGGTGCAGGATGTCATTTTGGAGGCCAGAAGGCCGTCTACTAGAAAAGCTTACGCCACAAAATGGAAACGGTTCTATGCCTGGAATGAGAAAAAGGGCCAGAATCCTGGAAAACTGAATTTACCTCAAATATT
The DNA here is from genome assembly GCF_019279795.1 of Protopterus annectens. Classification (NCBI taxonomy): domain Eukaryota; kingdom Metazoa; phylum Chordata; order Ceratodontiformes; family Protopteridae; genus Protopterus; species Protopterus annectens. The sequence continues at coordinate 391,691,440 of NC_056751.1, forward strand.
ACGGTATCTAGCTGAGCTGCTAAGCAGTGGACTTTAATTCTCCTCCATCAAAATCCATGCTTCAGCCATTTCTGCAGAATACAACACTGATCCACCTTTATTCTCTCACCCCCTCTTAAGACAGTTCCTCCGAGGGGCTGAGAATATAAAACCCCCAAGGAAACAACCTATACCTGCTTGGGACCTCAATTTCATTCTAGAAAAGCTGACCTTGCCACCTTTTGAGCCAGCTGCCTCAGCAGATTTGCAATATTTGTCCTGGAAAACAGCCTTCCTTCTGGCTATCACCTCAGCTCGCAGGGTATCGGAACTACAAGCCCTCATGGCTGTGCAGCCTTTCATCATTTTCCATCAGGGCAGAGTTTCCTTACGAACCAACACGTCCTTTATGCCAAAGGTGGTATCCAGGGTAGCTTTGAATCAGGCTATCCACTTACCTACCTTTTACCCTAATCCTCAAAAAAAAAAGGGGAGAGACTACTACATTGCTTGGACATCCACAGACAGCTGCGCTATTATTTGGACAGAACAAAGCCTTTCAGAAAATCAGAAAAACTCTGTGTCCTATGCTATAGGAGCTCAAGGGAAGCCAATTTCCAAACAGACAATCTCAAAATGGATAGCCCACTGCATACGCTTTTGTTACTCTCTTCATGGTAAAACTGTACCTGCAGGCATCAGATCTCACTCCACAAGGGCCACAGCTACCTCTGCAGCTTTCCTCAGAGGAGTTCCTACCAAAGACATTTTGGAAGCAGCCACTTGGAGTTATGTGCATACCTTCTTCAAGCACTACCACCTACCATTATACTCCAAAACTAGAGCAGGCTTTACCACTGCAGTCTTGCAGGGCATCCTGGCTCCTCCTAGTTCCACCTAGTGCCTACCACCCCTTTTTTAGCTTTGGGATTCTACCCATCTGTTATGACTGCAGCTGTATGCACGATGAACATAGTACAGTTTTGTACCTACCATAAATGTAGATGTTCAAGTGCTAGTACAGCTGCAGTCCAGGTTTCCCTCCCTCCTTCCCCTCTTGGGACAGGCCTGTTGGCTAACACCTCCTCGTACAACCTGATTGGGGTATTCTTTTATGGTGTATTTGCTTGCAAATACTGCATTTTGGTTATATTGCATTGCATTATTACATAAATTTATGTATTGCCTTCCTTCTGAGGGCACCTGACATCTGGGGCAAGAAAAACTGAAGAAAATGGTGTCTGCTGGTTCTTTTATACCCCTGTCGCACTGACGTCAGGGAAGAAGTGACAACAACCGACGCCGGACCTAGACTTTGGAATTCGGCCGACCGAGGACACGCCTGACGGCAGGAGAACCCATCTGTTATGACTGCAGCTGTATTAGCACTCTAACATCTACATTTATGGTAGGTACAAAACTGTACTTTTGCAGTTCTGAAAAACAGCTAGGTCTATCCATTTGTATATAGGTTTGGGTGGAAGGCATCTTTGGAAATTTGGTTCAGCCTGGAGGACCATCATAAGACCATGTGTTGTACATCTGGGCACAGGTTGAATTTTTTTGAGGTGTGGGTGAGAAACAGGTTCGCTTGTAGATTAAGCCATTTTTGCCTTGCTTGTGAGGAAGTCAAAAGACTGTCCTTTGAAAGAAGGCCCATGGTTTTATTCTCTCATTTTCAGGGTTTGGAAGGGGGTAAAGTACTAAGTTTTTTTTACAAAATCTGAATGAGTTCCTCTACATCCCGTTTGTCAAATTTCAGTTAGTAACTCATTCCTGTGCTTTCTTGTAAGGCACCTAAAGGGTACTATATGATGCTACCACCTGGCACATTCTCTGATGTTGATGTAGTGAGCACTACTTTCAGTGCTTAGCTGTGTTTCTTTTAATTCTTTTGCTTATTTTATCATGATACTAAATGTGTTGCAAGCCATACAAAGGATTACCATCACGGTGGACCTAATCAAGCATCACATTTGTTGGAGAGAGTCAATTTAATGTGCATAACAACCTTAGTGAAGGTGCAGTAAGAGCATATAGGCTGTAACCTTCCTCTGTCTTGTTGTCTTGAATCTTTGTATTATGTCACATTTTCATAGTACATTTCCTAGTTGCTCTGGACAGTGAGGTGGTGTTGGTTGCAGTTTCCATTTTCTATGGTCTGTCTTTTGGTACCAGACCACTCCTAATAGAATCTGATTTGTTAAATAGATTTGGACCATAGAGAGGAAGAAAATTCTTAGACCTTAATTTGTTTTCTTCCTTTCCCTACAACCAAATCCATTACAGGTGCTGATTATGGAAACTTTTTTGTAGCACTGAAATTAGTTGGGTAGTTATCAAGTGTTACGTGATTGAGGATGTCCTTCAAGGATGCATCTGCAGTCCTAACAAATGGGTTGTCCTGGCCTCAGGCAGCCCTTCGGTCGGCCGGATTCCAAAGTCTGGGTCTGGCCTTGGCTGATGTCGCACTTCACCCGACGTCATAGCTGCAGTTCAGCGGGTATAAAGGCATCAGCCGACGCCATTTTCCCCAGTCTTTCTTGCCACGTGGCGCCCGAAGCAGAAGCTGTTCGCAAGTGCCGGTCGGTCAGAACCAGAGATTGCTACTACCGAAGACTTCTAAAAAGCTAAGTACCCGGTTGGGGACTCTTTCTTGCCTCAGCCGATGTCAGAAAAAGTGAATAACTGTTTAACTTGTGGGAAACAAATACCTCATAAAGATTTCCACTCTTACTGCCTACCTTGTTTAGGCCCAGACCATGACGTAGCAGCTTGTCTAGCCTGTGCTTCCTTCAACCGACAAACACTTAGACGTCGGTCGGAGTTTGCAGAGGAGTTTTTCGCCCACTTTGCTTATATCATGCCGCCGGAGACTCCGACTTCACATTTAGCTAAAAAGTGTAAGGAAAAGGACCGACACTTGCGGTCCGCGGTTTCGGCCGAAACCGTGGTTAAGCCTACCGCGAGTGTCTCTGTTTCGGCCGAAGCAGAGTCCGTGGTTCTTCCTTCGGCCGAAAGCATGCCTCCTTCTACCGAGGCCTCTTCTAGCATGACTGAATCTGCTACTGAAAATCCACCTGCTCTTACAGTTTCTCAGGATTTATCAGATACTATCCCCTTAGATGTATCTACTCCTGCACGTGGAGCTGCTAGGCCCCCTGCATCCATGTCAATTAAGGCTTTTGCCAGGGCTAAAGCAGCTAAATCTTCAAAGGTGCCTGCTAAAGCCCCTCTCACAGGCCTAGCTCTAGTACTCAAATGCTTAGTCTAGCAGAGGATCTCATTTCTTTGATCAGGAACCCAGTCTCACCCTGACAGGGCCTCTCACCCACCTCCAGAGAAGAGGCTTAGAGCAGAGTCCCCTGAGCCTGTTTCTTCAGATTATTCCTCTGATGATTCAGAAAATACAAATCCTCCAGAGGGCCCTTATTCTCCATATGAGGACTCTGATGCAGAGGATTCCATACCTTCTGCCTCCTCCTGAGGAATTTTCTTTGGGGAAACCTTGCATGCTATGAGGGAACAATTTCAATGGCAGGGCCAGGATTTTTCAGACTCTAGGAAAAGGCTTAGGACCTTTTACATTTACCACAGCATAGGCCTTTAGCTATTCCTCCAGTACTTACAGTTGTGGATGATGCATTTAATGATGCTTGTACTGCCCTGACTCACTGCCTCCGCCCCTGCTAAGCCCGACAGATACTACAGGGTTCGGACACACATTATCATTTGTATAAGGCTCCTATTGCAGATCCTGAAACTATTTCACAGGGCCCCAAAGCTGTAGCAGCTGCCTCTGCCAAAACCCTCCCTCTGAAAGAGAATCTAGGGCATTGGAGATGGGGTAAAAGTTTATACTTCTGCTACTCTTTCGCTAGGGCCTTAAACTGTCAATTCCACATGATTCCGTATCAGGAATTTCTGTTAGATCAGCTCACTAAAAACTGTCCTCGCCTGAACCTTTAGACCGTAAGTCCCTTCAGGATTTGGTGCATAACACTCAGCAGGTCAGTAATCATTCCTTAAAATGCAGCTATGATGCACTGGAGGCTTCCTTTAGATCAGCTATGACTGGTACAGTGATCAGAAGGCATGCATGGTTAAAAGAGCAATCCTTACCAGACCATGTAAAGTCAAAGCTTCTAGATGCTCCCATGGAAAAGCACAGTTTGTTTGGTTCCCCTGCACAGCAAGTGTTGAAGAAGGTGGAAGAAAAAGCTAAATCTGTCCAGACAGTCAAGGATTTCTTACAGGTCCAGCCTAAGAGGTTTAGTAGGAACTGGCCTTCCAAGAATTGGTCCTTTCCAGACACCACCAGAGCACAGAGAAGTAGAAATAGACACCCTAGAGGCAGAGGTCAATCCAGAGGTGCCTACAGGGGACGTCAGTGGCAGCCTAACAGCCAGAGAACTACTGCCACAGATCCAGCCACTACCACTTCTACAGGACAATCACAGTGACTTGGCTCTGAAACCGCCTACCAGGGAACAACTGGCAGCACCCTTAGGCGGAAAATTAGCCTTATTTTCAGTAAATTGGCATTACATTACAGGAGACAAATGGATTTTACAGACAATAGACAAAGGCTACAGGTTTCACTTCCATACTCTTCCAAGGAAGAGAGGAATGCCAAACCTACCTCCAAACCAAAGGACAAACGCTCTACAGCAAATAGACCACTTACTAAGGATGAGAGCTATAGAAAAGGTACCGCTATGGAACAAGGACAAGGATTTTATTCAAGGCTTTTCCTAGTACCAAGAAAGGAAAACCAATGGAGACCTATCCTCGACCTGTCCGCTCTAAACACATATCTCATTGTTCCAAAATTCAAAATGCTGACCCTACAGCAACTTCTTCCCATGCTGGGCAAGGAGTCTTGGCTGGTGACTCTGGATCTCAAGGAGGCATACCTGCACGTCCCCATACGACCAAATTGCAGAAGATACCTCAGATTTCTTGCAGGATCAGAGCATTATCAATTCTCAGCATTGCCTTTTGGCTTATCTACTGTGTCCAGAGTATTCACGAAATGCCTGGCATCAGTAATTGCTCATTGCAGGCTTCAGGGAATTCAAATTTATCCATACCTGGACGACTGCCTGTTACAAGCGGACAGCAAAGACAAATTAACAAAAGATTTGAAAAAGGTTATTCACCTGCTGCAAGCCCTGGGATACACAGTCAACACAAAAAAGTCAAGGCTGATACCATCCCAAAGGATAACCTTCCTGGGTGCAGAACTGGACACATCAAACCAGATGGCATTCCTCACAGCAGAAAAACAGAAGCAGCTACCACTCTATTTCATGGCATTAACAACGCAGAACCAGCTTACAGCAAGGAAAATCCTGCAAGCCATGGGTTACATGGCATCCTGCATAATATTAATTCCACATGCCAGACTACATACGAGGAAGTTGCAATGGTACCTGAGGAATTTATGGTCTCAGCACAAGCACAGCCTAGAAACCCAAATTCCAATAATTCCATGCCTGAAGCAAGAATTCCAATGGTGGGCCCAGGCCTGTCAATTGAACAAAGGACTGCCCTTCCACAGGCCTCACCCAAGCCAGACTATCACCACGGACGCCTCAGACCTCGGTTGGGGGGCACACATTGGACTCAAGACCAGATGAACCTACACATAAATCAAAAAGAGATGCTGGCAGTAAAACAGGCAATTCAGACATTCAGACCATTTCTTCAACAGGGTCATTTGCTGATAAGGACGGACAACACCACAGTTATGTGGTATATCAACAAACGGGGAGGCACACATTCATACCCTCTATGCCGGATGGCAATGGACCTCTAGAATGTGGCCCTGAGCCTCAACATTCAGCTCCAAGCCATATTTGTGCCAGGAAAAGAAAATATTCTAACAGACATCTTAAGCAGAACCACCACGGATGCCCACGAATGGATGCTGCATCCAGACATCTTCAAAACCATCACAAGGAAATGGGGACTGCCAGAAATAGACCTGTTCGCATCCCCACACAACCACCAATTGAAAAAATTCTGCACAAGGACATACCACCCACTTGCTTGGAAGGTGGACTCCCTATCCTTCAGTTGGGAAAACCTGACAGCATATGCATTCCCACCTCTTCCTTTGATGCACAAAGTGCTACTGAAGATCAAAGAAGATCACCCGAGGATCATCTTGATAGCTCCAGATTGGCCGAGGCAACATTGGTACCTACTGAGGAGTATGTCCCGGGAACACGCATGGCCCCTACCCCTACTACCTCTATTGCTAACACAGAACAACTTCAAAATCCTGCATCCAAACTTGAAAACACTGCAGCTAGCTGCTTGGAACATTACATAAGGAAAAATAACCCAGATTTATCTCAAAGGGTTAAAGACATTATCTTGGAGGCTCGCAGACCCTCAACAAGGAAAACTTATTCAGCAAAATGGAAAAGATATCTCACTTGGAGTGCAACAAAAGGAGTAGATGCATCATTGGCAAACATAGCTAACATCGTGGAATACTTAGCAGAGCTTTTCCACAATGGTCTGTCTTACTCCTCCATTAAGATTCATGCATCAGCAATTTCAGCAGAATACAACATGGATCCTTCAGTCTTTTCTCAACCTCTACTCAGGCAGTTTCTCAGAGGAATTAAAAATGCAAAGCCACCAATGAAACCACCATTGCCTACATGGGACTTGAACTTTGTGTTAGAAAAGTTGACACTTTCCCCTTTTGAACCAGCAGCAACAGCAGAATTACAGTACTTATCTTGGAAGACTGCATTCCTGCTTGCAATCACTTCAGCTAGAAGGGTTTCTGAATTACAGGCATTAATGGCAGTACAGCCCTTCCTTATCTTCCATCAGAATAGAGTGTCCATGAGAACTAATCCTACCTTTATGCCAAAGGTGGTCTCCAGGGTATCATTAAACCAAGCAATACACCTACCAACATTCTTCCCCAACCCACAGAACAGGGGGGAACGATTGCTGCATACCTTGGATGTACACAGGCAATTGCGCTACTACCTGGACAGAACCAAGAACAATAGAAAAACTGACCAGCTTCTGGTAGCATATGCAACAGGAATGGAAGGAAAAGCAATTTCAAAACAAACAATCTCAAAATGGATAGGAAATTGCATTAGATTTTGTTACTCTTTTCATGTAAAGGCAACTCCAGAAAACGTCAGACCTCACTCCACAAGGGCTACAGCCACTACTACAGCTTTCTTACGAGGAGTGGCTACCAAAGACATTTTAGAAGCTGCTACTTGGAGCTCCGTGCATACATTTGCCAAGCATTATAATCTACCTTTATACTCCAGACCCCGAGCAGGTTTTGCCACTGCTGTTTTGCAAGGGATCTTAACTACACCATAAACTTAGTGCCTCCTCCCCCAGTTTGGCTATGGTATTCTACCCATTTGTTAGGACTGCAGATGCATCCTTGAAGGACATAGTACAGTTTTGTACCTACCATAAATGTAGATGTCCGAGGTATGTATCTGCAGTCAGGATTACCCGCCTCCTTCCCTCTGTGGTACTCCTAGGGTAATTGCCCATCTTGTAGCTAGCTGGGGGAATCTATTATGGTGTATTTGTTTGTATATATGTATATACATGTTTATTTCTATTTGCTCTCTATTGTTTGGAAACATTTGCATTTATCCAAATTTAGCCTTCCTAGAGGGCACCTGGCATCTGGGGCAAGAAACACTGAGGAAAATGGCGTCGGCTGATGCCTTTATACCCGCTTAACTGCAGCTATGACGTCGGGTGAAGTGCGACATCAGCCGAGGCCAGACCCAGACTTTGGAATCCGGCCGACCGAAGGGCTGCCTGAGGCCAGGACAACCCATTTGTTAGGACTGCAGATGCATACCTCTCAGACATCTACATTTATGGTTGGTACAAAACTGTACTTTTTACCCTGTTATGCCTTTGAAGTATGGTATGAACCATGTTAAGCTGTGGTACAGTTTTGTCCCCCTTTCCCCATGTTTTTGCAAACTATGGAGGTAGTCTGTTTAAAATCAGGGCATATATTTCTGTTATGGAATAAGTGATATTAATTAGCTTTGTTTGCCAATTGGTGGCTTTGTTGAATGAAACTAGTAGTTGACTTGCTGCAACAGTTTGACTGCTGCCAAGAATTGCTTTGTTACTGTAATGTGGAGCCCATATGTCCTCCACATTTCAAGGAGAATAGCTTTCCCTCATCCATTGTGGGTAGTCATCCTTGTCTTGAAAGTTTTGGAGGGAAAGCTATTTCTGGGTCTCATTGATTTGGTCAGAAGAATAGATCATTTCCTGATAGACAAACAAGCCAGGGACCATCCAGTTGTACTCCTTGTACAAAGACTTTGTGCACGTCTAGCTGTGGGCTGCAGTCTTAGTAGATGTCCTTTTATTCATATGCTGCTGTATCCATAACATGGGGGAGTCTGCCTCTGGTTGACTCGTACATCCAACCATTTTACAAAAGATAAATGCTATTACGAAGGCACGTGTGACGGCCCACATCAATCAGGGTATGTCAGCCGTAAATGGACGTGTGGTATAAAGCGGATGTCAGTACTCTCCTATCTCAGTTTTTCTGCCGCCTGTGTGACTGGTCAGCTCCAGTCATCGCTCGTTTTGAAAAGTGACTTTGTGCTTGTCCGTGTTTGGATAAGTATCCCATAGGGGGTTTTGTTACCTTCTTGCTACTGTGTTGTCATTTAATGTCCAGTAGAAAGGGCAAGTGTTGGTGTGGAAGGCAGATTCCACATAGACTCGCACAAGCTCTGCTTATTCTGTCTAGGAAAGACTATGACTATACCACTTGTGAAATTTGTCAGGCCTGTAATCCTAAAACTGTCCGAAACCATCTTGCCACTCTAAAACTTAGAGAATCAGAGGTTGAAACGATTAGATAATGATATGGATCTGATGTTACGAACCTTGGAGGAGCCGCCAGCGAAAAAGGCCAAGAAGCCTCGGCCTGATCCTACGACTGCACCATCTGTTCCAACTGCACCTCTCAAGGCCGGTGAAGGCCCAGTGTCTGAGTCAGAAACCACGGACCTTCCACTGACTGGTACCTGGGAGGAAGCCGTAAAGGAGGCTGCCAGCAGGTCTCAGAGGGAGACAGACGTCAGACTCTGGCACCGGGGAGAACCAAGGGTTGATCTCTGAGGGTCCGCATGGAGTTACCCAAATTGTGCTCCAGAAGACATTATTTCGGATGTCATTGAGTGTCGCCCATCAGTCCTCTCTTTCTACATCACAGACACTTCTGTCAGACTCTCCAAAAATGAAGCGGAAAACCAAACAATGTGAGAGTGTTCAATCTCGCCTTTGTTCTTACACATGGGTTCGGAGCCGATCCTCGGCTCCGTGCCGGCCGACTGCAAGCTCTGCATCGAGAAGAAGCTCGAGGACATCTAATACCCACAATCCCCCTCTGCCTTTACCTCAGATCTAGTTTGCCGCTGCTGCATTCGCATCGCTGGAGGCTAGCTCGAAGGTTTTTCAGATAAGATTTAAACTTCTTTTTGTTAAATTTTCAAGAGAACTTGTTTAAGAACACTAGTTATTGTAGTTAGTGTATGGTGTGTGTGTAGAGAGAGAAATTCTCGGTACCGTTAACTTAGTTTAACTTAGTTTAACTATATAACTGGTATAGAGTTTTTCGGGGCCTACCACCCCTACTTGGATTGACAAACGGACTGACATATCTACCGGATTTGACCCTTTTTTTCTCTGGATTGACTGTTACTGGACTTGACTTTTTTTCTCTTACTTCAATATGTCTGAGAAAATGAAATCTGGATTCAAACGTTGCCAGTGTGGCCAAAAGATGTCGGTCACGGACAACCACAGTTCCTGTGTCTACTGCCTTGGCCCTCTCCACTTACAAGAGGACTGTTGTATTTGTCACTCTTTTAGTGGGAGGGTCATGACAGATAGGCGCAGGAAACTGATGGACAGAGGTTTGTTGAAACCCTCTTTCCAGGAGGCTCTGGATGCTTCAGACCAGGCATCCAAATCCTCGAGGGAATCGAAGACGTCGGAGCCCAAGTCATCGGGTCCGAGCTCTTCGGGTCAAGTTAGATCACCGGTTCCACAGACTTCGGGGCCGAGTGTTCAACTGTTGGCAGTTTCCGAGCCTCGAGTCTTGGAACCGGTGACGGAGCTCCCTCCACCGACTCTGTTGAGGTCGGCTCCGTCTTCGATCCCTTCGACTCGTTCTTCCAGGGCCCTTTCTGACACCGATGTGGACCGTGTCGTGCAGAAATTGATGGAGCATACGGCCCTATCCAAGCTTATCTCGGTCTCCTCTCAGTGGCAGGCCTTCAAGTCTCGACATCAACTATCTCCATCTGTTCCTCCTCCGAGACCTGTCCAGTCTTCGGAGCCGGAAGAAGCTGAACTGATGATTGTGGAGCCCTCGGTGCCAGAACCGTCCTTTTCTCGGTCGGCACCGTTCACCTCGACTCCATCCGATCCGGTACTGGAGTCTCGGGGCCGAAGATCCATCCTTGGTTCCGGGACCGAGAGTCGGACCGATGTTTCGGTTCCGACGCTCCCTCTCAGAGCCTCGGCACGGATCGACTCTGTTCCGTCCTCGGGGTCGGTGCCTTCGGTTCCTGTTTCGGGGATTCTTCCCATTTCTTCGGAACCGGGAGATACCTCGACTCGGGACCCGGGGGCCTTCGACCTCATGAGGAAGGTGTTGTCTACCCAGACAACCACATCAGCAGGAACAGCTTCTCCTCCCCACAAAGGACCGTTATCCTCCTCTGCACCCACGGCCACATCCAAGCGTCGGGCACCAGTGTCTCAGCCACCCCTGGAGGGTGCCCCCTCTTCCTCGGAGGCTTCTTCGGATGCTCCCCACGAAGAAGTCCCTAGGAAAAGATTGTGTAAGAGGAGACACTTGGATTCTCCACAAGAATCCTTGACATCTGATACTGACTTAGATGAGTCAGAAGGGTCCCCTAAGTCACCTTCAGAAGATGTCTCTTTTTCTGACATCTTGGAGATCCTAAAACAGAGAGGTGACTGGCAATCCCTCCCCCCTTCTGAGGATGAGTCAGTTTTGCTGAAGGCATTTGGTGCTCGCCCTTCCTCCTCCTGGGTCACTCTGCCCTTCGATGAGTTAATGGAGTTGATTGCTCAAGGGCGTGGAGACACCTGACACGGTGGAACCAGTCCCTAGGAAGCCAAATAAGTACATTACGGCACCACAGGACAAGGCTTACCTCACTAAAGGAGTTCCAGTAGACGCCATGGTGGTGGCAGCGCCACGAAAAAGGAGATGTCGGAGTCTTCCTCATCTGTCCATCCGCCTAACAAAGATTCTAGGACCATGGACAGATGGGAAGCGCATTTTCAGTTCAGCGGCTTTCTCTATGCGTTCCCTGAACTATTTGACTCATTTTACACGTTTACAGAGGGATCTAGTCAAAGAGTTGGGAGATACCTCCAGGGTACTACAGATGCTGCTGTTTCAGCGAAGTCACAGCACATCTCAACACCCTTACATCCATTGTAAACTCGTCCATGAGGCTGATATCCCACGCAGCTGAAGGATCGAGTAGGGCAGCGGCTTCAGCGATTGCTCTTCGTAGGCAATCCTGGATGCGCTTATGTTCGCTTATGAAGCCTTCAAGTCTTCCTTTACTAACGCCCCATTTGATGGAGCCACACTTTTGGCCCTAAAGTAAAGGAGACCCTTACCCGTGTGAACAGGAGGGAAAGACTCTGTCTGCTGTCGAGTCCGTTTTCCACCTTCCAGACCGTACCCCAAAGGGCAACGTGGTGGGAAAATGTGGTTTCAAAACCCCAAGGATCTTTCCCAAACACACAGGGTGATGCCCCTCTAGAGGCAGAGGGGGCAGAGGTGGAAGACGCCGCCTGGCGGCAGAGGGTCCAAAACCAAGGTGACAGGGATAACCTCCCTGGCAAACCTTTTCAGCACTCCTGAGAGGAGGCCCGACTGTCCTGCTCTGGAGGCAGTCGGGGTCGCTTAGCTTTATACCCTCAGGCCTGGCAAAACCTTTCTTCAGACAAATGGGTAAAAGCGTTGTTACCAGAGGTTACAAAATCCCATTTCTATCCACACCCATTCCAAAGAAAACTCCCAGATGTACCACCCCATCTGCGAGACCCAGCAGCTACAGAAATTTCAAAGCTGCTAGAAAAAGAGTCATCCAACCAGTCCCAGCGGACCAAATAGGATTCGGAACTTACTCAAGGTTCTTTTAGTTCCAAAGAAAACAGGGGACTGGAGGCCGATTCTGGACCTAAGCCATCTCAACACCTTTGTCAAGAAGGAAAAGTTCAATGGTCATGCTTCAATCGATCCTTCCATTCTTACGGAAGGACGACTGGATGTGCTCGATAGATCTGAAGGGCATACTACCACATCAAAATGGCCAGGGCGCCCAGGGATCATTTGCGCCCGGCTGGGAGCCAGTCACTATCAGTTTCGAGCCCTGCCCTTTGGTCTGACTACAGCCCCAGGGTCTTCACCAAATGCATGGCAGTGGTAGCGTCTCATCTGAGGCGCCTAGGATTCCAGGTGTTTCCGTATCTGGACGACTGGCTCCTGTCTGCCACCACCAGGCGTCAACTGATACAAGCCAGGGATTACACCCTACAACTTTGTACACACCTTGGAATTTCAGTAAATTTGAAAATCTTTGCTACAGCCATCACAGCATATCTTATTCATAGGAGCGGAATTAGATCGCACCATTTAGTTCTAAAACTTCCTGCAGAAAGAATAGTGGCACTTCAAATCAACATTTCCCTTCTGCTATCCAGAAAGTCACGGCAAAAATTGTTCTGAAAGTCTTGGGTCTCATGGCAGCTTCTCTCATTGCGATACCATTGGGAAGACTGCACATGAGAGTGCTACAATAACTAAAGCCACCAAGGAAACCACCATTGCCTACATGGGACTTGAACTTTGTGTTAGAAAAGTTGACACTTCCCCTTTTGAACCAGCAGCAACAGCAGAATTACAGTACTTATCTTGGAAGACTGCATTCCTGCTTGCAATCACTTCAGCTAGAAGGGTTTCTGAATTACAGGCTTTAATGGCAGTACAGCCCTTCCTTATCTTCCATCAGGATAGAGTGTCCATGAGAACTAATCCTACCTTTATGCCAAAGGTGATCTCCAGGGTATCATTAAACCAAGCAATACACCTACCAACATTCTTCCCCAACCCACAGAACAGGGGGAAAGATTGCTGCATACCTTGGATGTACACAGACAATTGCGCTACTACCTGGACAGAACCAAGAACAATAGAAAAACTGACCAGCTTCTGGTAGCATATGCAACAGGAATGGAAGGAAAAGCAATTTCAAAACAATCAATCTCAAAATGGATAAGAAATTGCATTAGATTTTGTTACTCTTTTCATGGAAAGGCAACTCCAGAAAACATCAGACCTCACTCCACAAGGGCTACAGCCACTACTACAGCTTTCTTACGAGGAGTGGCTACCAAAGACATTTTAGAAGCTGCTGCTTGGAGCTCCGTGCATACATTTGCCAAGCATTATAATCTACCTTTATACTCCAGATCCCGAGCAGGTTTTGCCACTGCTGTTTTGCAAGGGATCTTAACTACACCATAAACTTACTGCCTCCTCACCCAGTTTGGCTATGGTATTCTACCCATTTGTTAGGACTGCAGATGCATCCTTGAAGGACATAGTACAGTTTTGTACCTACCATAAATGTAGATGTCCAAGAGGTATGTATCTGCAGTCAGGATTACCCACCCTCCTTCCCCTCTGTGGTACTCCTAGGGTATTTGCCCATCTTGTAGCTAGCTGGGGGAATCTATTATGGTGTATTTGTTTGTATATATGTATATACATGTTTATTTCTATTTGCTCTCTATTGTTTGGAAACATTTGCGTATATCCAAATTTAGCCTTCCTAGAGGGCACCTGGCATCTGGGGCAAGAAACAGAGGAAAATGGCGTCGGCTGATGCCTTTATACCCGCTTAACTGCAGCTATGATGTCGGGTGAAGTGCGACATCAGCCGAGGCCAGACCCAGACTTTGGAACTGCCGATCAAGGGCTGCCTGAGGCCAGGACAACCCATTTGTTAGGACTGCAGATGCATACCTCTCGGACATCTACATTTATGGTAGGTACAAAACTGTACTTTTTACCCTGTTATGCCTTTGAAGTATGGTATGAACCATGTTAAGCTGTGGTACAGTTTTGTCCCACTTTCCCCATGTTTTTGCAAACTATGGAGGTAGTCTGTTTAAAATCAGGGCATATATTTCTGTTATGGAATAAGTGATATTAATTAGCTTTGTTTGCCAATTGGTGGCTTTGTTGGATGAAACTAGTAGTTGACTTGCTGCAACAGTTTGACTGCTGCCAAGAATTGCTTTGTTACTGTAATGTGGAGCCCATATGTCCTCCACATTTCAAGGAGAATAGCTTTCCCTCATCCATTGTGGGTAGTCATCCTTGTCTTGAAAGTTTTGGAGGGAAAGCTATTTCTGGGTCTCATTGATTTGGTCAGAAGAATAGATCATTTCTTGATAGACAAACAAGCCAGGGACCATCCAGTTGTACTCCTTGTACAAAGACTTTGTGCACGTCTAGCTGTGGGCTGCAGTCTTAGTAGATGTCCTTTTATTCATATGCTGCTGTATCCATAACATGGGGGAGTCTGCCTCTGGTTGACTCGTACATCCAACCATTTTACAAAAGATAAATGCTATTACGAAGGCACGTGTGACGGCCCACATCAATCAGGGTATGTCAGCCATAAACGGACGTGTGGTATAAAGCGGATGTCAGTACTCGCCTATCTCAGTTTTTCTGCCGCCTGTGTGACTGGTCAGCTCCAGTCATCGCTCGTTTTGAAAAGTGACTTTGTGCTTGTCCGTGTTCGGATAAGTATCCCATAGGGGGTTTTGTTACCTTCTTGCTACTGTGTTGTCATTTAATGTCCAGTAGAAAGGGCAAGTGTTGGTGTGGAAGGCAGATTCCACATAGACTCGCACAAGCTCTGCTTATTCTGTCTAGGCAAGACTATGACTATACCACTTGTGAAATTTGTCAGGCCTGTAATCCTAAAACTGTCCGAAACCATCTTGCCACTCTAAAACTTAGAGAATCAGAGGTTGAAACGATTAGATAATGATATGGATCTGATGTTACGAACCTTGGAGGAGCCGCCAGCGAAAAAGGCCAAGAAGCCTCGGCCTGATCCTACGACTGCACCATCTGTTCCAACTGCACCTCTCAAGGCCGGTGAAGGCCCAGTGTCTGAGTCAGAAACCACGGACCTTCCACTGTCTGGTACCCAGGAGGAAGCCGTAAAGGAGGCTGCCAGCAGGTCTCAGAGGGAGACAGACGTCAGACTCTGGCACCGGGGAGAACCAAGGGTTGATCTCTGAGGGTCCGCATGGAGTTACCCAAATCGTGCTCCAGAAGACATTATTTTGGATGTCATTGAGTGTCGCCCATCAGTCCTCTCTTTCTACATCACAGACACTTCTGTGTCAGACTCTCCAAAAATGAAGCGGAAAACCAAACATTCTGCTCATTCTCAGCTGACCATGCCATTGGACCAAACCCCTGACTGGCAGGCCTTTACTCAAAACCCACTTAATGCCTTCTTAGCCTTACACCAGGCCTCTACACCTGCTCAGGCCCCTTCGGTTTCCACTCCTAAGAGTAAACTATTGGCTGATGTTTCCTCTGAGGAAGAGGATTCTTCAGGGGATGAATCTCTCACACCTCTCAAATTGTCTATCATCTGAGGTATGCTTCCCCAGAGGATTCAAATGGAACTGATTCCCCTGGGGAAGACATTACATTTGGGGAAACAATAGTACAAATTAAGGACTATTTTAAATGAGATTGCAGTCAGGTTACTGAGACCCAAAACTGGTATTATGACCTCATACAGATGGAGACCCCTAACCCATCTGCAGTACTCCTGTACACCCTGCGTTCTTGGATGCCTTCCTGGCTGCTTCAAATGCCCCAGATTCCCATCCCCTTGCACCAGAGCGCCCAGCTAGGTTTCATAAAGTCCTTGAAGATGCCAAATTACTTTTCAAGGCCCCTTCGGCAGATCCATCTATATCTGTGGCTGCAGATAAAACATCTAAGCTTCTTCCCTCCACTTTATTTCCCTCTGATAAGGAAAGTAGAATATTGGAAAGATTAGGCAAAAGAGTCTGTACCTCTGCCATCTTAGCTGTGAAAGCCATAAACTATAACACTCCTGGTCAAATACTCCTTGGCTCTTGTCACTGATGCCATTAAACAATTGGGTGACCTACCTGATTCCCCCAATAAGGCTAAGATTTCAGGCCTGTTACATTCCTGCAGTCAAGTTACTAGACACTCTGTAAAGTGCAGTTATGATGCAGTGGAGGCTTCAGCAAAAGCTGCTACCTCAGGCTTTGTCATCAGGAGATGCTCCTGACTTAGGCTACAACCTTTGCCAGATGACATTAAATCAAAAGTAATGGACGCATCCTTGGATAACAAGGATCTGTTTGGTTCAGTGGCTTCTGAGCTCTTTGAGGCCCTTCAGGAGAAGGGCAAAGAACTTCAGGACCTCAGGCACATATTTGTGTCTCTGGTTGCATACTTTGAGGAATTGTCCAACAAGAACAGCTTTCGTGAGAAGGCTTTCCAGACATATGTCCTCCAAAGGGAGAAAAGATTCTTGGAAGCAGACCCATTCCAGGTCTTCTCCCTCTCTTCCAGCTCAGAAACAGCCTTTTCAGGCCAAACCTGGTAGTCTGTGACTACCAGACCTTAAATCCAGCTACCCTTCTCTCCCTGTGTCTCTCCCTATCCTTCCCTGTGTGGAAACGTTATCTAGGACTCTTGGGTCCTCTCCGTCATAAAACAAGGTTATTTCATGATGTGGGAATCCAAACCAATTTTCAAAGGTATTCCTCAACCTCCACAAGACCAAATGGCTTCCTGCCCTCCAGTCGTGCAGGCCTTCCTCTCACAAGGCACTATTCAAGAGGTACCCCTACATTTAAGAGGGAAAGGATTCTACTCCAGAATTGTTCATGGTCTCCAGGAAAGAAGGTCTCTGGAGACCTATTTTGGAGCTATCCCATCTGAATACCTTTCTCAAGGTCCCCTCCTTCCGGATGCTTACCCTCCCTACTCTCCTTCCTCTGATCCTTCCTCAGGTCTTCATGGTGTCCTTGGATATAAAGGATGTCTACCTACACATACCTGTCCATTCACTTTTCAGGAAATTCCTTTGTTTCTCAGTGGGTTCTGCACATTTTCAGTTTTGTATGTTGCAATTTGGTCTCTCAGCAGCCGTAAGAGTGTTCACAAAGTGTCTAGCCCTTGTCTTTGCCTTCGCCAGAATGCAGGGGCTCCAACTCTTACCTTATCTGGATGATATTCTCCTCCAGGCTTCATCCCCACAGGTGGTCCAGCAGCACCCTAGACTACGCCATCTCCCTTCTGAGACACCTAGGGTTTACCATAAACCTTCAAAAATCTTCTCCGACCCCTCTCCCGGGATCATGTGTTCTTAGAATGCAGGATTCTCACCGGACAAATGATGGCCTGTCTTCCACCAGACATGATTCTGTTCCTCCCCTCTTATTTCCAGGGAATTCTTGCTCTACAAATCCTGCAGCCAGGGAGTTTGAGGCTCCTGAGATTCATGGCCTCCACCATTTCCATGGGTACCCTTAGCAAGGCTACACATGAGGAAATTTCAGTGGTACTTAAGCAGTCTGGAAACAATACCTGCACCTTCTGGAGTTTATGGTACCCCTCCTTCCATGCCTCTTCAGGGAACTTAAGTGGTGGATTGCCCAGATTTCTGCCAGTCCAGGTCTTCCCCTATAGCCTTCTTCCCCCAACCAGGATCTGTACACAGATGCTTGACTTTGGTTGGGGGGGGGGCAACCTTAAGGAGAGTGAGCAGCACATGGACCCTTTCCCAACAGAGGGAATACACAATTATCAAGGGGATCAGAGCCTTGATATTTGCCCTCTAAATCTTCAAGGCTCAAATCCTCCCAGGAGTGCTGAGAATGGTACACAGACACCACTGTGCTGTGGTACATCCACAAGCAGGGGTGACAAAGTCCTTCCTCCTATGCAGATTGTCTGTGCAGGTGTGGGAGATTGCCCTACAAAGGCAAGTATTCTTTCTAGCCTTCTACATACTTTCTACCAAGAATATGATGGCAGATGCTGTAAGCAGGTCAATGACTCAATCCCACCAATGGATGTTAAACCGGAATGTGTTCCTGGACCTGGTCCATCGTTTGGGTATACCACTGGTAGACCAGTTTTCCTCCCCAATGAACAGAACTCCCAGCTTATTGCACCAGGATTCTCATCCCTGGGGCATGGAAGTTAGATGCTCTTTCATTCCCATGGAAGGGGATGTTCGCTTATGCATTCCCCCTCCCCCCTTCCCTCTCATACAGTTCTGCTGAAGATTCAGAGAGAACAACCTCAAATCTTGTTGTTGGCCCCCCTTTGGCCAAGGCAGCACTGGTCCCCACCCCTCCGCATTATCTAGCCAAGGGCAGTTACCACAAGTTACCCCTCAGGATGGACCTGCTGACACAGGAGAAGAACTCTCATACATTCCCAAATCTCCACCCTGAACCTTGCACTGTAGGCGATAGGGTGTTGATTCCTTTTAGGCACCTTTATACAGAGGACATGCTTAAGGTTCTGCAGGAGGCCAAAAACCCACTACCAGAAAATCCTATCTGTCCAAGTGGAAGGTTTTCAGTCTAAAACAAGAACTTCAACCACTGGCTGTAGAGCCTCCAGGGGTTCTTTCTTGCCTCTGTGAACTGCTGAATCCTGGCTTGTCATATTCTTTCATTAAGGCACGCCTTTCTGCCATCTTAGCATGTTTACCTCTCTCTCCACTCCTTTGGCTTCCAGTCCGGAAGTTGAGTTCTTTGTAAAAGGGGTACTACACATTAGACCACCAAGGAAGCCTATTCTTCCCCTCCTTGGGATCTTAATTTTGTATTGGAAAAGCTGACCTTACTGCCCTTCGAGCCAGCTAAGGACTGCACTCTCCAACACTGCACATGGAAAACTATTGTCTTGGTGGCTATTACTTAAGCCAGAAGCGTCTCCGAATTGCAAGCCCTCATGGCCTCTCCTCCTTTAAGAGTTTACCACAAGGACAGCGTTTCCCTCTGTACTAACCCATTCTTCATGCCCAAAGTGGTTAATGAACTTTCCTTAAATCAGGTCATCAGTCTTCCTACCTTCTTCTCTTTGCCACAGTCCTCCAGCAAGAGGATCCTTCACTCCTTGGATGTACATAGACAACTCGGATACTCTTTGGCCAAAACCAAATCCATTTGCAAATCAAAAAGTACCACTGCAGCTTCTTCAGAGAAACAAGTTAGATAAAAAACACTCACTTTAAAAATACTACATCAGGAAATGACATATTCCTGTTTCCTGTTACCAAACAGTTGTATTTAAAAACACATACACAGTGCTAAAAAGTTAAAGGCATCCCACATTTAGAATCATTTTTAAAAGTAGCACACAACAATAAGAAATGGATTCAATTATATGAAAAAAGAGATCTCAGCGACTTAACAATAATATGGATGACAAAAAACAGATGTCATTACTATTTACAATAAACTACTATACAAAATATGGTCTGTGGCGAAAACGCTCTTTTGGTTTGTTCAAAATAAAAGCGTTAAGAAGCTTTTTGACTCTGAGGCGTTTCTGTCTGCAAACAAGGTTCCTCATTGTGTACTTTTTGGTCTGATTTGTTTGAAAGCAGTTCTTGCCATTTGCAAATCAAATAAGCTCTTTGTCCCCTATCACCCAAGAGCCCTGAGGCGCCCTGTTTCCAAGCAAACCAGTTCCTCATGGATCTGAAAAGCTATTTTGTTTTACTACACAGCCCATGGCAAAAGGTTCCCCTTCCCAGTAAAGGCACACTCCACTACGGCTGTCTCCTCCTCGGGGCCTTCTTTAAGGGTTTGGATACATTTGCCATTTTAGAAGCAAATACATGGTCATCTGTCCACAGTTTCACTAAACACAAGTTAGATATTTCCAGCTGCAGAGCAGGGTTTGCTAGGGCCATTATTCATGGCTTTGTTGAAAATATCTCTGTTCCTCCTCCCAATCCTTAATAGCATGAGCTTTTGTATTCTCCCTCATGTTATGGATACAGCAGCATATGAATAGAAGGACATAGTGTAGTTTTGTAAAATCTTACCATAACCTTTGATGGCCTTCTCTTCTGTATGCTGCTGTATACTTTCCCACCCTGCCTTCCCCCAACTCTTGCCTGACTCCTGAGTACCCACTTTATACCTGACGTCCGTTTATGGCCAACGTACACTGACTGTGGGCCGTGGCACACATCTTCGCAGTAGCATTTATCTTTTGTAAAATGGCCAGATGTACTAGTCAACCAGAGGCAGACTCCCCCATGTTACGGATACAGCAGCATATAGAAGTGAAGGACACCTAAGGTCACTGAAGGTGACTGAGTTTTCTGTATCCTTTCTTGGAGCTGAGGGTTTGAAGCTCATAATCAAGGACTTCTGAAGATGAGACAGGGGCACCCTGAAGTGTCCCAGGATGTTCTTAATGTTTCACTGTTGCAGTCATCACACTTGGGTTATCTGCCTGCAGGTAGCCCTCAGCTGGCCTGAATACCAAGGATTTCTGCGTTGGATGCTGTCGCTTCTTCCATGATGTCAGGTCGTCAGGGGGTATAAAACAGGCAGCTGACACCATTACATCAGCTTTTCTTGCCGAGCGGGAGGCCGAAGCAGAATCAGTTTGCAAGTACTGGTCGGCCGCTACCTGAAATTTTCATTTTTCGAGGTTGTAATCCTGAAGTCTTCTAAAGCTAAGTATCCCTTTGGGGATCCTTTTTCCTTGCTCTAACCAATGTCAGAAAGTTAATTGTCTTGCCTGTGGAAAGCAAATACCTCACACACTTTTTCATTCTTTCTGTGTCACCTGTTTAGACCCAGATCATGATGTCCCTTGCTGTCTATTTTGTGCCTTGTTTAGCGCCCAAACTATTCATTGGGCTATGTTTGTCACTTACTACTTTTGCTCTCATTCTCCGTATTCCAAAATGGCTTTGATAAGCCATCCAACTGCCGATCTTCTGAAAAAACGTAAAGATAGACAGAGAACGCATAGGTCCAAAACTGCCGATGATGCTTCTGTTAATCTAGTTACCAGTCCGCCGGTACTCAGTGAGGCACCTTCTTCAGCCCCTGATGCCTGCTTCTACAGATTTGCAGGCCTCTGCTGAGACCCATTCGGAGTCCTGTATGCCGTGGGATGCTTCGACTATGGAACCTGCGGATGTCTCTACCTTGGGTGGGTCCAGAGCTGCTGTGCAGGCACTGGCTTCTCAGGGTGTATCCCAACCTACTGATGTTCAAATTAAACCAACAACTTCGTTTTTGGCTAAAACTACCAAGTTTCTGAAGCCCAAAGTGCACACTACGCCTAGGAAACAGATGACCAAAGCGCATGCTCAAGCTCCTATACCACAAAAACAAATGCTTAGAATGGCTGAAGACCTTATTACACTAGTTAGGGGAAGCTAGCCTTCCCCTGCTGAAAGACAAAGAATTGTTGCTTTCTGATTCTACAGACAAGGAGTCCGATGAATCTGACCTTTCTGATCATCAGGACATGCCCTTAACCTATGAGGATTCTGATGCAGAGGATTCCATTCCTTCTGCCTCCCCTCCAGAGGACTTTTCTTTTGGTGAAACCTTGCATACTTTGAGAGCATTTCTGCTGGGAATGCCAGGACTACCCTCAGTCCAAAAAGAGACTCAGAATTTTTAGAGTTGCCTCAGCACAGGCCTCTAGCTATACCCCCTGTCCTGGATGTCGAAGATATTTTTATGGAATCCACTCTTACTCCAGATACTTTACTTCTGGCCCCTAGGAGACCTTTCAGATACTACAGAGTACCTGATTCCCACAAATTTCTCTTCAAGAATCCTGCTGTGGATCCAGAGATCATTTCCCAGGGACCTAAAGGTATTAAGGCTACTACAGCCAAAAATCCTACCCCTTCAGACAGGGATTCCAGAGCTTTAGACAGATGGGGTAAGAAGGTATATACTTCTGCAACTCTTACCGTCAGGGCATTGAACTGCCAGTTTCACACGTCCTACCAGCAGCATATTATGGAACTAATTAAACAAAGAATGGGGTTACTTCCAGATTGTGCAGAAAATAAAGATTTACAAGAGCTAATGCATTCTGCTAACCAAGTTAGTAAGCATACTTTGCAGTGTTGCTTTGATGTCCTAGAAGCATCTTGCAGGGCTGCAGTCACTGGGTCTGTACTGAGAAGGCATGCTTGGCTGAAGGAACAAACCTTGCCAGATCATCTCATTCCAAATTATTAGATGCTCCTTTAAATAAGGACTGTTTATTTTGCACCAAAGCAGAAGTAGTTCTTAAAAAGATGGAAGAAAAAGCTAAATCTATGCAAACGGTTAAAGAATTCTTATAAGTGCAACCACCTAGATTTAGTAGGAATTGGCCTTCAAAAAACTGGTCCTTTCCAACTCCTTCCAGGCCTTCTCAGACCAAAAGCAGGGGAAACAGGCCACCCAGACTACAGTCTGAGTATGTAGAGATCTAAACAGTGGAGCGTCTCCACCTCAAAAACAGGGAGTGGTAAGTCGCCCCCTTATGGAAAAAGTTCACAGTGACTTCTCGGTTATCCTGCCCAGCCCTGACCAATTACTTGTGCCCCTAGAAGGAAAACTTGCCCTGCAGGCAAAAAACTGGATGTCCATTACTCAAGACAAATGGGTCCTAAACATTGTATCCCAGGGGTACAGATTCTACTTCCATACACTGCCAACCACAAGCGGGTTTCCAGACCTTCCTCCAAACCAGTGGGCAGAGGCTCAAAAGCAAGTACTTTCCCTGCTCAGTATCAGAGCTATTCAGCCTGTTCCAGTAGAACAAAGGGGGCAGGGTTTCTACTCCAGACTTTTTTCCTGGTGCCCAAAAAAGAGGGCTCTTGGTGCCCAATCCTTCATCTATCAACTCTCAACCCCTTTCTGGTGGTCCCAAAATTCAAAATGCTTACCCTGTAACAGCTTCTTCCTATGCTAGCCAAGGATGCATGGTTAGTCACTCTAGACCTAAAAGAAATTTATCTGCACATCACCATAAGGGAGTCCTGCAGGAAATATCTACACTTCAGGGCAGGTTCTATGCACTATCTGTTCTCTGCACTTCCCTTTGTCTTATCTACTGTGCACAGAGTATTCACAAAGTGTTTGGCCCCAGCCATTGCATACTGCAGGCAGAGAAATATACAAATGTTCCCATATTTGGATGACTGCCTGATTCAGGCAGACAGTCAGGAATTGCTCTTTTAGCACATGGCATTTGTAAAAAGCCACCTCACTTCATTGAGCACACCATCAATGAAAAGAAATCACAACTGGTGCCCAGTCAGAAGATTGTATTCCTGGGAGCAAGCTTGGACAGAACTTCCCAGATGGCATTTCTCGGTTCAGAAAAACAAGTCTATCTGACAAACTAGTTTAAACAAATGGCCACCAGAACCCAGCTATTTGCAAGAGAAATACTGCAAGCCCTAGGGTTCATGGCCTCATGTATTCTGCTAATTCCATATGCAAGACTGCATATAAGGAAAGTCCATTGTTACTTGAAAAGTCTTCGGTGCCAGTATTCTTAGGACCTGGAAACAGTCATTCCAGTCATACCTTGTCTGAGGGCAGAGTTCCTTTGGTGGGCAGAAGCATGCAACCACAACAAGGGACTGCTTTTCACGCAACCCCTCGCCTCCCAAACCCTAACAGATGCATCAGACTGTGCATGGGGGGGCTCACAAGGCAGGCAAGTGCATTCAGGACCACTGGAGCCCAGCCCAGATTCTCCTGCACATCAATCAAAAAGAAATGCTAGCTGTACAGAATGCTCTGACAGCCTTTAAATACCTTATCCTTCTGGGGCAACTGCTCATAAAAACAGACAACACCACAGTTATGTGGTACATAAACAAGCAGGGGGGAATGTATTCTTGCCCACTCTGCAGGTTAGCCATGGCCCTATGGAACACAGCCTTGAGCAACCAAGTGCATCTACAAGCTCATTTCCTGCCAGGCAAAGAAAATTCACTGGCAGACTACTTGAGCAGAAATCTCCTAATCCCACACGAGTGGAAACTGGAAACCAGCACCTTCAACCTTCTGATCTAGAGGTGGGGGACACCAGAGGTGGACCTATTTGCCTCCCCCAAGAACCAACAGTTGAGCAAATTCTGCACCAGGAACCCTCATAGCAGGGCCTGGAAGGTGGATGGTTTTATCCTTTCAATGGGAAAACCTCTCAATTTATTCCTTTCCCCCTCTGCCCCTCTGAAAAGTACTACTCAAGATAAAACAGGACAGGGCAAGGGCAATTCTTATTGCCCCAGACTGGCCATGTCAGCACTGGTACCTGCTCTTGCGCAGTCTGACAGCAGTGCCACCCTGGCACCTTCACCAGACTCCTACCCTGCTGTTACAGCAGGAGGGACAGATTTTGCATCCACGATTGCAATCCCTAAACCTTGCAGCCTGGCGTATCCCTTGAGTACTCCACCCTCAGCAAACAGATATTCTTCATGTTTCACTGTTACAGTTTACATTTGGGTAATCTGCTGGCAGGTTGCCCTCAGTCTGCCTGAATTCCAAAGTCTTGGGTCCTGCGTCGGTTGCTGTCTCCTCTTCCATGACGTCAAGTCGTCAGGGGTATAAAACATGCAGCCGACGCCATTTTCTTCAGTCTTTCTTGCCGTGCGGTGCCCGAAGCAGAAGCAGTTCGCAAGTGCCGGTCGGCCGACAGACTCCCGAGATTTTTGAGTTCAAATTTCAAAGCCAAGTACCCCATTGGGGAAACTTTTTTTTTTCTTGCTCCAGAACCAATGTCAGAAAAAGTTAATTGTATTTCTTGTGGGAAGCAAATACCTCCTAAGGATTTTCATACTTACTGTATTCCTTGTCTAGGCCCTGCTCATAACTTTCTGGGTTTTCTGTTTTGTGCTAGATTTAACCAATGCAGTATTAAGCGTCGGTATGATTTTGCTTTAAACTACTTTGGATGCAGGTTTAATTATCTAGAAACCTTCGTTGGAAAGTCATCCGTCTACCGGAATTTACAAAAAACGCAAAGAAAAAGAAAGACAGCCGAAGCCCAAAACAGACTAAGCTTCTTCTAAGCCAGTTCTCAGTGAGGCGCTTTCGCAGCCCCTGACGACCGCTACTTTAGAGTCACAGGCCGCTACTGACTCTCACGTGGAGTCAGCCATGCCGCTGGAAACTCAAGGTATTGGAGCCTCGGCCACTAATCCTTCAAATGGGTCCGGAGCCACTGGCTTCTGAGGGTGTATTCAAACCCAAACATCTATACGTTAAACCGACTTCAAAGGCAAAGACTGAAGCACCTTCAAAGGCAAAGAAGCAAACTCAAGAGCCACATGGACAGGTTTCCATGCCCAAAAAACAGATGCTCAAAATGGCCGAAGACTTGATTACCTTGATCAGGGGTTCCCATCCCCCTCCCGATAAGAGGCCTAGGCAAGAGACTGACTACGAATCTTCAGATCAGGTTTCCATTTCTTCTGATTCTTCTTCTGATCAGGAATATTCTTTTCCCCCTATGAGGATTCTGATGCTGAAGAATCTATACCTTCAGCTTCTCCTCCTGAGGACTATTCTTTTGGGGAAACCTTACATACCATGAGGGAACATTTCCACTGGGAGAGCCAAGATTTTTCCGAATCAAAAAGAGGCTCAGGGATTTCCTGTTACTACCTCAGCACATGCCACTAGCCATCCCTCCTGTGTTAGACATTGTAGATGTGTTTTCGGAGTCTAGCCTTACCCCTGACTCCTTGCCTCCAGCTCCGGTTAAGCCTGACAGATATTACAGGGTTCCTGACTCACATAAATTCCTTTTTAAAAACCCTGCTGCAGACCCAGAAACTATTTCTCAGGGTCCCAAGGGAGTTGAGGCTTCCGCTGCAAAAAACCCCTACCCCTTCTGACAGGGATTCTAGGGCACTGGATAGATGGGGAAAAAAGGTATTCACATCTGCTACCTTGGCTATAAGGGCCTTAAACCGTCAGTTTCATATGCTCAAATATCAGCAACATGTCATGGCATTGCTTAAACAGAAAATGTTAAACTCTGAATGTGCAGAAAAGAAGGAAATGCAGGATATATTGCATGTAGCGGAACAAGTTGGAAAGCATACTTTGCAATGTGGCTTTGATTCTTTAGAGGCCTCCTGCAGGGCCGCAGTTACAGGTTCTGTAATTAGAAGGCATGCTTGGTTAAAGGAACAAAATCTGCCTGATCACGTTAAAGTTAAATTATTAAGATGCACCTTTACAGCATGATACTTTGTTTGGTGTTAAGGCAGAAGAGGTGTTAAAAAAAATGGAGGACAAGGCTAAATCTGTGCAAATGGTCAAAGATTTCTTACAAGTACAGCCAACTAGGTTTAGTAGACATTGGTCAACAAACAATTGGTCCTTTCCTGTGTCGGACAGACCTCAAAGTGGCAGACCCAGACGCCCTAGAGGCAGATCCCAGGAGCAAGGTTCATACAGGTCAAAGCAATGGGGGTGCTTCTACCTCCAAAAGTGGAGAAGACAAATCACAACCTTACAGGAAACAATCCCAGTGACTTTCTCCTGCCTGCACCAAGCACTTATTTCCTGACAGCACCCTTAGGGGGAAAATTAGCACTTTTTTCTCAAAATTGGCGCATTATAACCCAGGACAAGTGGGTTCTAAATATCGTATCACAAGGCTACAAGTTTCATTTCCATACCCTACCAAAGGCAAACGGTTGGTCAGATCTGCCAAAAAAATCAATGGGCAGAGGCACAAAAACAAGTGTCATCCCTCATGGACATGAGGTCTATTCAACAAGTGCCAGAGCAAGAGCGGGGACAAGGATTTTACTCTAGACTGTTCTTGCTACCCAGAAAGGAAAGGCCTGGAGGCCAATACTGGACCTATCGATTCTGAACACATTCCTGGATATACCAAAATTCAAAATGTTGACTTTGCAGCAGCTTCTGCCCATGCTGGGCAAGAATGCTTGGCTTGTAACTTTAGACCTAAAAGAGGCATACCTGCATGTCCCAGTCAGACAAATATGCAGAAGATACCTCAGATTCGAGGCTGGCTCAATGCATTACCAATTCTCTGCACTGCCCTTTGGCTTATCTTCTGCGCCCAGGGTCTTTACAAAGTGCCTGGCACCGGTAATTGCATTCTGCAGACAAAGGAATACAAATACATCCTTACTTGGACGACTGTCTAATTCAAGCAGAGAACAAGGACATCCTTCTACAGCATCTGGCGTTTGTGAAAAAACTTCTAACATGCCTAGGGTACACAGTCAACGAAAAGAAATCAAAACTAGTACCCTCTCAAGAGATATTCATGGATGCAAGCTTAAATACAATTACCCAGATGGTTTATCTCTCGCCAGACAAAGGCAACTGACTACCTATTTCAAAATGTTAGCAACAAAGGCCCACTTATCTGCAAGAAAAATTCTGCAGGCTTTAGGCTTCATGGCATCCTGCATCCTACTCATTCCATATGCAAGACTGCATATGAGGAAACTTCAGTGGTGCCTAAAAAATGTTTGGACTCAACATTGCCACAGCCTGGAAACTGTAATTACTCTCATTCCCTGCCTGCAACAGGAGTTTCGATGGTGGGCAAAGGCTGGTCACCAAAACAAGGGACATGCATTCACATTACCCCAAGCCAGGCAGACACTAACAACGGATGCATCAGATTATGCCTGGGGGGCCCAAATGGGAGGAAGATGCATTCGGGGAACAAACCTCAAACCAAATGCATCTACATATCAATCAAAAGGATGCTAGATGTACAAAATGCCCTGACAGCCTTCAAGTACCTACTTCAACCAGGACAACTACTGATAGACAGACAACACCACGGTCATGTGGCATATAAACAAGCAGGGGGGAACACTTTCTTACCCCCTTTGCAGACTAGCCATGACTTTGTGGGACACAGCATTGGCTTACCAAGTACATCTGCAGACACAATTCCTGCCAGGAAGGAAACATACTCTGGCAGACTAAGCAGAAACCTCATGGATCCCCACGAGTGGCAGCTGTATCCACAAGTCTTCAGCATAAGGAAATGGGGATGACCGGACATAAATCTATTTGTCTCTCCTCACAACTACCATCTAAAGAGATTCTTCACATGGATTTATCACAGACCGGCATGGAAAGTCGACGCCGTATCCTTCAGCTGGAAAAAGCCATCAGTATATGCCTTTCCCCCCTCTGCCTCTCCTCCCCAAGGTACTCCTAAAGGTCAGACAGGAAAAGCCAAAGATGATACTGATTGCACCAGACTGGCCCCGCCAGCACTGGTGCCCAATGTTAAGGAGCTTGTCTCAATGCCCAGCTTGGACCTTACCTCAAGTACTGCATCTACTGTCCCAGCAAAACAATCAGATACTGCACAGCCAGCTCAGGATAATGTAGTCATACAAAACACACCTCTCAGCAAAGTGGTGATGGATGTAATTTTGGAAGCCAGAAAGCCTAGTACTAGAAAACCTTATGTTGGAAAATGGAAGAGATTCTGTGCTTGGAACCAATCACAAGGAAAAGATACATCTGCTGTGCCAAATATTCCTCAGATTTTACAATATTTAACTGAGATGCTGGGCAAAGGCCTATCTTTCTCATCTATTAAAATTCATGCCTCTGCCATTTCGGTTCATTACAATGCAGAGCCACCAATCTTTTCTCATCCCTTATTAAAACAGTACCTCAGAGGAGCCAAAAATTTAAGGCCTCCAAGGAGATCACCAATGCATGGGACCTCAACTGTGTCTTGGAATAACTCACCCTGCCTCCTTTTGAGCCAGCTGCTACTGCTGATATAAAGTTTTTATCTTAGAAAACAGATCTGCTCCTAGCAATAACTTCTACCAGATGAGTTTCAGAGCTACAGGCACTCATGGCTGTGGAGCCTTTTATCATTTTTTATCCGGACAGGTTCTCCCTGAGGACAAACACAACATTTATGCCTAAAGTGGCGTCCAGTGTGGCTCTTAACCAAATCATTCATCTGCCAACTTTTTATCCAAATCCACAGAACAAGGGGGAAAGAATTCTGCATTCTTTGGACATACACAGACAGCTTAGATTCTACTTGGACAGAACCAAAGTTTTCAGAAAGACAGAGCAATTACTAGTGGCATTTGCTGCAGGATCACAAGGAAAGGCCATCTCAAAGCAGACTATTTCAAAGTGGATAGGCCACTGCATTCATTTCTGCTACTTATACCATGGCAAGCCAGTGCCTAAGGGCATTAGGCCACATTCCACCAGAGCAGCAGCCACTTCAACAGTCTTTCTCAGGGGAGTACCAACCAAGGACATTTTAGAGGCAGCTACTTGGATTTCAGTGCACACCTTCACAAAGCACCGTCATCTGCCACTCTACTCTAAATCCAGGGCAGGCTTTGCCACTGCACTTCTGCGGGGTCTCATAGCCGCTCCTAATGCTGTTTAACTCCAGACTCCCAACCATAGCTTTGGGAATCTACCCAAATGTAATGACTGCAACAGTGAAACATGAAGAACATAGTACAGTTGTGTACACTTACCATAAATGTAGATGTTCGAGTGTATTCACTGTTGCAGTCCAGGTTACCCTCCCGCCATCCCCCTTTCATTCTTGAGTTCATCTTTCCTTCTCTATCTTCTACAACCTATGTGGTGTATTTGCTTGTAGATGAAACTAAAGTTTATATTGATGCATGTATTTATATATACATAATTTTTGCTACCTTTTTGGGGGCACCTGACATCTGGGGCAAGAAAAAACTAAAGAAAATGGTGTCGGCTGCATGTTTTATACCCCTGATGACCGGAAGGAGACAGCAACCGACACAGGACCCAAGACTTTGGAATTCAGGCCGACTGAGGGAAACCTGCCAGCAGACTACCCAAATGTAATGACTGCAACAGTGAATACACTCTGACATCTACATTTATGGTAAGTGTACACAACTGTACTGTGCCAGACGTCATTCTTGAAGCCAGAAGGCCTAGTACTAGGAAATCATATGCTGAAAAGTGGAAAAGTTATTGTTCTTGGAATCAGTCTCAAGTTAAGCATGCATCAGTGCCCTTCTTACCTCTAATCCTGGATTACCTAGAAGAGCTACTCCACAGAGGCCTATCCTTCTCCTCCGTTAAGATTCATGCCTCTGCCATCTCAGCTCATTATAATACTGAGCCACCTCTATTTTCTCGCCCTCTCATTAAACAGTTCCTGAGAGGGGCTAGCAACTTAAGGCCCCCTAGGAGAGCACCTATTCCTACCTGGGACCTTAACTTTGTACTGGAAAAGCTCACGCTTCTCCCTTTTGAACCTGCAGCTTCAGCAGAGTTAAAATTCCTCTCTTGGAAAACAGCCTTGCTTTTAGCCATAACTTCAGCAAGAAGAGTTGTCTGATTTACAGGCATTAATGGCTGTGGAACCCTTCGTTATTTTCCATGCTGACAGGGTTTCCCTCGGGACAAACCTGTCCCTTATGCCTAAGGTGGTGTCCAGTGTGGCTCTAAACCAATACATCCATTTGCCAACCTTATTCCCTAACCCTCATAATAAAGGGAAAAGGATCCTGCACTCCTTGGATGTGCACAGACAGCTCAGGTTCTGCCTTGACAGGACTAAACCTTTCAGAAAATCTAACCAGCTGCTAGTCAGCTTTGCTACAGGGGCAGAGGGTAAGGGCATTTCAAAGCAAACTGTTTCCAAATGGATAGCACACTTCATCCATTTCTGCTACAAGCACCATGGAAATCCTACCCCACAGGGGATCAGACCACACTCCACTAGGGCTACTTCCACCTCTACAGCATTTCTCAGGGGAGTCCCTATCGGGGACATTATAGGAAGCTGCAACCTGGAGTTCTGTACACACCTTCACCAACCCTTACCATTTACCAATCTTTTTCTAAATCCAGAGCTGGATTTGCTACAGCAGTCTTGTAAGGCCTACTAGCCAACCGTAACACTTCTTGACTATCTCCACCCTTCCTCAGCTTTGGGAATCAACCCAAGTGTGATGACTGCAACAGTGAAACACTAAGAATATAGTACAGTTGTGTACACTTACCATAAGTCTAGATGTTGGAGTATGTTCACTGTTGCACTCCTGATTTCCCTCCCTCCAGCCCCCTAGCTTTCTTTATCTTTCTACCTCTCGTCTCTATGGCCATTTCTAATAGTATTGGTATTTACTTTTTACTGGCGGTGTTCCCCACCATATACTAGCTTTCTTTTTTGGAGGCTCTTGACAGCTGGGACAAGAAAAACTGATGTAATGGCATCTGCTGCCTGTTTTATATCTCTGACGACCTGACGTCATGGAAGAAGCAACAGCATCCGACGCAGAAATCCTAAGACTCTGGTATTCGGACTGACTGCTACCTGCAGGCAGATAACCGAAGTGTGATGACTGCAGCAGTGAATACACTCTAACATCTACATTTAACGGTAGGTGTACACAACTGTACTTTTTCCACTCTTGCAGTTGTCTGGGCAAGGGAATTTTTACAGTGAGAGGATTCTTCTGTCATGGCATGGCAAGCCTTTACACTTAACATCTTTTCTGATTCAGCACTAACTGCAAAATAGAGAAGAGTGAAGATCATGCTCTTCACCCTTCATGGTCATTTAATTGCGGACTCTTCTACCCCTGGTGATGCAGGAAGCCTTCCCAGTCCAAGCCATAGTAGTTGATGGTCACTGCCATCATAAGGACTGCCTTGTGCTGTAAACTACTAGATATTATGTCAGAGCTGGTGGAAGCCACCAGGAAGTGTTCCACCCTGGCAACATGTGCATCTTCCAAGCAGAAGAGGTTTCTTGTTTTCAGAAAAATGTTAACTGAGCTGTCATTGTTGGGGAGTGTGCAAGTGTTTTTCTGTCTTATCTTTGTCACCCTGATCAATTGAATCTGTGGGTGTCTTATCTATCATGGCTTTGCAGAGAATAGGAATGTGAACCAGCATTGATTAGCCAATCAGTTTCTCATTACATCCAAGTGACGCCTCCAGGTGCATCTGCGGTTAACTTCTACTGCACCTTGAGGCATCCTGTATTTGCTTGTTCATATTTGAATCAGTAATTCCAAAACCATGCTATGTACACAGTTTGAAAACATTTAATCTTAAAGCTTACACAATATCTAACTCAACTGTATTAATGTTTGACCTCTGTCTAGTGTAGGCAAATAGATATTAACTGTTTTTCATATTAATTTATATAGATCTAATTTTCACATTTTTTCTAAATATCTCAACAGCTAACAGAGACAGAACTCCTTAGCCTCGTATGAAAGCTCTCAGCTAGATGAATAAAATGTTGCTGACAGTATGTGTGTAATGTGAGTGGTTGCTGTGATATTGTAAGCTGTTTACAAAATATTACAAATGTAATAGTCACTGTGTTTACTGTGATTTATAAAATTCAGTTTAAGACCAAGAACCTAAAGAATACTATCACTATAAAAATAGTTTGTGCTGAAGAGTTTGCCATTTATACTTCTTTCATGATCCCTATGGTTCCAGAGATATGAATGTTTGTGTGAAGGCTGCCAGCCTAGCCATATAGAATATGGTACATAATTCTGTCATTTGTAAATATGAATGTTAAACTACAGACTTGTTTTCTTAATTGAAAGAAAATACTGTGAAATGTTGAACTACAAGCTTGTTTTCTTAAATGAAAGGATATGCTGTGAAATGTTGAACTTAAAACAATGCAGCAACATTGTCCTCTGCTGTAAAGAAAGCTAAGTCAAGCACATCTTGTTTGTCCTTTGAAGTTAAAATTATTTCATGTCTGTCCCTTTCAAGTTAAAATTTGGAGTCGATGAATCTGGAGGGAAGCATCATGCCTATTGTTTTAACTTAAGGAATAATTACTAGAGTTTACATGTGGAATGTCTTTTATGGCTTTAGTTTCCTGTAGCTGCAAGATAAAAGAATGTAGTATCTGTCAGCCTGGGAACCCCAGGAAAGTATAAAAAATTATGTAGTGGGAATCAGGACTGAAGATAGCAATTTAAACAGAGAGAATCAGAAGGCATTAAGCATTTTTGTCTTGACCATTCAACTCATCAGCACTCTGCCTGTTTTCTATATGCAAGTTATCTTAGACTTGTGTTTTCTTTTAGAAATAGCTGGAAACTAGAAAGATTAGACTGTTTTTCTGTGGTGTCAGAAGTGTACTACTGAATTATTTTGTTTCTCTGTGACGTCTGAACTCTTGACTAGTGATGCATAGTAAAAAAAGTATTGATGTCCTTCAAGGATGCATCTGCAGTCATCACATATGAGTTGTCCTGCCTCAGGCAGCCCTTCGGTCGGCCGGATTCCAAAGTCTGGGTCTGGTGTTGGCTGATGTCGCCCTTTCCCCGACGTCAGAGTGCCTGGGGTATAAAAACGTCAGCCGACACCATCTTCCTCAGTCTTTCTTGCCGCATGGTGCCCGAAGCAGAAGTAGTTCGCAAGTGCCGGTCAGCCAGCTCCTGTAATTCAGCTAAACCGAAGACTTCAAAAGCTAAGTACCCCGTTGGGGACTCTTTCTTGCCTCAGCCGATGTCAGATAAAATTAATAATTGCTTAACTTGTGGGAAGCAAATACCTCATAAGGATTTCCACTTTTACTGCATATCCTGCCTAGGCCCAGACCACGACGTCTCGGCCTGTTCAGCCTGTGCTTCCTTCAACCGACGCACTCTTAGACGTCGGGCGGAGTTTGCAGAGGAATTAAGTATTAGTGGGTGGTGGCAAGTGGTACTACCGTACAGTCTGGGTAAAAGGGGCACAGCTAGAGAACCTGTGCCCGCCTTCCCCAGAAGTGTCTGTGTGGTTGTATAAACTCTTCTCAATGTGCATGTGTGTATGTCAGCTACTTGGGCAGGGACACAAACCACTGGTTGGACAAAGAGGGTGATAGAGGTTTTAGCTTTCCCACTAGGCTGAGATCTAGACCCTATAGCTGTGCCAGTGGGGAGTCTTATTGGGGACTTGGAGAACAAGGGAGTGACCAGCCCTGTACTGACTAATCTCTGTGTGCTTTTAAGGGAAATTGCACTTTACTGTGTGTATTTATTATCCTTTCCTCAAATATGAGATGGCCTCTCTGGTGTTAGTGGTTGAGGATGGAGGATCCCTAATTGCTGGGCCAGGGCACGGGCGTCGCAGTTTGTTTGAAATGTGAGGACATAAATTGATTCTGTCAAAAGGCTTAGGCTCCACCTATTAGAAGTTATAGTGCAAACTTCCTGAGCTCCATTGGAGTGAATGAGTTAAAAAGGTTTGTGTCATTGCTGGCATGAACTCCTTGACAGGTTTGTTTATCTTCAAATTGGAGTTGCAGACCAAACGTTTGTCCCTGGAGAATGCTTTTCTTGAAGGGCATTGTTTGTTCTCACAGGATCTTTGTGCTTCAGGACGTTTCTTTAGGAAAATCTCTTGCCATTTCACAAGGATAGTATTTCTATTTTTTTTTCTCAAAAGTGGTGTCCCAGAGTTTTGTTGGTCATTTGTTGACCAGGAAACTCCACTATGTCAGGAACCCGTTTTCAGTGGAGGTCTGGGGAGAAAAGCTCCAGTTATAGATCGAAATTTTAACAAGATAATATTTACAGTAATTGTGTTCAAAAAATTTGTACAATTTCCTAGTGATTTGTAATGTGCAGAATACAAAGTTTACACACTCTGGTTTGGTGTTAAACACACACAGTATTTTTAATGACATTAATTCATTGTATAGAGGGAAAAACACTAGCTATTTTCATATTAAGAAAAAACAAAATTCACAGCAGCTTCCAAATAAAACTTGTAATCTACAAAACTAAGCAGCTTTTCAGGCAAAACAATAAAACCCTGAGCAGGGCAACCTTAGAAAATTGTGAAAAAACCCCACAGACGAATCAGCACACTTCAGTTCACTTGTTTTCACAGAAACGCAGTGCTGTGTTTCTGTGGAATGAAGTGAACTGAAGTGTGCTGAGCCCTCAGTGGGTTTTTTCCTCATTTTTTTAAGCTTGCCCTGCTCAGGGCTTTGTTTTGCCTGAAAAGCTGCTTCGTTTTGTGCTTTCATATTAAACTGTTCATTTATGCAATTCAGTACGTGGGAAGTTTAGGATTTAGGCTAATAAGGACAAAACTGTGACTGACCTACTTTAGCTGATGTGGAAAAGTCAACAAATTACTTGAAACCAAAAAGTCATGCTAGTCAGCAAAATCTTAGAATTTGTTTATGGTGGTTTATAGTTCTGGGCACAAGGACAGATATGATTGTTAAAAAAAAAAATGGCTTTTTTAGGGCAAATTTGAAAGTTTTTATGGATCAAGTTGTGTAATGGAGGAGGGTTAGGGCATTGCGTACTTTTGCTATGGAGTGGGAGTACAAGCTTTGTCCAGCTGAATTCTGGGTTTGGATATGCTTAAAAGCTTCTTATTTGTAGACCTCAGATTCTTAGTGGGGGATGTAGGATTGTGGGATGGAATGAAGTGAACGGTAGTTCTCTGGGTAGTATATTAGTTTATGAGCACGTTAGTTGAGTGTAATGAAGATAGTGGGGGGTATTCCAACCAAACCCTTTCACTTCCTTTATGGCCTGGCAGTGGTGTGTGCAGTTTGGTAGGCCAGAGGCAAATTTTGCATTTTTATGATAGCATGATTGTGGTTTGTTGTTGAGAGATGGGTGAAGGTTGGTAAAGATGGAACCATAGAGGAGGGAAGGGAGTAGGAGGGTATTTGCCAGTTTAATTTTTGTGGTTTTATCCATGTAGAATTTGTGCCTGTAGAACTTGCTTAGTTAAACATGTTTTTTTTTAAATTGCATTTATAATATGTTCTATGAATAGTTTGTCATCCATACTAATGCGGAGTAATTTTACTGTCTTAACTACTTCAATTTCAGTGTCGTAATGGGGGTACATTTTCAAGTCCTGCGGAGGTGCTTTAGATGAAAATAGTAGTAGCTTAGTTTTTTGGGCGATTTTGTAGTAGTTATTTATTTAGCCAGATTTCTATGTTTCAGAATGCGTTTTTGTTTTATTTTTGGGAGATCTGAGAAGTTGCTAGAGGAGGATATGATAGTAAAATCGTTAGCATATTGGATGAGTGAACTTTGTAGGGAGACATTGTGGAGATTTATAAGTACATTAAAAAGCGAAGGTCTAAGAATTGACCTCTGGGGGACTCCTGTCTTGTTAAACTGATTGTTTTGCTATCTGACAGATTGAGTAGTTGGCGAACCAGGTAAAGGTATGTTCAGAGCATCCTAATGTTGCTAATTGTTGGAGTAGTTTAGTATGTGATAACTGTCAAAAGCTTTGGATAGGTCTTTTAAGACTACTGTTAAGATACCAGAGTCCAGAGCTTTATTCACAGTATCAGTAAAAGAATGTAAGGCTGTAGTAGTACTGTGTGCACAACGAAAGCCATTTTGGGGAGAGGAGATTCAGAGGTTTTAGTATTTGTGTGTGTATACACTTTTCCAATATTTTAGATAATGGTGAGAGAATTGAAGTGGGTGGATGGTTAGTTAAATCGTTGGTATTACCACCTTTATGCATTGAGGTTATGATGGACTTCTTCCAAATTTGAGGGACTGTGGATTCTGAGATTGATTGGTTAATTTGAATACTGATTGTTAGGCTATTACGTCGACATCAAGTTCAAGTATTCGGAGAGGAGGTTATCAGCATGTAAGGAGCATGGTCTTAGTTTATTTAGCAATTTAAGTACTAAAGAGGTGGGCACTGGTTTTGGGGAGAAGATTGGAGTTACTGGGGTATTGTTAGTGGTTTCTTTGTGGAGTGAAGGATGTAAGCTGAGAGTCTCATGAACAAGGTTCGAGTTGCTTATCTTATTGTTGGGGGGTTGTTTGATATTGGTGGGGGTTCTTTGACATGTTTAAGAATGCTGTCAGTAAAGTGGGAGTTGAAAATGTGGGCTGTTTGTTGTGGGTCTTTATGGGGGGAATGGTGTTGGTTTTTGTATAGTCCCAGGATTAAGGGGAGAAGAGACTGATTTCCAGAATTTTTTTGGGTTATTTCTTTGACTAGATAATTGCTGTGAAAAATGTTTTGGGTAATTTTTAACTAATTTCTTGGCTTTGTTACGGAGTCGTTTGAAATTAAATTCATTTGCTTGTTTTTTTTGTTTTTCCACCATTCTTTCCGGGCTCTGTCTCTGGAAAGAAGAATTTGTTTTGTAAGCCAAGTAGCATGATTAAGTTTTGTTCTTTTGTACCGAATGGGGGCTAAAGTATTTAGGGCATCAAGGAACACCTTCTTAAAATAGTTTACGGCTTCTACTAAGGGTAATGTTTTTATTGGGATCCAATTCTGAGCATTTAGGGAGTTACTGAAAGTTATTTGGTTGTGGTTAAGTTTCTAGATGTTCTATATGAGTTGGGTTTGGGTACCTGAGTATGAGTTCTATGTGTAAAAGCTGGTAAATGATCGCTTAGGATATCAGGAAGGGTACCAGTGTTGGAATATCTGTGTGGATCTGAGACTAGAGTCCAATGCCTGTTTAGTATTCGTGTAGGACATGTGATGAAGCTGTGTATACTTTTGCAGGTTAATGCAATTGGCTGGGGAGTTTGAGATTAAATTTGTCTTAAAACCATTCCGTTCATCTTGTTTTTTTATAATGGGTGGAGACTGGTGATTAAAGAACCCCTTCGTGTATGTGCATACAACCATCTGAACTGCTTTCTGAAGTTAGTTCAGGAGTTTATAGGACAGAACAACTTTGTCATGTTCACTCTAGGTAAAGAAGGGCTAGCAGTTGCCAAGCAAACCCTTATTTTATATTGGTTGCTATGTGTATTATCTGTTGCAACCACGTAGTGAACTACTCATTATAAAACGCTTGCTATTGCTGTATAAATTGCTTGTTCAAAAATGTCTTCATTGCAAATGCTGATATCACTTGATTGTTAGTTTGCAGCTTCATGATCCATTTATTGTATTAGATTTTGTGTTTACTAATTCAGTCTTCTTTGGTACCTTGGTACATATTGACCCTTGACTCATGACCGCCTATGGCTCCATTTTTTTTACTGCTTGTACGCTGCACATCTGTCATTCCACTGAGTAGGTTCCCCAGTGCTAGCTGTAACAAGTGTCATCATAGTTTGCGGTCAGTGAGGCAATCCCCCTTTGGTTGTAAGAAAACTTTTCTCATCTTTGTGCATGGATGTTCTTTCAGTTCAGTGGCTTTGAGTTTTTCATGACCTGGATAGTATGTTTATTCTTTTAATAGTTTTAGTATTGGATCTTGGTTTTTTTGATTTGCAGGAAATATATTTAGGGTGGGGCTTGGTGTACATTTTAGTATGGTGTCATGATGTGCACTTTTGAAGGGTGTTTGCAATCCTTAAGACATAAAGTTCAGGGAAAAGCAGATTAGAGAGGGAAACTGAATTTTAGACTCATTGTGGAGAAGTCCTTATTAATTAACTGATAAAGAACATGTATGTTGCGAGTACAACTTAAACACCTTTAATATGTAACTCTGTTATGGCTGTCCTAGTACAGTGAGAACAGGCCCTTTGCCCTGATTGAGTTTTGTAGGATATCTTTAAGATTCTTGCATTTCAGTAAGAAATGCCTGTTTAGACCTCAAAAGGCTAAGGCCATCTGAAAATGGCTTCCTGACTATGGTACATTTGTTA
Organism: Protopterus annectens; assembly: GCF_019279795.1. Lineage (NCBI taxonomy): Eukaryota > Metazoa > Chordata > Ceratodontiformes > Protopteridae > Protopterus > Protopterus annectens. The sequence goes on from NC_056751.1 coordinate 391,730,265, forward strand.
AGCACATTTCTCCCTGTGGCTATACATTTTTTTTAAATATCTTTAAGTGGGACACTGCTTTTGATTTCCCTTAAATCTGATGTCAGTTTTTCATCCTCAACATGTGGGACTCTGATCTGACTCTGATGTTACTACAGCTTGTGAAAGCCTACAAACTCTTGAGCTCTTCCCTACCTACAATATTCTGGTCCCCTCACCCCAGATTTTGTTTGGTGCATTCGCGTACAGACGTGGTTGCTGATGGCTCTCGAGTGTTCTTTGGGAGACAGGTAAATTTCTTGGAGTATACCTTTCTTTCTGTTATGTATTCTCCTTTTTTAGTGTAAACTTTTCCATATTCTGTCTGACTTTTCACAACCTTTTTTTTATGGGTGGTCTTTGTTACCATTGTTGGTATTTTTCCCTAGCCTTCTCCTTTTAATTAGTCTTTCTCCCTGTGACCTTTTTGGTTTGGTCTTGATTCATTGTTGGTATTTTTTTTCCTTCCCTTAAAAAAAAAAAAAAAAAAAAAAAAACTTTAGCCCTTTATTTCTCTTTGCTGGTTGTGTGTGCAAGTTTTATTGTACGTGTGGAATACCATTTTATTTCCTGGACATGTCTGAAAAAGGATTCAAGAAGTGCAGGCAATATGGACACAAGATGCCCTTTTCAGATGGTCATTCTTTGTGCTTTACTGCCTCAGACTGGATCACATCTACCAGCAATGTGACATCTGTTAGGCCTTTCATCCTTTCTCCTTCACAGAGCACAAGAGTGAGCTGATCTTAAAAGGGCTGGTGGCCTCCTCTTTTTTGCAGGCCATCACTGAAGCTCAACCTTCGAACTTAAAGTATAGGGACCATTCTAAATGGTCTAGATTAGCAGAAGTACCTTCCTCGTTGGAGCCAAAAAAAGGAGCTGATGTCCGATCCGATATCTCCAATGGCATCCAAGCCATCGGATCTGACAAAAGTTGCCAGACCCTAAGAGTAAGTTGGCTTCTGATCTTAAGACCTTGGATCTGAAGTCCCTTCCTTGGACTGCTTATTGATGTCCTTAGACCCAGTTCCGTCTATGGTGCCCTCGTCCTTTCTAGAGAGGCATTGTAGGCCTGCATCAGTTGTGTCCTTTCGCTGTACTAGGAGCCTTACCGAGGCAAATGTGGCTAGGATGGTGAGGGAACTAGTCAGAGAAACTTCGGAAGGGTGCCCTTATGGTTCTGACCCCATTGTATCAGGGACTCCCTCCAGCATCTATTCCAACTCTGACTCAACCTGAGGTTTAAGAGTTCTCTGATTAGATGCTCTGGGCCCATCTGTGTCAGGTCAGAGACTGTTGTCTTCAGATCTGACAATGACTGAGCTTGTCTGCTCCAGTTTTTGCATCCAGACAGTTCTCTGAGCTGATGCTTTCATGTCGGATTGGGGGGGGGGGTTGATCATATCAGTTATTTTTGGAGGTTTGGCAGATTGGTAGTGGCTTCCTCCAGGCTGTGGGGAAGGGGGAGCCGATGAACCTTGGACTTTCACTCTCTGCTCCATTGCTCTCCCCAGCCTTTGAGGTGGAGAAGAGGGTCTTTTGTCTCCACAGATTTGGTGGGTCCACCCGTGACCACCTAACTGAAGTGGTCGTGATCCTCACCATTCTACACCTAGGGGACAGCTGGGCCAGAGCTTCCAGTCTACCCATTCTGGGATCCCTAGCGCTTAGGATACTTCCCCGGACCACCCCACCAAGGATGACCCTTGACTGTGCAAGAAGAAACCCCTGGACTCGCCAGAAGAGTCCCTCACCACTGATGCCAACTTTGATAAAGAGAAGGGTCTCCCAAATCTCCACCGGAAGAAGTCTTCTTTGCAGACATCCTTGAGCTTCTGAAACAAAAAGGTGGTTGGTTTGCCCACAACCCATCTCCTGAGGAGTTGGTATACCTGGAAGCTTTCTGGACTGGCCCGTATACCTCCTGGGTGGCCCTGCCTCCCAACAAATTGGTGGATTTAATTTGTTAGAAGGTGTGGAAGGAACCTGATTAGACTGATACCACCCGCAAGAGACCAGCTAAAATTATGGCACTGCCAGTAGAAAGGCAGTAGTGGAGTAAGGGCATACCGATTTATGCCATGGTTTTGGTGGTGGCCACTAAAAAGAAACTTGCTGAAGCGAGTTCATCTGTTCATCCCCACTAAAGGAGAGTCTAGGCTGATGTGCTGACTGGAGAAGTGGGTATACACTTCAACATTTGCCATACGTTCGCCGAATTACCTAGCTCACTTCACAAGACTGCAAAGGGGCTTAAAGAACTTTTCAGCTCATCAGCAAGGATAACTACGGAGGAGGCCCAGATTTCTTTGGCTCCTCATTTGACTACCTTACAATCGGTTGTGAACTCGTCCATGAAGCTTATCGCCAACACAAAGGAAGGCACTTCACAGGCAGTGGGTTCAAGCATATCCATGAGTAGACAAGCCTGGATGTGCCTGTGACTTCAGGGAGTCTCTTAAGTCTTCCTTTGTCAACACTCCGTTTTACGTTTTTCGACCCTTCCCCCAAACAGACCTTTTCTAGCAATCGGGGGGGGGGGGGCAAGATGTAGTCTAATAAATCTCAAGGTCCTTTCCCTGATGCATGTGGAACTGGTTCTCCTAGAGGCAGAGGGGGAAATGGTAACAACGGAAGACACCATTGTGGCATAAGAGGTCCACTGAATACAGAGGCCAGCGATACTTTTTGATAGACCCTATCAGCGCTCCTGAAAAAGGAGGCCTGATGGTCTTCCTGTGGAGGCAGTTGGGGTCATTTTTCACTACAACAAACAGCCTGGCTAAGTATAACTATACTTGGGTGCAGAGAATTATTACCAGAGGTTATACCATACCCTTTTTTTCTTCCACCCGTCAATAACAAAGCTCCCAGATATTCCACCTAGTCAGAGGACCTAGCAACTCAGAAAATTCATCATTTGATCGCAAAGAAAGTCAACCAAGAGATTCCACCAGACCAGATATGGTCTGGAACTTGTTTCTTTTTGGTTCCAAAGAAGACTGGGGACTGGAGACCAATTTTGGATCTCACCGTTTTAACAAGTCACACACACACGTTTTGGATGGTCACAGTAGAGGCCATTCTACCCTTTTTATGGAAGGACGACTGGATGTGCTCTACAGACCTCCAGGATGCATACTATCACATAAAGATGAACAGATGGTCCAAGAGGTACTTAAGCTTCCAAGTGGGAGCCAATTGCTACCAGTTCAGAGTACTGCCCTTTGGCCTCACCGCATCCCCCCAGGGTGTTAACCAAATGCATGGCAGTGGTGAGTTTTGCAATGGATGCTACAAACCCAGTGGTCCTTTCACTTGCCCTATGTCTATAAAGATAAGAGTGATTCGTATGCAAAAAGTGCCTCTCATGATGGACACAGTTATGGCAGCCCCAGCAAGGTCGCCTGTTAATACCTCCTCAGCCCAAGGCCATAGTGACCATGGATGCTTCTTAGATTGGGGGGGGGGGCATTATCTTGAGAAGACAGTCCAAGGTACTCAGTCCCCTGTAGAGGCCAAACCTGCTTATCAGTGTTCTTGAGCTGAGTGTGGTGCTTTTGGCATTGCAAGCATTCCAAGATTCTTTCTCTCTTGGGACAATTGCAGTTCAAACAGACTATGTTTGTAGTTTGGTATATCCAACAAGTAAGGAGGAACCAAGTCTTGCTCCCTGTGTTGAGAAGCTCTGAGTGTGGCAGTGGGCGGCAGCCTCCAGTCGCTTTAAGGTGGCACCTCACATTTTGAGAAAGTCCAGTCTGATAGCAGACAAACTCAGCAGGTCCATTCTCTCCTCACGAATGGTTCCTCACCCACAAAGTGGCGAAAATGATTTTTCGTCAATGGGGTCAGCCTTGCTGCAATGTTTTTTTTTTTTTTTGCACCCCCCCCCCAACAGAAATGTAACAGCTTCTTTTCCCTAATCCCCCCTGGCGGGGAGTCCGAGGGACACTTCATGATTGGCCTCCAGTCTTATATGCCTATCCTCTTAACTCCCTTGATCCCCAGATTCTTAATGAAGGTAGTCAGATTTGGCAACCTTTTCTCTCATCCTACAGGACTGACTCACCCAGACCTTCCCAACCTCAGACTGACCACATGGTTTCTCCAATTCTTTGATGGCCAGGCAGCCTATGCTTTCTTCCTCAGTCTGTTCTATTCTTGTATCTTCCCATAAACCTATTAAGAAATTGTACAAAAGCAAGTGGAAAAGGTTTATTTCTTGGTTGAAGAAAACTCGTATAGAACCTTTCACAGCTCCTAAAATATGCAGTCCTTGAATTTCTAGTAGAATTGTTTAATAAAGTAGCAAGCACATCTACTACTATTCAGTTTGCAGCAATTTCAAATTTCCATGTGGGGATTACACAATTCTTTGGCTTCTGCAAACATTTGTAAAGTATTCCTGAAACATACGTTTTGCTAAGACCACTGTAAGGACCCTGGTTCACCTTGGGTTTTAACTTTATTACTGCAGGCCCTGACTCAATATCCCTTTGAGCCTGCAGCCAAGTGTGATTTAAAATACCTGTCTTGGAAGACCGCCTTCCTGTTTGCTGTAACTTCAGCCAGGAGATTATCAGAGCTTCACACTTTATCCTCAAAAACCTCGTACTTGGTATTTCACAAGGATAGGGTTATCTTGCGAAGCAATGCTTCCTTTCTACCAAAGATGGTGCCAGAATCCTATATGAATCAAGCCATTCATCTTCCAGTATTCTTTCCAAATTTCAGTAACTGAGGTGAATTCTTGCTGTGTTTATTGGATGTCCATAGACAGTTTCATTACTTTTTGCATCCTACATAGGATGTCAGGAAATCAGACCAACTTTTCATTTCCTTTGTGCACCATAGGTTGGAGCAGCCTGTCAACGCAACTGCAGCCAGATGGATAACCGAATGCATTTCTTTGGTGTATGCAAAATTGAATGTGCCCCTCCACAAACCTGTAAGAGCTCATTCTACCATATCTGTGGCAACTTCCATATTTTTTCAGTCTAGATATTTGCGCAGCTGCTACTTGGTCAAGTCCACATACCTTTATCAGCCACTATACACTAGATCCGGTCTCAAGGGGAAGAATGGTGTTTGGCTCAGCATTTCTCAGGAACATTCTTCCTTAGGGTCCACCCAGGGCTCAGGTAGCTGGAGACTCTGACCCATGCATTGAGGATGAATGGAAAATTGACATCAGGTAAAGAAGTTATGTACTCACCACAAAGCTCCAGCTGTGTTTTCCAAATTCATTCAGCCTCAATTCCCCACCCGCCTCTGCCTTTTTTGGTTCAAATTCCCACTGTCAAGAAACCTGTTTGTGAGGACACAGTCCACATCCCTTATTTGGATTTGAACTCCAGTGATGGCATCTTGCATAGTTAGTTTATAATTCTTCTGTCAAGCTATATGCATTATCTGAGGTGAGTGGACCAGAGCATTGTGGGTAGGGAAGAGGCCGAGAGTTTGTAGGCTTATGCAAGCTGTAGTAATGAAAATGGACAACACAGGTGGAACGTTATGGTGCGTACATTTTTTTTTTATTGTATTGAAAGTTGTAGAGGTTTCTTTCAGCATGATGCACTTTTTCATCAAGCATTACACAATTTTATTGGTCCCTTGTAATTTTTAGGAGAAACCGTTATTGAACTGCTTTGAATTAATTGCTCAAACAACTCGGTTCACAACACAAAAAAAAATAGTAAATGCTCTCCAGTAAAAGACCTTTTACAATATTATAACCCTTCTGGGCCATTAAGATCTCACTAAAAGCTCATTTTGTTTACACAGCCAAATCACAAAACTACTTTGACTCCCTATAATATATGTAGCAAAATTATGGCATTCTGAAAGTATGAGAACTAGAACACAATGTATACAGTAGTTTGAGGCACTTGGTAGAAGACAAATTTGTATGCTGTGCAGACCCAGCACCTTAGAACAGAAACATTAACGAGTCATAAATTAGCGGACCGGAGTTCCACTGTGGCGACCCCTAACCGGGATAAGCCGAAAGACACAACAACAATCTGTAGTGCTGGAAAATCCGTTTTTATTGCACACTGTTGCATGTGAAAACTATATCACTAGCAATTTGTTTATCATAATCTTTTTTTATTCTAGTTCATATTTCTTACCTAAACAGTAATGTACTTAAAACTATTCTACTCAGTATTTGTCTATACCTCATCCTGTTACCTTATGTCTGTCACTGTCTCTTGCCTCTGTATTCTTTTCTACCTTGTTCTCAAATTAGTTGTCTTAAATTATAATTCTCCTAGTTTTTTCCCTAGGAAAAGAGAAAGTTAAATGTGCATCTTTGAATAGTATTGGCACGCTCACTCATCAGTAAATTGCTGCTGTTAAAATATTGTATTTATCTAAGATGTTTTTCATTTTATTTATCACCCAACTACTGCACATGAAGTTCTTGTGTGTTCATCCAGTACTGTTCTTCTGTTTGTGGAGCCATTTGTTCTTCCTGGCCGCTGCAGAAAACAGACTTTGTAGCTAGGTCATGATCCTATTCTGGTTAACAGAGGAAATTAAACTGTCTTTAGATGCTGCTACTGGCTACATTTCATCACTAGAAATTTATTTATTTTTTTTTTTACACTAAATGCCATTTTTCTGTATTGCAGGAAGAAGTGAAGAATAAGGCAACACTAGACGATAAACAAGAAAAAGTGCAAGATAATCAAGAACTAGTGCAAGAAGACAGTCCCAAAGGAATTCCAGACTTTTGGGTCACAATCTTTAAGAATGTTGATATGCTGAGCGATTTAATACAGGTAATACTAAACACTGAATCATTTCAGAACATCCATGTGCAGTTCAGAAAATGCTTGTACATTATGTCTTGTAGTTCTCCTGAAGCTTCTGGTTTACCTTTAGAAACTTTGTCAAAACAGCATGGTTTTAATATCCGTTTAATTATATGCTTTCCATACTTTAATACTTAAACATTACTTGCAGTTAAGGAGAGACTGTCACATTGTGTGTTTTCATCCTCATAAGAAAGGGATATCCTTATAAGCAACTTTAAAATAATTTGCAGCTGATTTTTGTACATTGTCATTACTGCATGTAGTGTGATAGTCTAACAGTTTTCACCCCACTGGCAAATGTTTTCTGTCTCTGTTTTATTTAAAAAACAGTAGCTTTTGCTTTCCTTGCCTACATACCACTAGAATGTAAACAGTGAAATTTAGCCTCATTGATCATTTTCATTATTTAAGCAAATTTCTTATCTTTGCAGACTCTCTTCCCAGGTGTCATGAATCTCTGACTTTGGTGAGGGACCCCCTACACAGACTCTGGTTCCAGGAGAACATCCAAAAATTTTGTTAGACTCCTTACAGGATTGTTTTCCTGGGGTGTTTCTTAGCTAAAAATATACAAATGAAGAACACCAACTGCTGCACGTTTGAAATATTTTAATTCTGGTACCTCGGCCTTCGCCTTCTCCTGGAATACAATTTGCATAACACACACCACCCATTTTTAAAGAACATTTTGATTGAATTATTGATGCACCATCTCCTAATTATACAATTAGGCTCCCTTTATACTATTTTATAACACCTATCTGGCATCTTTCCCCCAATACATAGAAATGTACATATTAGCTGGAAAAATATATATATGACAATTAATACATAAATACTAGAATATAAACAGTATTTTTTAACTTTTCTTTTCTTCCCTATTTAAACTTTAATTAATATATACATAAATATGAATACTGTTATGAAAAAATACATATTAATGATTTCATATGACCCTTAGCATAATTCATTCAAAAATTTTTTTGATTGTTAACATTTTATTAACAGACACTTCATTTGTCCAATTATTCCCTATTTTCGAGAAATATGTGGAAAATACATTACACCTCCATATTCATTCCATTGGGAAACAATGTTTTTAAATTGAGAATGAACCTAGATTCCATCAAGAGTAATTTTTCCCGGAAAATAGCTTCATTACCAAATTCATTGGGTCTGCCCAAAACACTGAATACAAAACCATCTGGAACCCCCCCATGATTGTCACAAAAATGTCTTCCTACCGGACTCTCTAATCTCCTATGCCTTATATCTCCTAGGTGTTCTAAGATCCTTAATTTGACCCTCCTAGTGGTTTGTCCTATGTACCAATTTTGTTTCTCACAGCCACATCCTATGATGTACACAACCCCAGTTGAATTGCAATCATAAAATTCAGTGGCATTGTATCTGACCTCATTGATTTTGAGACCATCCAAATTCCTGACCCACTTACACACCTTACATTTTCCGCACCTGAATGTTCCTTTTCTATTACCTTCACCCAATCTACCATTTTTTCTGAAATTCAATATTATAGTGTTTCTTAGATAACTCTGTCCAAAGAGCTTTTCCACAGGAAAGAATGTCTGTATCTAGATCTGTTCCTAAGTTTTTCCACGAGTAGAGTGTCTGCATGGGAATTTCTCAGGAATTTTGGTATTATGGCTTCGGTGATTCTCATGATGGCTGTAGCAAGACTCCACCTGAGAAAAATCCAGATATCTAAAATCTGCATGGTGACAGCATCAACATCCCTTGGCATGCCAGATTCCAGTTTTGGCATTTGTGAAAAAGGAGATTCTGTGGTGGAGAGACCACATCTATCAAAATCCACTTCTTCCATTTTCCCTTCCAACATAGTCTGTCATAACAGATGTTTTGGACTTTGCTTATGGAGAAATGTGTATAGGTATTAAAGGTCAGCCTGTTTGGAACATAAGACACAAAAGCACTTATGTCAGAGATGGCAGTTACAAATATTTCATCTCTTGTCAATTGTGGTCCCCATGACTGTTGGACATGTTTACAGACAACACCACAGTGACCTAGTATGTAAAACAGGGATGAGGGGGCAGGCCCTATTCTCCGTGCAGAATAGTCCTGGTAGTCCGAGATGTATCTTTTCAGCCCAGTCACTGTTTACATTCATCTTACATAGCATCGGAGCAAAATTGTGTGACAAGCTGAGCAGGACTAGGCAGATCTTACAAATGAAAATAGAATCTGAATTCTTCCAGAAAATCATCCGGCTGCAGGAAACACCTCAAATATATTTTTTTGCCTCCACTCACAACAGTCACTTGGCAAAATTCTGCTCTAGGACTCCATGCTGGAAGGCCTGGAAGACGGATGCTTTTTCTTTTCCTGGATCAAGAATGGTTCATAGGTAGGTACTAGGCTATCGGCCCTAGGGCCCATACAAGCCTAGCCAAAAAAATGTACCTTGGCTTTCGCCACCCAAGAAAATTATTTTCCTGTGCCCCTGTCGAGCAGAGCCACAGAAGTGATCCCCAGGGTGAATTTCCCATTTCCCATCCAATCATCAAGATTTTTCTTGAAGAGTGCTAATGAGGAGCTCTGTTTGACATAGGTAGTCTGTTCCAGAGTATGGGAAGTCTCTGGGACAGGAATCTATCCCTCCAGCATGTTCTGTTTATTGTGGTGACAAGGTTAAGGTCCCCAGAGCATGTAGCTCGGAGGGATTGGGATTTCTTTAAGTGGAGCATGTCCAACAGCTCTGGGTTTGACATAGCTTTGTATGTTAGGCAGAGATAGCCTTTGAGTAGGCGATATGCGATGGAGTAAAGCTGTAGCTTTTTGAGACAGTCTGCATAGGGCATCTGTTTGAGGCCAGTAATCGTCTTTGTGAGGTATTTCTGTGGTCTTTCCAGTTGTTGTAGATGTCTTGTGAGGTACATATCAAAAGGGGCGTTGTACTCTATAATGGGTCTGAGTGATGAGTAGAGGGGAACAGTGACCTCTTTTTTTTCTGGATGAGAATCCTTTTGTGATGAGATGAGCCACGTAGAAGGATTTCCTAACCACTGTGGCAATGTGATTATCAAAGGAGAGACTACTGTCCACCTGTGTCCCAAGGTCTCATCACATTTTCGGCATTAAGTAGACTACCAGCTATGTGGTAGTTCATGGGTACAGAGTTTTTACCAAAGGGGATGACAATACACTTTTTGGCATTGAGCTTCAGGCCATGGCTTTGACACCAGGTATCTGTCTCAGTGAGGCCCTTTTGTAGTTTGTCCACATTGTTAGGAGTTTCGATTATGGCTCCTAGTTTGCAGTCATCTGCATACTTTGTTAGCCAAAGACCTTCTGTGTTGGCCTGCACTTCAGAGAAGTAGATACCAAACAGGAGAGGACCCAGGGCTGAACCCTGTGGTACTCCACTTGTCACTGGTCTGATGTCGGATTTGGAATCTGCTACTTTCACAGTGTGGGTTCTGTCTGTGAGCCAGTTGGCAACCCATCTTGTGACACAGGGATTTATACCTAGTTTAGTGAGCTTATCTATAATTCCAGAGTGGGGGATGGTGTTGAAAGCCTTGGCGAGATCTAGATAAGCTGTGTGAACCATTTTACCCTCATCTATGGCTTTGGTGACTGCTTCAAAGAAGTCAGTCAGGTTTAGGAGACATGATCTGCCTTTTACAAATCCAAACTGAGTAGGGTCCAGAGTTTGGAGATTACCAATGTCTTTGTTTATGAGTTCCATGATGATACGTTCCATGGCCTTGCAGACCAGGCTAGTCAGGCTAATGGGGCGGTAGTTCCCAGGGTCCGTCGTGGCTCCCCCTTTGTGGAGTGGGATAACTGTCATGGTGCGCCATTCAGTGGGTACAAAGCCTGAGGTGAGGCTATGATTGAACATGGTGCTTAGGTAGGGTGCCAGTTCATTCTGTAGTTTGTGTAGAACGCAGCCTGGGATATTGTCTGGTCCCATGGATGCTGTGTTCTTGGCTTTGGAGAGTGTGTTTTTTGCCTGTGCAGCCGTGATTATAGGAACTTTGCATTCTTCCAGTATCAAGATGGGCCCTCTAGGGGGTGAGAGGGGGGTAAAGTTAGCACTGAACCTATCTGCTAGGATGTTGGCAATATCAGTTGGTTCTGTATATTTAGTGCCATTATGCTGTAACTCAGAGCAGATCTGAGTGTTCCCATTTAGATTCTTGACATAGCTATAGAATGCTTTGTGGTTGTCTTTAGAGTCAGTGGCAATTTTGTTTTCGTAACTAGCTTTGGAGGATTTTATGAGGGATCTCAGCTTCTTACTGAGGTTGACCAGGGAGTTCCTCCAGTCATGGGATTTTACTCTCTTTTTTTTTTTTTTTTTTTTTTTTCTTTCTTTCTTCTGTTGTAGAGTTTGTTTATGGCAGAGGACCACCAGATTGGCTTCCTTTTTTGGAGGATAACATCTTGGTTCTGTTAGGGATAGCATGATCCATGCACTCGTGTAAGTGCTTATAAAGTGCATTTGTGTAGGATTCGGCAGTCATACCTCTCTTGTCTGTCTGCATGGGTGTCATGAAGTTTGCCACTTCTGTCTTAAGAAGTGTGAAGTTGGCTTTTGAGAAGTTTTTTACGATGGTTTCCCTATTTGGGGCTGGGGGTGGGATGTGTATGTCTAGGCTGATAAGCTTGTGGTTGAATCTGACCAATGAGGAATTGACCTCTGGTGTGGAACACCGGTTTCCCATGTTGGTAATGACCAGGTCGAGGATACTGCTGCCCTTGGTGGGGGTGTGAATAAGTTGATCCAAGGCATTGGAATTTATGAATTCTAGAAAACGTTGAGCAAAAGAGTTGGTACATGAGTAGTTTTCCCAGTTAATGGTGGGGTAGTTGAAATCGCCCATTATTAGGGTGTTAGGTTGTACTCAATACTTTCCAGTGTATCAAGAAATGAGGAGTGTGAATCCTGGGGCATGGTGGGGAGTGTAGCAAGCTACAATTTGGATTGCGGTCTTGCCCAGAGTTAGTTGCACTTGGGTAATCTCTGATGCATTATGCTGTGCAACTAGCCTGCAGGTGTGGATATCCTTAATGAATATGGACACGCCTCCACCTTTAGTGCTTCTTTCTGGGTTAGGTGGCCGAAAGGTGTGGTATGAATTGAAGCCTGGCAATGCAGGGGTGCTCTCTGGAGCTTTGAACCAGGTCTCTGTTACTGCACAAATGTCAATGTTCTCCATTTTAAGGATTGTCTCGAGTGAGTGCATTTTGAGGATGTCCTTCAAGAATGCATCTGCAGTCTTTAAATATGGGTTGTCCTGCCTCAGGCAGCCCTTCGGTCGGCCGGATTCCAAAGTCTGGGTCCGGCTTCGGCTGATGTCGCCCTTTCCCCGACGTCAGAGCGCCTGGGGTATAAAAGCGTCAGCCGACGCCATCTTCCTCAGTCTTTCTTGCCACGTGGTGCCCAAAGCAGAAGCAGTTCGCAAGTGCCGGTCGGCCAGCTCCTGTAACTTCAGCTACCGAAGACTTCAAAAGCTAAGTACCCCGTTGGGGACTCTTTCTTGCCTCAGCCGATGTCAGATCAAACGCTTAAAGTTAATAATTGCTTAACTTTTGGGAAACAAATACCTCATAAGGATTTCCATTCTTACTGCCTCCCCTGCCTAAGCCCAGACCACGACGTCTCGGCCTGTACTGCCTGCGCCTCCTTCAATCAACGCACTCTTAGGCGTCGGGCAGAGTTTGCAGAGGAATTTTTTGGGGCTAGTTTCTGTTATAATATGCCGTCTGAGACTCCGACTTCTCATTTAACCAAAAAAACGGAAGGACAAGGACCGACGCACGCGGACCGTGGTTTCGGCTGAAACCACCCCTATGCCTACCGTGAGTGTCTCGGTCTCGGCTGAAACAGAGTCCTTGGTACTTCCGACCGTAGAAACCGCACAGCCGACAACCTCGGCCCCGGAGGCCTCTTCTGAGTCGGTAATAGAATTTCCCTCAGAAACCGGTGTTCTGGAAACTTCTGACACCATTTCCCTAGACAAACCTACTCCAGCACGTGGAGCAGCCAGGCCTCCTGCATCCATGTCCATTAAGGCATTCTCAAGGGCTAAAGCTGCTAAACAGCCAAAATCTCTGCCTCCCAAGGTTATTCCTCAGGGATCCACTACAGGTTCACAGATTCTAAGTTTAGCTGAGGACCTTATTTCCTTAATCAGGGGCTCTCCCACACCCGGACAGGGGCTTTCAACCTCCTCTAGACAAAAGGCCCAGGGTTGAGCCCACTGATCCCCAGTCCTCTGAGACCTCAGATGGCTCTGCTTTATCAGACTACTAGGAGGAGGCCTTTATGGCCACAAGGATTCTGATGCGGAGGAATCTATTCCCTCGGCCTCCCCTCCTGAAGAACTGTCCTTTGGGGAGACCCTTCACTCCATGAGAGAGCATTTCAAATGGCAGGGCCAGGAATTCTCTGATTCCAGGAAGAGATTAAGGACTTTTTTGCATTTACTTCAGCATAGACCTTTGGCTATTCCTCCTGTTTTGAATGTCATTGATGATGTGTACTCTGAGTCTAGTATTACCCCTGACTCCCTTCCTCCGGCTCCTGTCAAACCGGATAGGTACTACAGGGTCCCGGACTCGCATCATTTCCTTTACAAGGCCCACTCTGCTGACCCAGAAACTATTTCCCAGGGCCCTAAAGGGGTTGCAACTGCCACTACTAAAAATCCACTCCCCTCTGAAAGGGAGTCCAGGGCTTTAGAGAGATTGGGTAAAAAAGTGTATACTTCTTCCACTCTTTCTATGAGAGCATTAAATTGTCAATTCCATATGATACAGTATTAAGAGTATTTGTTAGATGAATTGCATAAAGAACTGTCTTTACCTGAACCCCTAGATCGCAAGTCACTTCAGGATCTGGTACATAACTCCCAACAGGTTAGCAACCATTTCTTGCAGTGTGGTTATGATGCATTGGAAGCTTCATGTAGGTCAGCAATGACAGGTGCAGTCATACGTAGGCATGCTTGGCTGAAGGAACAAACTCTGCCAGATCATGTTAAAGCAAAGCTTCTGGATGCGCCACTGGAAAAGCAAAAGTTATTTGGCTCCACTGCTCAGGAGGTCTTAAAGAAATTTGAGGAAAAGGCTAAATCTGTACAAACAGTCAAAGATTTCCTCCAGGTCCAACCACCGAGATTCAGCAGAAATTGGCCTTCTAAGAATTGGTCCTTTCCAGACACAGAGAGATTTCAAAGAGGCAAGAACAGGCGTGCCAGAGGCAGAGGGCAAGCTAGAAGCTCCTACAGAGGACGTCAATGGCAGCCTCCTAACCAGAGAGGTAGTGCAGGACCTACAACTGCTGCACAAGGACAGACTCAATGACTTTACCTTGACCCTGCCAACCAGGGCTCAATTGGAAGCACCTTTGGGCAGAAAGCTATCTTTATTCTCAAAAAATTGGCACAGTATTACAAGGGACAAATGGACACTGCAAATAATAGACAAAGGATACAGGTTCCATTTTCATACATTACCAAAAAGAAAAGGCATGCCAAACCTGCCACCGAATCAAAGGGCAGAGGCTTTAAAACAAATTTCCAACCTATTACAAATGAAAGCTATAGAAAAGATTCCTCTCACAGAACAAGGCCAAGGATTTTATTCCAGACTATTCCTTGTCCCAAGAAAAGAAAAACAATGGAGGCCTATTCTCGACTTGTCCGCACTGAATACTTATCTCATTGTGCCAAAATTCAAAATGCTGCCCCTACAGCAACTCCTTCCCATGCTGGGCAAGGGGTCTTGGCTGGTAACTCTGGACCTCAAGGAGGCATACCTGCATGTCCCTATCAGACAAAGTTGCAGAAGACACCTCAGATTTCTTGCAGGTTCAGAGCATTATCAATTCTCAGCATTGCCCTTTGGCTTATCTACTGCGCCCAGAGTATTCAGGAAATGCCTGGCATCAGTAATTGCATACTGCAGACTTCAGGGGATTCAAATATACCCATATCTGGACAACTGCCTTATAGAAGCGGACAGCCAACAAACTTTGGTAAAACACTTGAATTATGCCATCTGCCTACTCCAGGCCTTGGGATACACAGTCAACATTCACAAATCAAGACTTGTTCCATCCCAAAGATTAACTTTTCTGGGTGCGAAACTAGATACGACCACCCAAATGGCTTTTCTCACAGAAGAAAAACAAAGACAACTACCGGATTATTTTGAAAATCTGACAAAACAAACTCTGCTGTCTGCAAGGAAAATCCTGCAGGCCCTGGGTTACATGGCATCTTGCATTCTTCTGATTCCACAAGCAAGGCTGCATATGAGGAAACTACAGTGGTACCTAAGGAGTTTATAGTCTCGGCACAGTCACAGCCTAGAAGCTTTGATACCACTCATTCCATCCCTTCAAAAGGAATTCCTGTGGTGGGCTCAAGCAAGCCAGTCAAACAGGGGTCTGCCCTTCAGCAAACCAATAACCAGCCAAACCATTACAATGGACGCTTCAGACCATGGATGGGGAGCACACATGGAGGGCAGATGCATTCAAGGACTATGGTCACAGAAAGAATTGCGCATGCACATAAACCAAAAGGAAATGCTGGCAGTGACACATGCAATTGAGGCCTTCAAACACTTTCTGCATCAAGGCCACCTGCTAATAAGGACAGACAATACCACAGTTATGTAGTACATAAACAAGCAAGGAGGTACCCATTCCTACCGTCTTTGCAGGCTGGCAATGAATGTTTGGGAACTTTCCCTAAAACTCAATATAGAGCTGCAATCCCAGTTTGTGCCAGGAAAAGACAATATACTGGCGGACACCCTAAGCAGAAATATCATGGATCCACACGAATGGATGCTGCACCCAGACATCTTCCTTCAGATAAGACAATCATGGGGGAGGCCGGACATAGATCTTTTTGCCTCCCACCACAACCATCAGCTGAAGACATTCTGCTCAAGGACATACCACCCACAAGCATGGAAAGTGGACGCCCTCTCTTTCAGCTGGAATACTCTAACAGTGTATGCATTCCCACCTCTTCCATTAATGACCAAGGTCTTACTGAAGATCAGGACAGAGCAGCCAAAAGTGATTCTGATAGCTCCGGACTGGCCAAGACAGCACTGATACCCACTGTTAAGGAGTCACGCACGAAACCATGGCCACTTCTTCTGACACAACACAATTACAAAACTCTGCACTCCAGCCTGAAAACCTTGCAGTTGACAGCCTGGAGAATACCTTGACTCCTCGCCAGGATAAGCTATTCAAGAGAGTCAAGGATATCATCATGGAAGCTCGCCGGCCTTCCACAAGAAAGGCATATTCAGCAAAATGGAAAAGATTTCGCACTTGGAGCACCACAAAGGGCCTAGATGCGACAGTGATGAACATGGCACATATCCTGGAATACTTGGCAGAAATGCTCCACAATGGCCTTTCTTACTCTTCCATAAAAATTCATGCTTCAGCAATTTCAGCAGAATACAATACTGATCCACCTGTCTTCTCTCATCCTCTCCTAAGGCAGTTTCTAAGAGGAATTAAAAACATCAATCCTCAAAGGAAACCACCAGTGCCAACTTGGGACCTTAACTTCATGTTGGAAAAATTAACTCTACCTCCCTTTGAACCAGCAGCATCTTCAGAACTACAGTTCCTGTCTTGGAAGACTGCCTTCCTTCTGGCCATAACCTCAGCAAGAAGAGTATCTGAATTGCAGGCCCTCATGGCAGTTCAACCATTCCTTATTTTTCATCAGGACAGAGCCTCATTGAGAACCAATCCTTCATTCATGCCAAAGGTGGTATCCAGGGTCTCATTGAACCAAGCTATTCACCTGCCTACCTTCTTTCCAAATCCACAAAACAAAGGGGAGAAACTTCTGCATACCCTGAACATTCACAGACAGTTGCGCTACTACTTGGACAGAACTAAGACTTACAGAAAAACTGACCAGCTGTTTGTAGCATATGCTGCTGGTATACAAGGAAAAGCAATTTCCAAACAGACAATTTCAAAATGGATAGGGAATTGCATTCGATTCTGTTACTCTTTTCATGGCAAAACTGTGCCAGCTAACATTAGACCTCATTCCACCAGAGCCACAGCTACATCCACAGCCTTTTTAAGAGGGGTGGCTACCAAGGACATTTTAGAAGCTGCTACATGGAGTTCCGTGTATACATTTTCCAAGCAACTTACCCTTATATTCCAGATCCAGAGCAGGCTTTGCTACGGCAGTCCTGCAGGGCATTTTAGCTACACCATCCTTTTCTTAGATCCTACCACCCCCAGCTTGGCTATGGTATTCTACCCATATGTAAAGACTGCAAATGCATCCTTGAAGGACATAGTACAGTTTTGTACCTACCATAAATGTAGATGTCCAATAGGTATGCATCTGCAGTCAGGTTTTCCCTCCCTCCTTTCCCTCTGTGGTATTTCTTGGGTACTTACCCCTCTTCTAGCTAGCTGGGGTTATCTATTATGGTGTATTTGTTTTATATTGTTGTGCATGTTTGGAATTTTTTGCATCTCTCCAAATTTAGCCTTCCTTAGAGGGCACCTGGCATCTGGGGCAAGAAAAACTGAGGAAGATGGTGTCGGCTGACACTTTTATACCCCAGGCGCTCTGACGTTGGGGAAAGGCCGACATCAGCAGACGCTGGACCCAGACTTTGGAATCCGGCCGTCCGAAGGGCTGCCTGAGGCAGGGCAACCCATATGTAAGGACTGCAGATGCATACCTATCGGGCATCTACATTTATGGTAGGTACAAAACTGTACTTTTAGACTTCTAGCATTGAGTAGAATTACCCTCAGATTTTGCTTGCTTGTACCTGTTACGGTGGTGAATTTGTCATTTGAACCTTGCTTGAAAAAGGCACTATAGGGGTGGCAAGAGTCTTAGCCAGTATCCGGAATCCTAAGGACGACATGTGCAGGCCATCTCTGGCAAAGCATCATGGACTGTCGATCATGTCGTCCCAGGCAGACAAATACTGGATCCCCTTAGAATGACACCAGAAGCTTAGCCAATTGTTGAAGTCAATTATTTTGTCCTTGTACTGCGGTATCATTCTGGGTGATGGCAGGATGCTACTCAGGGTTAGGATCATACCTGCCTGGGATACAAGATCGGAGAGCTCCTCCATGTCTCTTCATGTAGCCCAGGGAGGTACATCTCAGGTCATTTACACCAACATGGACAATGGCAGTGTCATATTTGTACTTATTGTGGAGTGACCTGAGTGCATGCGTTATGTGGCGGATCCTGGCACCTGACAGGCAGCTGACCGTAACTTTCTTCTTTTTAGTCTAGTGAGTGGAACATCAGTGTGCCTGACTATAGAGTCACCTATGACTAGAGTGTTGGGTATGTTGTTATGCCTTATGGGCTGTGGTTGAGTGGCACACTGAGTTTGTGGGCTATGTGTAATTTGGGTTGTGTTGGGGGGTGGAGTTTGCTTGCATTTATGCTTTGGATGTCCATGATGCTTGGGCAGGTTTTTATTGAGAGCCTCTGCGAATGTAGGTGTATATTTTGTGTTTCTATGTGTGTGTTTTGGTGGTGTAGGTTTTGAGGGACTATGTGAGTGTGGTGTGGTGCAAGTGTTTACCCTCTCCTCTTGACTGTCTAGTCCAGTCTTGGGTGAAGAGAGCTTTGCTTCCAGTTTGGCTATATAAGTGCATCTCTCACAGGTTGTAGTGTTGGGTGGTAGGAGGAGAGGGTTGTCTGTGTACATGAGGCAATTGCTGCATTGCCTCAAGATGCCCAGATTCATCAGGTAGATGGGAGAAATCACTGGGAGCTGACCCTTAGACATGCCTGGATAAGTGCTTATTTATTAAGTACTAAAAACTGCTTTCCACTAGAGAAGTGAGGAAAGTTGAGTGCTGTAGTAATTTGCAGCTTATGTAGTGCATACAATGAGTTCTGAACAAGTGCTGAGTTCAAAGAAACAGATTTGAGTGTTGAAACTAGAAAACTGGCTAGATATAAGAAAAAAAAACTAAGCTAGAAGGCTTCCCTCCAACACAGAAGGGCTTGGGGGCTCAGAAGCCTACAGTCTATACCACTTAACAGGAAGGGCAGGAAACCAGCTTAAATTTTTTTTTTCTTCCGTTTCCCAGATGCTCTCTTTGTCTTTGTACACAGTAGGAATGCCTGAAATCAGAACATGATCTCACTGTACTCAGTTGAGTGAGCAAATGAGATGGGCCCAGAAGGAGTATTCAAACACAAATTTAGAAGAGGGGCGGGCAGTTTCAAGGCCACTAAGATTAACACCAAAACAAAAACAGGGTGGGTGGGACTAACTGAAGAGCAGAGTCAAAACTTCCAGTTCAGTTAATATTCCTGCAACACAGTTAAATCAATTTAAATACTGTATTCTTTGAAAAAAAGTGCAGATAAAGGTACTTAAATTCTCTTATACGTCCAGTTGAATACAGCTAGATCTTAGCCGGCCAAAGCTGAGGTTTTTAAGCAGAAAATATTTCAAACTGTACCACTTAAATAGGCAAGGACAGGAAATCAAAGAATGTGGCTACCCACACTTGCAATTATTAACAGATAATAAAATTCAGCAAGCACTGACTAAATAGTCAAAACTTCCAGTTCAGTTAATATTCCTGCAACAGTTAAATCAATTTAAATATCCTGTGTACTTCCACCCTTTCCACTAATCTCCAAGGTCATCCTGAAAATTCAGGAGGACTCTTCAAAGATCATTGCTACTCCCTTTTGACCCAGGCAACAGTGTTACCCCTCCTTTTAAAAATGGCCATGGCCAATTACCACAAGTTTCCTCTGACTGTGCTTAGTCACACACAAGGTTTTTATTTGACGAATCCCAACCTTTAACTTTTTAAGTACTTATCTTATGAAGATGGTGCAGCAGGTGTTGGCAAATTGTATATTAGCAAATGGAAAAAGGTTTTATAGTTGTTGCCAAGACAGAAATCTGCACAATTTTAGGACTATTGTTTCTGTATTTGTAAGAATTTATAATCCTCAGGCCTGTTTTACTCCTCCATCAAGGTTCATTTGTCAGACATTTCTGCTCGTCTGCCCATGGATCCCTCTCTTTCAATGCAATTCCATATAAAAATGCTTTTGAAGGGGGTTTTGCATACTAAGTCGCCTAGAAGACAGGCGGTTCCTCCTCTGGGCTGGGTGCATGCCTCTCCTAAAGTGGACATCACCGCAACTATGGTATGAGGAGGTCCACCAACAGCTTCAGTTCCTTTTGTGTTGCAGTATGAGATGGATATATAAGTTGTTGTGAGTAATGAATATCAGTCTGGCTTGGCCTGGCTTCCAGAGTTCAAATAAAAAACAAAACAAAATTCACAGCAGCTTCCAAATAAAACTTGTAATCCACAAAATGAAGCAGCTTTTCAGGCAAAACAATAAAGCCCTGAGCAGGGCAAGCTTAGAAAATTGTGAAACACACGGACGGCTCAGCACACTTCACTTCATTCCACAGAAACACAGCACATTAACGCTCCACCATACGTTTTTGTTTTAAAAATCACTTCCTCAGATGTGGGCTGTTTAAACTACTAGTGCTTTTATACCATTCACTTAATTACATTAAGTTAATGAATTAATTGAAAGGTTAATTTAGTTTAAAACCAAAAACTTTTCTTGTTGCATCTCTGTGTTGCCATTTAATGTTATAATGTTTGAATAAATATGTATGAATAAAAATGTTTTAAATAAAAATCCTTAAAACACTTGACTACAAAGAATAAATTATAAAGTTAAAATACTATTTGACGTTTAGTAGGACTCAGTGGTTAAAATTACCAACTTGAATATTTGCTTTAAATGAACTTGATTCTCCATCTAGTGGCTAAATCGCGAAATTACAGGTATAAAAACTGCATTGTAAGCCAAAGGCAAATTGTATAGCCTCATTCAGTTAAGAGAATGTTAAAAACAGGAAAATAAAAGGGAAAAATAAGTTTAATACCTTTGATAAATGAGTGTAACATGTATTCAGAACATACTACAAACCAAACTTTTTAATAAAAATACAAAAAAGCTTAAAGACCAACTGTAACTATTAGAAAACATGGATAAAAACATGATAAAATTCACATAAAGTGCAAATGCACATCACAGTTTTGCTGCTCTCAATTTTAATAATGGGGCTATGGAGATATGTTCATTGAGACCCGGTGGCTTATTGGCCTCCAAACTTATCTGCCACCATAATTCTCTGTACTCCAAACATTCCTCCTATAAACCCCCTCTGCCACTCAAGAGCGGGGAGGAGGAGTACTAGGACAACTCAGTACCAACCTCCCTGACTTGGAAAACAATTCCATTCTGCAAGACGAAATGAACCCCTTATAGATACACATTAGAAGATTTTAGTATATACAATTTCAGTCATGTTTCCTTAACCAAAGAATATTTTAGTCTCTCATCAAAGGGAACCAAGTTCATTCCTAGTAGAAGGGGAGATTAACCAAAACAATTATGGATGTTAAAACCTTTACTAGGAAAATTAACTTCCAGGTTATATTTGATCAGAATAAAAATTATGAACCAGGAGATCTGGTAAAAAGTACATACAATCCCCCACTGCACCCCCCCAGATAAAAAATCTAGAGAATATACTCGAGAATGATATAAGAAAGAACTATAGGAAAGTACACTATACAAGGACCTTAAGCCAGGCTGAAAGAAGCATCCCTTGATGAATTAAGAGGGGATTTAGGCTTAAGAATTATGAAACGGGACAAAGGTGGGGGAATAGTATTGATGAACATCTTTGACTATGAGGGGAAAATGAATGAACTGTTAGGAGACCCTAACAAATACTCCACAGTTTAAAAAAAATTAAATAAACATTAGTTGCAGAAGGATAGATATGGCTTAAAAAGTTTATTTTTAGATGGATTGTTAGATAGAAAGACATATGAATGTTTAAAGGTGGATCCGCAAAATACATAATGGAATGGATCCCCCTTTGAGGCCAATAGTTTTGGCTGAGGGTTCCAAAACTTTACCCCTTGCCAAATTCGTGGTTGTTAAGCTTATCAAACTGTGGCTTAAGAGAACCAACATTTTGAGAGATTCTTGGGATCTTCAAAGGACATTGAATCATGATCTATACACTGAGAATTTACCTAACAATTGACACTGTAGATTAGTTCTCAAGCATTCCCCACAGTGATGGACTAAGATACCTGGAAGAACTACTTTTTGAAGATGAGACTTTAACCCACGATGAGTGTACTGTGGTGATGGAGCTTATAGATTCGGTTCTGAAGTTCAACTTCATTTAATTCACCAGAAGAAAGGAATAGTGATGGGTGCCGCTTGTGCACCCACCTATGCCAATTTGGTCTTAGCCAAATAGGAAGAGAAGATGGTAGCAGAATCAATATACAGTAACAACTGGTCACTTTATAGAAGATTCCTGGATGACATATGTATCCCATGGGAAGGGCCAAAAAAAGAGAGAGAAATTTATTGAATATATTAACAGTACTAATTTTCTTGAATTTACTTACAGAATAAATTATGAGAAGTTGGAGTACTTGGATATTGAAATATACAAGGAAAACGTACGTTTTAATTCCAAGGTGTATAGAAAAAGTACCTATTCTAACTCGTATTTGAACTTTGAAAGTGTTCACCCTTTGTACTCCAAGAAAAATATAGTTAAAGGACAATATTAGGGCCTGCAGGATGAAGTCCAGCGAAGACTTTGAAATGGAAAAAAGGTTACTAAGGAAAATGTGTAGGACGAGGAAATACCCAGGTGATGTAGACAAAATTGAGACAGAAGTGACAGAAAGGAGACCAAATTACTTTAAGCCAATATTAGGATTACCAGTATTTGATACGGTAGGCCCAGTAAAAAAGGCAAATGACAAGTTTGGCGGTGCACTCATCTTGGGAGTATAATGCTTGTGCAAAAATGGTAAGACAAACTATAGATGAGGAATGGAATAAATTTTTAGCATTTACTGACTTACAGAAACTAAAGAATGAAAAGCTAAGAGTAGTTTATAACAATTCAAGTAACTTAAAGCTTTTATTGGAAAATGGTGCAAACCAAGAAGTTCAGAGACAGAGAAAAAGTAAGGGAACGTTTAAATGTGGACATTGTCAACAGTGTGCATACATTAGTGATGCAGAAAGTGTGCATTTGGAAAGCAGGGGAATCACCCTGGAAGGCAAGGATTTTAATAATTGACTCCTTTGGGCTTGTATATTTGGCGAAATGTCAAATCTGTGAAGCATTCTATATAGGGAAGACAGAACGCAAGCTCAGGAGAAGGGTATGCGAGCATATGTATGACCTAGAAACAAACAGACTAATACATTGTACAAACACAAACAAAGTTGTGAAGATGCATACTACACATTTTTTGTGATAGAAAGGGTGGAAAAGAGTGGTGGGGGGGGTTATGGGAGGAATGTTTGGAGTGCAGAAAATTATGGTGGCAGATAAGTTTTGGAGGCCAATAAGCCACCGGGTTTCAATGAGCATATCTCCATAGCCCCATTATTAAAATTGAGAGCAGCAAAACTGTGATATGCATTTGCACTTTATGTGAATTTTATGTTTTTACCCATGTTTTCCAGTAGTTATAGTTGGTCTTTAAGCTTTTTTGTATTTGTATTTTTATTAAAAAGTTGGGTTTGTAATATGTTATGAACACAAGTGTTACATTCATTTATCAAAGGTATTGAACTTATTTTTCCCTTATATTTTCCTGTTTTTAACATTCTTTTAATTGATTGGTTGAAGGAGAAGCAACAAAGTCACCAAATGTAGCTCTTGTAAAAAAAACAGCAAAATCACAAAAGCGAAGCAAGAGTTACCAACCACGATATGTTGACCAAACAGTGTGACAAAATTCAGTCCAATCCCATAAAAGGCTCCAAACAGGCTTTATTAAGGTCCAAGGAAAAAATAAGCGCTTTCGCGTAGTATACGACTACGCTTCATCAGATTACAATTAAACTAAAAAGAAACTCACATTATATGCAACCCAGAGCGGGAAAATTATTTTCTATAGTAACTAAAGCATTTCTAATTAGTATGAGTAATGGTCTCATTGGCATCATTATTTGCAAAACTGCCGTTCCAAATTTAAAGTGAAACTGGCATCACAATTATAATTCAGCTCTTAGGAAAAGTCACATAAATAACGATACTGCAAAACACATGTACTCTAATATATTCAAAAATACAGAATTAAAACCTTGTGTTTCCATAAAATTTCAACCACTCAAAATGCTTTATAGATCGTTAAGAGTATTTCTCAATTCTTTTAAAAACCGCACATCTCAAAACGTGACATATATATATATATATATATATATATATATATATATATATATATATATAGTTAAAGGTAAACAGTGACGATGAGACTTAACGTACCATAGGATATCAAAAAATTAAAAACAAATAAAACCATCACTAGTCTTCTAAAGTCATGAATAAGGTGACTAGTTACCTTTAGTTGAAATTTAAAGTTTAATTCATTCTTATGTTTCGCTACATCTTCAGGGCGTAATAGCGTCATGACGTCACATGAAAAACACAGTAGACGTCAATTCATAAACCCGTGAAGAACATAATGCAATATAAAATAAAATAACTTGGACCATTTTGTAGTAAGAAAATTTTACCTAGGAGTAAACATCTGAGAATTAATGTACTAACTAGACTAGTGTATATGCATGTATTTCTGAAAAAACACGAGAAGTGCGATATCTAGGATTTTTCAGTCTATATGATAAATGTGTGCAAAACAATTAGAAATACATTGTTGTAACATGCTGAGTCTATAAAGCTAGATATACTTCAGAGAGAAGAGACTTTTTTAAAACAAAATTTTTGTATAAAATACAATACAAATCCAAATACAGGTAAATGAAATATAAAATATAATATATAATATATAGACTTTTAAGGTGAATAAAGGTTAAGTGAAATAAAGCTAAACAAAATATCAAGCATATCCATGCTCTTACATATGATCTAAACCTTGTGATATTCCAACCATTATATGTGAATCTTTATATGCACATTCCCATATATTAATGTACCAGAAAACGAGAGAATATAAAGGGTATATATAATTTGAACATTATTATAAACATTGTATAGAGTACGCTTGTATATATGTGCACACACATACACATGAAGTGTATATGTAAGTACGCATGTGTAGGTGTCACCAATAATAACTGTTGTGTCAAAAAACAGTGGTAATGATATAATAATAACAATGAGGAAGATACAAAATAAGAACATAATTATGGCAAAATAATGACAAAATAAATAACAAAATGGTAACAAAATATTGAATTGTATAAGTTAACTATTCTCAAAGTTTGTGTTGTATAACTACTATATCTATTCAAGACTTTTGTATTAATATAGGTTTAATGGATATAGCTGAATTTAGGCCTGGAGGTTGATGGGCCGCAAGCTTCAGGATCCAATTTAGCTCAATAACCGAAAGGTTATTCTGATTATCTCCCCCTCTTGGGTTCTTTGTTACTATTTGTAATGCTCTAAATGAGAAATGGTGTGTAGGGAATTCCTGAATGTGCCTGGGAAAGCTTCAGTGGTACTTAAAAAGCTTATGGTCTCCAAACACTACAACCTCCCTTTATAATCCAGATCCAGAGCAGGCTTTGCTTCGGCAGTCCTGCAGGGATTGATAGCTACATCATCCTTTTCTTAGAACATACCAACTCCCCCAGCTAAGCTATGGTATTCAACCCATATGTTATGACTGCAGTTGCATTCTTGAAGGACATAGTACAGTTTTGTACCTACCATAAATGTAGATGTCCGATAGATATGCAACTGCAGTCTGGTTTTCCCTCCCTCCTTCCCCTCTATGCCTTGGGTCCACTCCTCTCCCTGTTCTCCTTAGCTGGGGATATCTGTTATGGTGTATCTGTTTATTGCTTATTTATTGTCTGGAAACGTATTATTGTCTTCCAATTTGATTACAGCCTTCCTTGGAGGGCACCTGGCATCTGGGGCAAGAAACACTGAAGAAGATGGCGTCGGCTGATGCTTGTATACTCCAGCCGCTCTGACGTCGGAGAGAAATGCGACATCAGCCGACGTCGGACCCAGACTTTGGAATCCGGCCGACTGAGGGCTGCCTGAGGCAGGACAACCCATATGTTATGTCTGCAGTTGCATATCTATCGGACATCTACATTTATGGTAGGTACAAAACTGTACTTTTTCTCTGTTACCAAGAGTGATTCAGAAAGCCATATCCTTGGGAAGCAGGATGATTCTTATTGCTCCACACTGGCCTTGACAAGTATGGTTCCCCTTTCTTCAGCAGTACGCAGTGGACGGTTCTTGGACTCTGGACCCAGTGCCAGACCTCCTGATTCACATGTCAGGACAACTCCATCCATCCCTGCGAACCCTCAGGTTGACAGCCTGACTGCTCCACTTCCATCACTAGTTAGACGACACTCCTTTTCACCTGAGGTGGTACACATCTTGTCTTCGTCTCTTAAGTCTTCCACCAGAAAGATTTATTCCAGCAAATGGAAGAGATTCTCCGTTTGGGCTCAGGCCCAAGGTTTGGACCCCTTCACAGCCCCAATTCCGTCGGTCTTAGATTTTTCAGCCATGCTTTCCGTCCGGGCTTTGCGCCTGCTACCATTAAGGTGCAGTTGGCTGCAATTTCCAATTTTCACACATCTTACGAGCCCTCTCTTATGGGCCATAAACTCTGGAAGGCCTTCTTGAAAGGCGCTTGGTTACTTCGCCCTCCTGTTTCAGAACCTGTCATGCCATGGGATCTAAACCTTGGGCTACAAGCCATCACTTCACCGCCCTTTGAACCGGCTGCCACCTGTGAATTGAAATTCTTATCTTGGAAGACTGCATTTCTAATAGCCATTACATCGGCCAGAAGAGTATCAGAACTTCAAGCTCTGTCCATTAAACCTCTATATTTGACCTTTCATAAGGACAGAGTTTCCCTGAGACTTAACCCATCCTTCCTTCCAAAGGTGTCATCCACTGTTAATCTCCATCAATCTGTCGAGTTACCAGTGTTCTTTCCAAACTTTTCCAATAAAGCAGAGTTCAGATTCCATCAGTTGGATGTGCACAGACAGCTGAGGTTCTATTTACACAGGACTAAGCATTTTAGGAAGTCTGATCAGCTGTTTGTGTCCTTCTTAGAGAACAGAGCAGGTTGTCCTATTTCCAAGTGCACAATTTCTAAAGGGATCAAAGATTGTATTTCCTTCATCTACTCGTCAGCAGGCAGAAATTTACCTTTTCCTGTCCAAGCTCACTCTACCAGGGCAATGTCTACATCAATAGCTTACCATGCCAGGCTTTCATTGGATATTTGTGCTGTGGCCACCTGGGCCTCTCCTCACACCTTTATTACTCATTACAAGCTGGACGTGGCTTCTAGGGGCCGGGGCTTCCTTTGGTTCCACGGTTCTCAGGAGTAACTTCCTATGAGCCTCCCAGGATAGAGGTGCTGGGGACGCTGTCCCGTGAGTAAAGAATGTAGGCGAGATAGGACCACATAACATCAGTTAGTTATGTACTCAACATAACGATCGATGTATGTGGTCCATCTCGCCTTCATTCTTATGTACCCTCCCACCTGCCCCCTTCCTAGAGGATGGAGGCATATTGGCTCTGTGAACCCTTCAAGGTCAGTTGTTTTTTCTTCCTTTAGCTGGAATTCCTTCCATTGTTGGTTGTGTATGGGTTATGATTGGTACGGTTGCAAACAAGATCTGTGGTTAGTGCGAGGCACATCTTGGGATACCGGGTTAGCCCAGCCAATTAGAGACTTTGTGCTAGAGAAATAGTTGCCCGAGTTGAGCCGATTCTCGGCTCCGAACCCGTGAGTAAAGAATGTAGGCGAGATGGACCACATACATCGATCGTTATGGTGAGTACATAACTAACTGATTTATCTCCCTGCCTTCTTCCCAAACATTCAGAACCAAAGAGAATTTTATCCTTCTAGTTGTTCAGACATTTCCTATTTTCTGGACAAATCTAAAAATTTCAGAAAGTCAGACCAGCTTTGTATGGCCTTTGCACCTAGTAAACTAAATAGACCTGTTCATAAGCAGACCATTTCTATATGGATCTCCAACTGCATCAGTTTGGTGCCCCTGCATATTAGAACGTGCTCTACCATAGCCACAGTCACCAGTGCTGCTTTCATCGGTAGAGTGCCTACTAGAAAAATTCTAAGAAGGCACCACATGGTCATCAGTCCATACGGGTTAGTAAGTGCTACATCCTGACTTAACCCTCCAGAGAAGGTTTCTTTTGCTGCAGTCTTACAGGGGCTTCTTTTTTCCTGTTAGCTTTGTTTCACTTTCATTTCCTGCTTCCTACAAATCATTTCCTGAAAGTGGTCCCAAGGCCTTCTGTGAAAGTAGTCTCCTTGCCATAGATGTCTGTTTGGCACTATTAACTTGTTCCTACACTGCTTGACCACATAACTGCAGTTTCCTTCAGATGCTTGATTTGGAGGACTGTTGATGGCTGTCATCTGCTAGGAGGGTATTTGAATTGCTGGTAGTAAAGTGCAAACCATACCTCTCAACCTCCAGATCAGAGAATCAGGGACATTCAGGGAACCTCATTAACATAAGATATGCATATTTAAATAAGCGCATTATTGGACACACCCACCGTTCATTCAATTACACAGACAGGGCATCATTTTAAGCATTTTTTTTTTATTAGAGAATTATACACATTGACGCGTCAAAATACATGAAAACTGTATAAAAATTAGTCAGACATGTTTAACCCCCCACACACACACACACACACACAAATACCCTTACAAAAACGGTGCTTATATGGAACAGAAGCAATACATGGAATAAGGCAAGTACATTCAGACTACTGATTCAACTTCATCATCTTGGCAGGCAGAGGTATTTTCTGCAGCTGATGCTGTGGAGGAGTGATGTTCATCGTGTTTCACTGTTGGTCATTACATTTGGGTTAACCCGCAGTCAGCCTGAATTCCAAAGTCCTGGTCCAGCATCGGTTGCTATCGCCTCTTTCCTGACGTCAGTGCACCAGGGTTATACAAGATGCAGCTGACGCCATTTTCTTTGGTATTTCTTGCCGCGCGGTGCCCGAAGCAAAAGCAGTTCGCAAGTGCCGGTCGGCCGACTCCTGAGATTTTCTAAATCGAATTTCAGATCCGAAGTCTTCAATAAAGCTAAGTATTCCATTGGGGAAACTTTTTTCTTGCTCCAGACCAATGTCAGAAAAAGTTAACAATTGTATTTCTTGTGGGAAGCAAATACCTCAAGGATTTCCACTCTTACTGTATTCCTTGCCTGGGCCCTGACCACGACGTTGCTAGTTGTAGGTTTTGTGCTAGATTTAACGAACACACTATTAAGCGTCTGTACAATTTTGCTTTTCATTA
The DNA here is from genome assembly GCF_019279795.1 of Protopterus annectens. NCBI lineage: Eukaryota > Metazoa > Chordata > Ceratodontiformes > Protopteridae > Protopterus > Protopterus annectens. The sequence goes on from NC_056751.1 coordinate 391,759,569, forward strand.
TTTTGGCAGAAGGTTTAACTACATAATGCCGTTGGAACAACTGACGACCGGAATTCATAAAAAACGCAAGGATAAAGACGAGGACAAGCATCCGAGGTCCAAAACCAATGACGAAGCCTCTTCTAGGCCAGTCGCCTGTTCGCCGGTGCTCAGTGAGGCGCATTCACTGCCCCTGACTCCTGCTACCTCAGAGCCACAGGCTGCCTCCGACTCCCATGTGGAGACAGCTAGGCCTCTGGATACTCAAGGTATTGGCCCTTCGGAAATTAATCCCTCAGATGGGTCTGGAGCTGCTGAGCAGGCATAGACTTCTGAGGGTGTCTTCAGACCTACACAACTTTATATAAAGCCTACTTCAGCATCCAAGACAAAAGTCTAAAACAGTTTTAGACAAGGAAACCAGTACAGCATTCTCCAAGACGGGCTTCTATGCCTAAGAAACAGATGCTCAAAATGGCCGAAGACCTAATTACTTTTTTCAGGGGTTCCCATCCCTCTCCTGATAAGAGGCCTAGGCAAGACGCTGAATATGATTTCTCTGATCAGGTTTCCATATCCTCTGATTTCTCTTCTGATCAGGGATATTCTGCTCCTCCCTATGAGGATTCTGATGCTGAAGATTCTATTACTTCATCTTCTCCTCCTGAGGACTATTCTTTTGGGGAAACCCTGCATACCACGAGGGAGCATTTCCATTGGGAGAGCCAGGATTATTCCAATTCTAAGAAAAGACTTGGAGACTTTCTTTTACTTCCTCAGCACAGACCTCTTGCAATTCCCCCTGTTCTAGACATAGTAGATTGTTTTTTTTAGAGTCCGGCCTGTCTCTAGACTCTTTACCTCCTGCCCCTGTTAAGCTGGACAGATACTACAGGGTCTCAGACTCCCATAAATTTCTTTACAAAAACCCTGTTGTGGACCCAGAAACTATCTCACAGGGTCCCAAAGGGGTCAAGGCTGCTTCTGCCAAAAACCCTGTCCCCTCAGACAGAGATTCTAGGGCTTTGGACAGATGGGAGAAAAAGTTTACACTTCTGCTACCTTGGCTGTAAGGGCTTTAAATTGTCAGTTTCATATGCTCAAATATCAGCAATACTTTATGTCTTTGTTAAAACAAAAATGTTGACATTCTGAATGTTCTGAGAACAAAGATTTGCAGGATTTATTGCATGCTGCTGAACAAGTGGGAAAACATACTTTGCAGTGTGGCTATGATTCACTGGAGGCCTCATGCAGGGCCACTGTTACAGATTCTGTTATTAGAAGGCATGTTTGGTTAAAGGAACAGAATCTGCCTGATCATGTTAAAGCAAAATTATTGGATGCTCCATTACAGCATGATACTTTGTTTGGTGTTAAGGCAGAGGAGGTGTTAAAGAAAATTGAGGAGAAGGCAAAATCTATGCAGACAGTAAAGGATTTCTTACAGGTACAGCCACCCAGATTTAGCAGGAACTGGCCCTCTAAGAATTGGTCCTTTCCAGTGTCAGACAGAACACAAAGAGGCAGATTCAGATGCCCTAGAGGCAAGCAACAGCCCCAGGGCTCATACAAGCCCAAACAATGGGGTGCTTCTACCTCCAAAAGCGGAGAAGACAAATCACAGCCTTATAAAAAACAGTCCCAGTGACTTCCCTCTGCCAATGCCAAGCACTTATTTTTTGGCAGCACCCTTAGGGGGAAAGCTAGCACTTTTTTCACAAAACTGGCACAAGATCACCCAGGACAAATAGGTCTTAAATATAGTCTCTCAGGGTTACAGGTTCCACTTTTACACCCTTCCAAAGGCAAAAGGCATGCCAGGCCTGCCACACAATCAATGGCAAGAGGCACAAAAACAAGTTTCATCTCTCATGGGGGCTATTCAGCCAGTGCCACAACAAGAGCAGGGACAAGGATTTTGCTCAAGACTTTTCTTAGTACCAGGAAAGGGCAAAGCCTGGAGACCAATTCTGGACCTGTCTATTCTAAATACTTTTCTGGACGTCCCAAAATTCAAAATGTTGACTCTACAGCAGCTTTTGCCCATGCTGGACAAGAAGGCTTGGCTTGTAACTTTGGACCTCAGAGGCATACTTGCATGTTCCAATCAGACAATTTTGCAGAAGATACCTCCCGATTCATAGCTGGCTCACTGCACTACCAATTCTCTGCACTGCCCTTTGGCTTATCTACTGTGCCCAGGGTCTTCACAAAATGCCTGGCACCAGTAATTGCATTTTGCAGACAGAGGAATTCAAATATACCCCTACTTGGACGACTGCCTTATTCAAGCAAATGATAAAGATATTCTACTACAGCATCTGGTGTTTGTAAAAAGATTACTAATTTGCCTAGGGTACACAGTAAACGAAAATAAATCAAAACTAGTACCCTCTCAAGAGATGATATTCTAGGGTGCAAGCTTAAATGCAACTGCCCAGATGGCTTCTCATGCCAGACAAACAAAGGCATCTGACTTCTCACTTCAAAGACTTTGCAACAAAGACCCAGTTATCTGCAAGAAAAATTCTGCAGGCTTTGGGCTACATGGCATCCTGCATTCTACTACTAATTCCATATGCAAGACTGCATGTGAGGAAACTACAATGGTATCTAACAAGTGTTTGGACTCAACATTGCCACAGCCTGGAAACAGTAATTACTCTCATTCCCTACCAGCAACAGAAATTTCAATGGTGGGCACAGGCCTGTCACCACAACAAGGGACAGCCATTCACCTTACCCACTGCCAGGCAGACCCTAACAACAGATGCATCAGATTACGCCTGGGGGACGCACATGGCCCACAAACCAAATGCATCTTCATATCAATCAAAAAGAGATGCTAGCTGTACAAAATGGCCAGACAGCCTTCAAGGACCTACTTCATCCAGGACAACTACTGATAAAGACGGATAATACTACAGTCATGTGATATATAAACAAGCAAGGGGGGCACACATTCCTACCACCTCTGCAGGCAAGCCATGACTTTGTGGAACACAGCATTGACTTAAGTACATCTGCAAGCACAATTCCTGCCAGGAAAGAGAAATACTTTGGCAGGCGATCTAAGCAGAAACCTCATGGATCCTCACGAGTGGAAATTGGACCCACAAATCTTCAACATAACAGGGAAATGGGGATGCCCAGACGTAGATCTATTCGCTTCCCCTCACAACTGCCAGCTACAGAGATTCTGCACTCGGACATATCACAAGCAAGCATGGAAAGTGGACGCCCTTTCATTCAGCTGGAAAGTCCTTACCTTATATGCCTTCCCTCCTCTGCCTCTCTTCTTAAAGGTACTCCTAAAGGTCAGACAATAGAAGCCAAAAATGATACTGATTGCCCCAGACTGGCCATGCCAGCACTGGTACCCAATCCTAAAGAGCTTGTCTCAAGGCCCAGCCTGGACATTGCCTCTAATACCTCATTTGCTGACCCAATAGAACAATCAGATTCTGCACAGCCAACTCAGAAGCCTAAATCTGGCTGCATGGCGGATAATGTAATCATTCAGAACACACCTCTCTCTAAAGCAGTTATGGATGTTATTTTGGAGGCCAGGAGGCCCAGCACCAGAAAATCTTATGCAGAGAAATGGAAGAGATTCTGTGCTTGGAACCAAGTGCAGGGAATTGACTCACTTGAACCAAATATTCCTCAGATTTTGCAATACCTAACTGAGATGCTGGACAAAGGCCTATCCTTCTCCTCAATAAAGATCCATGCCTCTGCCATTTCAGCTCATTACAATACGGACCCACCTATTTTTTCTCATCCACTGCTAAGACAGTTTCTCAGAGGGGCCAAAAACATAAGACCTCCGAGGAGAGCTCCAATACCTACATGGGACCTCAATTTTGTCTTGGAAAAACTCACACTGCCTCCTTTTGAGCCTGCCAGTACAGCAGAGATAAAATGCTTGTCATGGAAAACCGATCTTCTCCTAGCAATAACTTCAGCAAGAAGAGTCTCCGAGTTACAGGCACTAATGGCTGTGGAACCTTTTATTATTTTCCATCAGGACAGGTTTTCTCGAAGGACAAACCCGACATTTATGCCTAAGGTAGTGTCCAGCGTGGCTATTAACCAAACCATACATTTGCCTACCTTTTATCCAAACCTACAGAATAAGGGGGAGAGACTTTTGCATACTTTGAACATACACAGACAGCTACGCTTTTACTTGGACAAGACTAAAGCCTTCAGAAAGACTGAGCAACTCTTAGTGGCATATGCTGCAGGTTCCCAAGGAAAAGCCATTTCAAAGCAGACTATTTCAAAATGGATAGGCCACTACATTCGTTTCTGCTATACACAACATGACAAATCAGTGCCCAAGGGCATTAGGCCACATTCTACCAGAGCAGCAGCCACTTCAGCAGCCTTCCTCAGAGGAGTACCAACCAAAGATATTTTGGAGGCTGCAACATGGACTTCAGTGCACACCTTTACAAAGCGCTACCATTTACCTCTCCACTCTAAATCCAGAGCAGGCTTTATCACTGCAGTTTTGCAGGGCCTCATAGCCACTCCAAACTTTATTTAGGCCCAGCCGCCCAACCTCAGCTTTGGGATTCAACCCAAGTGTAATGACTGCAACAGTGAAACACAATGAACATAATACAGTTGTGTACCTACCATAAATGTAGATGTTTGAGTGTATTCACTGTTTCAGTCCAGGTTACCCTTCCACCATCCCCCTTTTTTCTTTGCTGGGACTTATCTGTACCTATCTATTCTATACAACCTATGTGATGTATTTGCTTGTAGATGAAGGTTATCTGCATGCTTTTTTATGATCATAATTTTTACAGCCTACCCTTTTGGGGGCACCTGACATCTGGGGCAAGAAAAACTGAAGAAAATGGTGTTGGCTGCATCTTTTATACTCCTGGCGCACTGACGTCAGGGAAGAGGTGACAGCAACCGATGCCGGACCAGGACTTTGGAATTCAGGCAGACTGCAGGTAGCCTGCCAGCAGGATAACCCAAGTGTAATGACTGCCACAGTAAATACACTCTAACATCTACATTTATGGTAGGTACACAACTGTACTTTCTTTGTTGTAAGCAACTGTTGCTTTTCTTGCCGCTTCCAGCATGTCCTTAGGATGTTTTACACAGTAGCAGTCATTGTCCTCTTTCATCTTTATTGCTAATAGTTTGTTTTTGGGCCAAGTGACTGAGCTCAGTTTTTACTTTGCAAACCATGCTGAATGCCCATTCTACTTCACTGTTTGTGTGTGGCAAATGGAGAACACTTCTCATTAACATTTGAAAAGTTGGGAAGTTTTGTACTGGAAGACTCCCAAGCACCATCGACCAGTACTTTAAAAAATTAGATTTGTCACATCCATATGACCATCAGTCATCTGATATACTGAAAACCCTTCTATCAGTTTGCATCGCCCCACTCGTGAGCTACAAAAACTAAGACGAGTGCCAATATCTGCTATCACCGTTGAAGAAAGCTGCAGTTTCATAGTTGGAGCCAATAAACTGGCTATGTTCTGCAGCAGGGGATCTTTTGCAGGGAAATGCTTTTTCATTTTTAATAGCACTGCAGAGTAAAATTGGCTCTCTTGAAAAGTTTCTGCTCCACTGTAGTACCCCTGATATCTGAATTTTCGTCTAAATGTTTTTCGGCATCAGGACCAATACGAATTTCGCTGTCTTCTAAGATGATGTCCTGCACTTCAAGAATTGCATCAATACTACCTACATTGCCCAAAAACTGCCCTGCAGTTGGTGGTTTCAGTACCCTACTGGCATATGCCTGCAGTACTTTATGGATCTCATTATGCAATGTGAACAATTTGCTTTCCCTGCTTTGCATTAGTATATTGAAGTTATGCAGTGGTTCAATGGCGTACTGCAGGAATAAGAATGCCAGCTTGATGTCATGGCTCTGCAGTCTGTCAGCTATTGGATCCAATTTAACAGGCCGTGGTTCATATGAGAAGAATTATGATCTCAGGGCGGGCCGCAAGGCAAGCATTCTTTTTACGACGTTTGCCAAACTCTGCCATCGAGTGGGGGCATACCTGATAATTTTGAGAAGTTCAATATCCACAAACGGTGCAAATTCCTTCAGCTTCTGCTGACGCTGTGCACTGCTGGAAAAGTGACAATAAATGTCGGCTATCAATTCTTCTACAGTTACAGCCATTGCCTTTACACCAGATTTGATACATAAATCTACAATGTGGCACAAACAGCCCATATTGAAAATATGTGGATTAACCTCTTTTAATCTGGATAGCACAAAGTTTCATTTGCCAATCATGGATGCAGCATTGACTGATGAATAAGCCACCATGTTGGTAACAGGAATGTCAAACTTGCTCAGAGTCTCCATTAAACAGTTTGACCAGTTCCACTGATGCAAGCCGGCATATCAAGGAATCTTACAACATTTTTACCAGTGGCATGGTAAAAAAAAAAAAAAGTAAAATCACAAGCAACGTGTCCTTCCCCCATGTCTGTATTTTGGTTGAGGTACAATCAGTATGGCACTTTCTGACAAGCTTGTGCAACATTCTGCTGATACTTGGGCCCCATTACATCTCTCAAAATGCAAGCAGCCTTTGTTGGTCCACGGGTCATTTTTTGTACCACCTCCAGATCCATGCATTACCTCTTCATGTACTTCAGGAAATTATCCCCAGTCGTAAATGGCAAGTTGTGTTCAGCAAGTAGGCCCGTAAAGGATACTTCAGCCTCCAGAACTTTAGCATTGGTTTGCTGATTGGCAAACATTTCTGTCACCTTCTTCCCAGTCTAATGCTTGGTTCTCATCTTGTGCTTCTCAGTGTCCATATGCCACTGCAAATCATTCCACCTTCCATATCCGACATTAATATTAGTAGCACAAGTCATGCAAAATGCATAGCCTGGACTACGCCTGCTTTCCATTACCCAGTCCAAGGTAACCTTCCAGCCACTTTGGAATGTGGTCATTCACTTCTTTTTTAGAGGCAGCATCTTCAGAGAAGAAAGGGGGGGGTGTAATTAGAAGGCTTCAGGGTAATTCACAGGTGTGTCGTGACGCTACGCTTTTACTTACAGTAAACAAAGCTCGTATGATGGCAAACAGTAGTAAAAAAAATCTTACCCTTCTGAGTTGTTGCACTATAACAGTGCAAGAAACATTGCATTGCACCACTTTCCATTGTGGCTTGTACCATGCTGTCCTGTGATTCAACCATGCCTTTGCTTCTGAAGAAAATTTAATGATTCAGATAAAAGATGAGAATCCAATCTAGGAACCTCTAAATGTGTGTGCAACTCAGTAAGACTGAGTAATGCACAGCACCGCACCGCACATACTCATGCGAGTAAGCATTATTGGAAATCTAGGAAAAAATATTCAAAATAACATGCATCAAAGGAAAAAAATTACTGCAAATAATTCATAACGTATCTAGGAAAATGTCTTTACTGTAAATGACTATGGATCCAAGGAAAAATACATTACTGCACATAATTCAAAATGCACCCAAGGTAATTGTTGCAAATGATTCATAACATGTCTAGGAAAATGCTTACTGCAAATGACTCATAAGAGACCCAATAGAAAGGTCATTACTGCAAATGTTTCAGAACATTTCCAAGAGAAAGCTCATATGCGATTCTACAGAGCATCAACCTAGTTCTTATTTCCAGAAATCAGGGCCCTCTTGTGAATCCACTCAGAACATGTATTACTGTGCCAGTTCCACCAGCAACTTTGTCCATACTTCAGCTATCCAGAAGTTCATAGAATTTCCAAATGTTTACCCCATACCTTTGGTCTGTTCCTCTTAAAAGTTGTGGTTTGCATGACTTTTGTGGCTAATCAGTGAGGACTGAATTCACTAAGTAATAGCCATTTCAGTTTCATATTCTAGCAACTTTATAATTTCATAAGAGCAGTACTTAAAATTTGTCACCCCCCCCACCATTATTTTTTTATTTGACCAGATGTTTTCAATACGAAATAACTTTTAGAAGCAATAAATAACCTTGCTAGAGAAGTCACAGGAGTCTAACTTGTTAATAGTACATGATGAACCGTCCCAGAGCTTAGTTTGCTTTATCCAGATGTCCTTCAAGGAAGCATCTGCAGTCATAACATATGGGTTGTCCTGCCTCAGGCAGCCCTTCGGTCGGCCGGATTCCAAAGTCTGGGTCTGGCCTCGGCTGATGTCGCACTTTCCCCGACGTCAGAGTGTCTGGGGTATAAAAGCATCAGCCGACGCCATTTTCCTCAGTCCTTCTTGCCGCGTGGTGCCCGAAGCAGAAGCTGTTTGCAAGTGCCGGTTCGTCAGATCCAGAGATTTCAGCTACCGAAGACTTCGAAAAAAGCTAAGTACCCCGTTGGGGACTCTTTCTTGCCTCAGCCGATGTCAGACAAAGTAAATAATTGTTTAACTTGTGGGAAACAAATACCTCATAAGGATTTCCATTCTTACTGCCTTCCTTGCTTAGGCCCAGACCATGACGTATCAGCTTGTTTAGCCTGTGCCTCCTTCAACCGACGGACTCTTAGACGTCGGTCGGAGTTTGCAGAGGAGTTTTTTGGAACCGCTTTTGCTTATAAAATGCCGTCTGAGACTCCGACTTACATATGGTGAAAAGCAAGGAAAAGGACCGACACTTCGCGGCCGCGGTTTCGCTGAAACCACGGCTAGGCCTACCAGCAGTGTCTCTGTTTCGCTGAAACAGAGTCCTCTGCTTTCCTACTACTGAAACCATACCTCCGACCACCGAGGCCAGAGAGGCCCGGCTGAGTCGGCTTCAGAACTCCCTACGAAGCTAGTGTTCAGGATTTGTCAGACACCATACCTTTGGACATTTCTACCCTGCACGGGGCAGCTAGGCCCCAGCTTCTATGTCTATTAAGGCCTTCTCCAGGGCTAAAGCTGCCAAACTTTCAAAAGCTTTGCCTGCCAAATCTACATCCCAGAGGCCTTCCTCTAGTTCTCAGATCCTCAGTCTTGCTGAGGACCTTATCTCCTTAATTAGGGGTTCCCAACCTCACCCAGACAGGGCCTCCCAACCTCCTCCAGACAAAAGGCCCAGGACTGACCCCTCTGAACCTCACTCTTCAGATTACTCCACGGATGGATCTGATTTGTCAGACCACCAGGAAGGGGCCTACTCGCCTTATGAGGATTCAGATGCAGAGGAATCTGTCCCTTCGGCCTCCCCCCCTGAAGAATTTTCCTTTGGGGAGACTTTACACTCCATGAGAGAACACTTTCAATGGCAGGGTCAGGATTTCTCTGATTCTAGAAAAAGATTAAGGACCTTTTTGCATTTGCCCCAGCATAGGCCCTTAGCTATACCTCCGGTTCTAACTGTAATTGATGATGTGTACAATGATGTCAGTACTGCACCTGATTCACTTCCTCCGGCCCCCGCCAAATCTGACAGATATTACAGGGTCCCGGATTCTCACTTCCACCTGTATAAAGCCCATGATGCAGACCCAGAAACTATTTCTCAGGGCCCTAAAGGGGTTGCAGCCGCTACTGCCAAAAATCCCCTACCCTCTGAAAGAGAGTCTAGAGCATTAGAGAGATGGGGAAAAAAGGTTTATACATCTGCTACTCTTCTGCCAGGGCATTAAACTGTCAATTCCATATGATACAGTACCAAGAATTTTTGTTAGATCAGCTAAATAAGAAACTTTCTTCACCTGAACCCTTAGACCGTAAATCCCTTCAGGATTTGGTACACAACTCACAACAGGTCAGTAATCATTTCTTAAAATGTGGCTATGATGCACTGGAGGCTTCATTTAGATCAGCTATGACTGGGGCAGTAATTGTAGGCATGCCTGGCTGAAGGAGCAATCTTTGCCAGACCATGTCAAGGCTAAACTCCTAGATGCTCCAATGGAGAAACAACATTTATTTGGCTCTCCTGCACAGGAAATTCTAAAGAAGGTTGAAGAAAAAGCAAAATCTGTGCAAACAGTTAAAGATTTCCTGCAAGTTCAACCTCCAAGGTTCAGCAGAAACTGGCCTACAAAGAATTGGTCCTTTCCAGACTCCTCCAGAGCACAGAGAGGCAGAAACAGGCGCCCTAGAGGCAGAGGTCAATCCAAGGGCCCCTACAGAGGCAGTCAGTGGCAGCCTGCCAACCAGAGGAGTAGTGCGACAGCTACAACCACTACCACTACTACAGGACAGACCCAATGACTTGACTCTTCCGCCTACCAGGGATCAACTGGAAGCACCCTTGGGCGGAAAGCTGGCTTTATTCTCAAAAAACTGGCATTGCATTACAAAGGATACATGGACATTGCAAATAATAGACAAAGGATACAGGTTTCACTTCCATACTTTGCCAAAATGAGGCGGAATGCCAAACCTTCCACCAAACCAGAAGGCAGAGGCTTTAAGACAAATCAGCAAGTTACTTCAGATGAAAGCTATAGAAAGGGTACCATCTACAGAACAAGGCCAAGGATTTTACTCAAGACTATTCCTTGTGCCAAGAAAAGAAAACCAATGGAGGCCTATACTCGACCTGTCCGCACTGAACACTTATCTCATTGTGCCAAAATTCAAAATGCTGACCCCACAGCAACTTCTTCCCATGTTGGGCAATGAGTCTTGGCTGGTGACTCTAGATCTCAAGGAGGCATACCTGCACGTCCCTATCCGACCAGATTGCAGAAGACGCCTCAGATTTCTTGCAGGATCAGAGCATTGTCAATTCTCAGCATTGCCCTTTGGCTTATCTACTGCGCCCAGAGTATTCACGAAATGCCTGGCATCAGTAATTGCACACTGCAGACTTCAGGGAATTCAAATTTATCCATACCTGGACGACTGCCTAATACAAGCGGACAACAAGAAAAAATTGTTAAAGGACTTGACCTATGCCATACACCTGCTACAAACCTTGGGATACACAGTCAACATCCAAAAGTCAAGACTAGTACCATCCCAAAGGATAACCTTTTTGGGTGCGGATCTGGACACAATCACTCAGATGGCTTTTCTCACAGAAGAAAAACAAAAACAGCTTCCAGATTACTTCATGACTCTGACAAGACAAACTCAGCTTACTGCAAGGAAAGTCCTGCAGGCCCTGGGTTACATGGCATCCTGCATAATTTTAATTCCACATGCCAGGTTGCATATGAGGAAATTACAATGGTACCTAAGGAATGTATGGTCTCAACAGTCACAGTCTAGAAACCATGATACAAATCATTCCATGCCTTCAAAAGGAATTCCTGTGGTGGGCTCAGGCCTGCCAGTCCAACAGAGGGTTGCCTTTCAACAAACCAAAAACAAGGCAGACCATCACCACGGACGCCTCAGACCGAGGATGGGGAGCACACATGGAGGACAAACGTATCCAAGGCCTATGGCCTCAAGGGCAGCTAAGCATGCACATAAACCAAAAGGAAATGCTGGCAGTAAGGCATGCAATCGAGGCATTCAGACCCTTCCTCCAGCAAGGGCATCTGTTAATATGAACAGACAACACCACGGTCATGTGGTACATAAACAGGGAGGCACACATTCCTACCCTCTATGCCGGATGGCTATGAATCTATGGAACCTATGCCTGAATCTCAATATCCAGCTGCAGGCCAAATTCGTACCAGGAAAAGAGAATACACTAGCAGACAGCTTAAGCAGAACTACCATGGATGCACACGAATGGATGCTGCATCCAGACATCTTCAAACTCATAACAAAGAAATGGGGAATCCCAGAGATAGATCTGTTCGCCTCCCCACTCAACCACCAACTGAAGAAATTCTGCTCAAGGACATACCACACACAAGCCTGGAGGGTGGACTCTCTCTCTTTCAGCTGGAATGTCCTAACAGTATATGCCTTTCCACCTCTCCCATTGATGTACAAGGTTCTACTGAAGATCAGGGTGGAACAGCCAAAAGTCATACTAATAGCTCCGGACTGGCCAAGACAACATTGGTACCCGCTATTGAGAAGCATGTCTCAGGCAAACTCATGGCCTCTTCCCCTATGGCCTCTTCTTCTAACGCAGAACAATTTCAAAACCCTGCATCCCAACTTGAAAACATTGCAGCTAACTGCATGGAAAATTCCTTAAAGCCCAACCAAACCGTTTTATCTCAGAGGGTGAAGGACATTATCCTGGAGGCTCGCAGACCTTCCACAAGAAAGACATACTCAGCTAAATGGAAGAGATTTCTCATTTGGAGCGCGCATCAAAGGGCACAGATGTCACGGTGGCAAACCTAGCACACATCCTAGAAAACTTAGCAGAATTGTTCCACAATGGCCTGTCTTATTCATCCATTAAGATTCATGCTTCAGCAATTTCAGCAGAATACAATATGGATCCACCTGTCTTCTCACACCCTCTTCTCAGACAATTTTTGAGAGGGATCAAGAATGTTAAACCTCCAAGAAGACCCCCCCCTACCTGCATGGGATCTCAATTTTGTGCTGGAAAAACTGACACTACCTCCTTTTGAACCAGCAGCATCAGCAGACCTCCAGTTTTTATCTTGGAAAACTGCATTCCTTCTGGCAATCACTTCAGCAAGAAGAGTATCTGAGTTACAGGCATTAATGGCAGTGCAGCCTTTTCTTATTTTTCACCAGGATAGAGTGTCACTGAGAACCAATCCTACTTTCATGCCAAAGGTGGTATCTAGGGTATCCCTGAACCAAGCTATTCACTTGCCTACGTTATTCCCTAACCCACAGAACAAAGGGGAAAAACTTTTGCACACCTTGGATATACACAGACAACTACGCTACTATTTGGACAGAACTAAAACTAACAGAAAAACTGACCAACTTTTTGTAGCATATGCAACTGGGGTGCAAGGAAGAGCAATTTCCAAACAGACAATTTCAAAATGGATAGGAAATTGCATTCGTTTTTGCTACTCCTTTCATGGAAAGATAGTTCCTGAAAGTATCAGGCCTCACTCCACAAGGGCCACAGCCACCACTACAGCTTTCCTACGAGGGGTGACTACCAAGGACATTTTAGACGCTGCTACTTGGAGCTCCGTGCATACATTTGCCAAGCATTGCAATCTACCTGTATACTCCAGATCCCGAGCAGGGTTTGCAACTGCAGAACTGCAGGGGATCTTAACTACACCATAATTCTCTTAGTACCTCCTCCCCCAGATTGGCTATGGTATTCTACCCATATGTTATGACTGCAGATGCATCCTTGAAGGACATAGTACATTTTGTACCTACCATAAATGTAGATGTCCGATAGGTATGCATCTGCAGTCAGGATTACCCACCCTCCTTTCCCCTCTGTGGTATTCCTAGGGTGCTTACCCCTCTTTCAGCTAGCTGGGGGAATCTGTTATGGTGTATTTGTTTGTTTGTTTATATATGTATATAATTTGCAAATGTTTGGAACTTTTCAGCCTTTATCCAAATTTAGCCTTCCTAGAGGGCACCTGGCATCTGGGGCAAGAAAAACTGAGGAAAATGGTGTTCGCTGATGCTTTTATAACCCAGACACTCTGACGTCGGGGAAAGTGCGACATCAGTCGAGGCCAGACCCAGACTTTGGAATCCGGCCGACCGAAGGGCTGCCTGAGGCAGGACAACCCATATGTTATGACTGCAGATGCATACATATCGGACATCTACATTTATGGAAGGTACAAAACTGTACTTTTCTGGCCACAAGCCCCACTGTCAGCAGAGTTTAAAATAGAGACTGTAACCAGAGGTTGATCAAGAGTTTCTCATAAAGTCCATCATGACACTCGCAAATTAGTAATCCATTGTTCACTAAAACTGCTAGATAAGATGCAATATTTTTTCGGCAACAAGGTAAGCAAGTCACCTGAATGTCATTGAGAAAAGGCACGATTCATCACTGTAAAGCATCATTCAGTGTACTGTTACCCTTACAGTAAGCTATTAATATTTTCTGACTACCACAACCACCACAGAAAATGTGACTAAGCATAGTTAAAAAAAAAATAAATAAATAAATAAACAAAAATAAAACAAACATTTGAAAAGTAAAGAAAAATAAAACCTAGATGTCAAAAGACTAAATCCAGAATAAAACTCAAAACACTAAAATGCAGAGTAGGAGGGAAACAGCTCTGTGATGTCACTACCAGAAGTCAGAAACAACAATGCTTTTAGTGAGCAGCCTGTGATTAAAAATAAGACACATTAGAACCGTAATTAGTCTACATCTGCTAGGATAAACTGTATGCTAAAGTACCAAAAATCAAATATTTTCAGACCAATAATTTTTAATTTATGATTAAAGGGCTGCTTTTAAGGTTGGCATTTTCAGATTCTGTTATTGACTGTTCTACGCAGTATAGAAAATATTTACACACTGCCCCGACCAACAGTACCAGTCACAGGCCCATGCCACATCACTTTTCCACAAAGCCACAGTTTGCTCCATGGGCATGTGCAAAAATGAGGTCTACATCTTTGATAGCTACCAGCCATTAGACAGTAGCAGGGCAGAAGCCAGTTTCATCCAGCAGCTGTCATCACCCACTGAGGCAGTTTTACATTTATACTGTTTCATTCATTGGTTCAGCTTATCTTAAATCAAATTATTCAAGCTCCAGTCCGTTTCAGGCACTGCACTATACCAAAAAGAGCTGCCTCTCACATCTTCTTTGCCCTGCTGTGTGTCATACCCTATGTAAAGAATGGGAGTGCATTTAGAGTGCAAATCTGGTTGGCTGTGCTTGTCTGTGGTGAGGGCTGCAGTTTAACAGCACTAAAGGTGGGCAGTTTTCTTGTTACCAAGGAAGCATTTTAAAGCATGCCCACTGGCAGGTATAATGGGTATTTGGCTTGGCTTAGGGGCACATGTATTACTACATTCATCTTAAGCTGTACTGCTGTAAATTCTGTGACGTGTTCAGTCATGTTGTACCTTTGGCTTTGGCCTCCATCAGGGGGTCACCTGAATGCAGAACAGGCACCTTAAAATTCAATGGTAAAGGCAGGTGAATGAATCTGCAGTCCAAACTCTCCACCTGAGTGTCCATCAGTTCAGGTCTTCCTACTACAATTGGGTATCACTGGTGTAGACGTACATACAATATACCTTTGCACTAGCTGACTTGTTAACAACTGAGGTCAGTTTTGTGAAGCTTTTGTTCCTCTCCTTTTGGAAACTGGCTTCAGAACGTCATACCAAAGCACTTGTGTTATAGGCCTTGTATGTTCACTAGTCTGTGTTATGCGAGTATGCTGCATCAGTACTGGACATGCAGAAAGTACAGCTGTGGTGGTGGTCCAATTAATGTCATGATCTGAATGACAACTAGTAAGGGGGAGGGCAGAAAAATACACCAACAGTAATTGTGCTTTATAGAAGCAATGTCTGAAAAGTAAAAGCAGAAGGCTGTGTCCCCCCAATAATGCATTTAATTGCAAAAGTGGCAGAACAGTTTTTACATGATACTCCCAAGATAGTTATACATATAATGCCACCATACCTCTCAACTGTACAGATTTTCTCAGAATGTCCATATTTTTGCCTCATACTTTTGGCCTGTTTCTCATAAAATTGTTGTTTTCTGGAAAATCACTAAGGATCAAAGTTAGAAAATAGTGGCCATTTGAGATTCAGACTTCATACCTTTCAGAAAATTCATGCTAATGCAAAACCTGATGTTCATCGTGCATACAGCTGCAGTAATCACATATGGGTTCCCTGCCGTCAGGTGGGTCCTCGGTCGGCCGAATTCCAAAGTCGTGGTCCAGCGTCGGTTGTTGTCGCTTTCTTTCCTGACGTCAGTGCGACAGGGTATATAAGACACAGCCGACGCCATATTCCCCAGTCGTTTTTGCCGCGCGGTGCCCGAAGCAGTTAGCAAGTGCCGGTCGGCCAGCTCCTAAATTTACGAAAAATTGGAAACCGAAGTCGTCTTTAAAGCTAAGTACCCCGTTGGGGAAACTTTTCTTGCCTCAGACTGATGTCAGACAAAGTTAACAATTGTATTTCTTGTGGGAAGCAAATACCGCATAAGGATTTCCATTCCCTCTGCATACCTTGTTTAGGCCCAGACCACGACGTCTCGGGCTGTCGCTTTTGCGCTACTTTCAATAAACGCACTATTAAGCGTCGGGCGGAGTTCGCCCAACATTATTTTGGTAAAGCCTTTGATTATAAAATGTTGTCGGAGACTCCAACTACCGTTTTTTGTCCAAAAAACGCAAGGACAAGGACCGACATGCGAGGTCCGCGGTCTCCACCGACACCACGCCAAAACCGGCTGCACGTGGTCCGGTTCTCAGCAAGACGCCTATGCAGTCCCAGACTACCGACGACACTTCCTTGGCGGTGTCTTCTGTAACCGAGACCGCAGGTACCTCTGCCCTTACTCAGACTACAACCACCGAAGCCACTGTGAGTGTTGAGCCTCCTAATGTGGACAGGTCTACTTCCACCCAGGGTGTATTTAGACCCTCATCTTCCTTTTCCATTAAGGCCTTTACTAAGTCCAAATCAGCCATGCATCCCAAGAGGCCTGTTGCACAGGGCCCATCCCCAGGCCCCATGCCTAAAAAGCAGATGCTTAAAATGGCTGAGGATTTAATTACTCTTATCAGGGGTTCCCAACCCCCTCCAGACAAGAGACCCAGAGTGGAGGAAGATTCTCCCTCTTCTGAACAGGGCTCCATTTTCTCAGAGCATTCTGATGTAGAGGAACACTCGTACTCCCCTTATGAAGATTCTGATGCAGAACAGGCCATTCCTTCTGTATCTCCCCCAGAGGATTTTTCTTTTGGGGAAACCTTGCACACCTTCAGGGAACACTTCCATTGGGAAGGCCAAGACTTTTCTGATTCCAAGAAAAGGCTTAGGGAATTTCTTTTGTTACCTCAACACAGACCTCTGGCTATACCTCCTGTCTTGGACATACTTGATGATGATTACTCGGAGGCTTGTCTTAATCCGGATTCCCTGCCTCCTGCCCCAGTCAAACCTGATAGGTACTACAGAGTTCCTAACTTTCACCAATTTCTTTTCAAAAGCCATAATGCTGACCCTGAAACCATTTCTCAAGGCCCCAAGGGAATGAAGGCCTCTACTGCCAAGAATCCACTACCTTCCGAAAGGGAATCTAGATCCTTAGAAAGGTGGGGAAAAAAGGTATACACCTCGGCCACCCTAGCCATGAGGGCCTTAAATTTGTCAGTTCCATATGCTTAAATATCAGCAGTTTCTGTTATCACAATTAAGAAATAAAATGTCTCAACCTGAACAACCAGATTTGAAGGAATTGCAGTATATGATGCATAGTGCAGAACAAGTGGGTAAACGCACCTTACAATGTGGCTATGATGCCTTTGAGACCGCAAGTAGAGCTGCTGTTACAGGATAAGTCATTCGTAGACATGCCTGGCTTAGGGAACAAAGCTTGCCTGATCATGTTAAAGCTAAACTACTAGATGCTCCTTTACAAAAGGATGTACTATTTGGTACTAATGCTGAGGAGATACTACGGAAAATGGAAGAAAAAGCTAAATCTATGCAAACTGTTAAAGCTTTTCTTCAGGTACAACCACCTCGTTTTAGCAGAAATTGGCCTTCTAAAAACTGGTCCTTTCCAGCCACGGACAAGCCCCAAAGAGGTAGATACAGGCACAAGGGCAGAGGACAATCTCAAGGATCATATAGAGGCAGACAATGGCAAACTCCAGCACCAAGAGGTGGCGAAGACAGTGCACAACAATACAGAAAACAAACCCAATGACTTCCTCCTTTTCATGCCAAGCAAGTCTCAGCTGGCAGCTCCCTTGGAAGGAAAGCTGGCATTATTTACAAGAAATTGGCATATCACAACAGACAAATGGATCCTGGACATTATAAACAGAGGCTACAGATTTCATTTTCACACTCTTCCAAAAATGAGAAGCATGCCAAACCTGCCACACAATCAAAGGGCAGAGGCACAAATACAAATTTCAAAACTCATGGACATGAAAGCTATTCAAGAGGTACCTACTCACGAACAAGGTTAAGGTTTTTATTCCAGACTATTTCTGGTACCAAGGAAAGGAACCGACTGGAGACCCATTTTGGACTTATCCATCCTAAATACATTTCTACTCGTACCAAAATTCAAGATGCTCACATTACAGCAGCTTTTTCCCATGCTGGGAAAGGAGTTTTGGCTGGTAACATTGGACCTTAAGGAGGCATACCTGCATGTCCCAATCAGACAAAGCTGCAGAAGATACCTCATATTTCTTGCAGGTTCAATCCACTATCAATTCTCTGCATTGCCCTTTGGCTTATCTACTGCGCCCAGAGTATTCACGAAATGCCTGGCATCAGTAATTGCCTACTGCAGACTTCAAGGGATACAAATTTACCCTTATTTGGACGACTGCCTGATCCAAGCGGAGAGCAAGCACACACTTCTGGAACATCTGGCTTATGCAACACGGTTACTGAATTCTGTGGGATATACAATCAACAAAGAGAAATCCAGGCTAACACCATCTCAGAAAATAACTTTCCTGGGTGCCAACTTGGACACAAACACCCAGATGGGCCTATCTTACGCCAGAAAAACAGGGGCAACTAACTCAGTACTTCAAAATACTAGCAAATTGTACCAGGCTTACTGCAAGGAAAATCCTGCAGGCTCTGGGCTTCATGGCATCTTGCATTCTTTTAATCCCATGTGCAAAGTTGCATATGAGAAAACTTCAATGGTACCTAAAAAAACTATGGTCTCAACACAGCCACAATTTGGAAACAATAATACCAATAATTCCATGTTTGCAAAAGGAATTTCTGTGGTGGGCCCAAGCATGTCAAACAAACACAGGTCTCCCATTCTGCAAGCCTCAAGCAAATCAAGTCATCACAACAGACGCCTCAGATTACACTTGGGGGGCCCACATGACAGGCAGGTGCATTCAGGGCAAATGGTCCCAAAAGGAAAAGCACCTTCACATCAATCAAAAAGAAATGCTAGCAGTGATAAATGCATTTATAGCATTCAAGGACCTCCTGCATCCAGGTCAATTATTGATGAGAACAAGACAACACCACAGTAATGTGGTACATAAACAAACAAGGAGGAACACATTCATACCCCCTGTGCAGACTAGCCATGACACTTTGGAACTTGGCTCTGGAATGGCAAATCGAACTTCAAGCACAGTACTTGCCAGGTTTGGAAAACACGCTGGCAGACAATCTAAGCAGAAATATGACAGATCCACATGAATGGAAGTTGCATCCACAGGTGTTTACATAGATAATCCAAGCGTGGGGGAGGCCAGACCTAGATCTCTTCGTCTCCCACAGGAATCGTCAATTGGAAAAGTTTTGTTCAAGGATCTTTCATCCAAAGGCCTGGAGAGTGGACGCCCTTTCATTCAGTTGGACAGCATGGACAGTGTACGCTTTCCCACCTCTGCCTCTTCTGCCCAAGGTGCTCTTGAAAGCAAGAGCAGACAGACCGAAGATGATACTGATTGCTCCAGACTGGCCAAGACAGCACTGGTACCCACTCCTGAGGAGCCTAACACATACTCCTCCCTGGCCTCTACCTCTAATGCCTCTTCTGCTGACTCAGCACAGCTACAAAACTCTTCACAGTCAGCTGAAACCACGCAATCTCGCTGCATGGAAAATTCCTTAACACCACAACAGACCCTACTCCCCAAAGAGGTGCAGGATGTCATTCTGGAGGCCATCTACTAGAAAGGCTTACTCTGCAAAATGGAAACTGTTTTGCGCTTGGAATGAGAAAAAAGGCCAGGACCCTAGAAAACTGAATTTGCCTCAGTTATTACAGTATCTAGCTGAGCTGCTGAACAGTGGACTTCCATTTTCCTCCATAACAATCCATGCCTCAGCCATTTCTGCAGAATTCAACACGGATCCACCGTTATTCTCTCACCCACTTTTAAGACAATTCCTCAGAGGGGCTAAGAATATAAGACCACCAAGGAAACAACCAGTGCCAGCCTGGGATCTTAATTACATTCTAGAAAAATTAACATTGCCTCCCTTTGAACCAGCTGCCTCAACAGATTTGCAGTATTTGTCCTGGAAAACAGCCTTCCTTCTGGCCATTACCTCAGCTCGTAGGGTTTCGGAACTACAAGCCCTCATGGCTGTGCAGCCCTTTCTCATCTTCCATCAGGACAGGGTTTCCCTTCGAACCAACTCGTCATTTATGCCTAAAGTGGTATCCAGGGTAGCTTTAAATCAAGCCATACATTTACCTACCTTTTACCCCAATCCTCAAAACAAAGGGGAAAGGCTGCTACATTCCTTAGACATCCATAGACAGCTATGTTATTATCTGGACAGAACAAAGCCTTTCAGGAAATCAGAACAACTTTTTGTGTCATATGCTGTAGGAGCTCAAGGGAAGCCTGTTACCAAACAGACAATTTCAAAATGGATAGGCCACTGCATACGATTTTTGTTACTCCTATCATGGGAAATCTGTCCCTACAGGCATCAGACCCCACTCCACCAGGGCCACAGCTACCTCTACAGCCTTCCTTAGAGGAGTTCCTACCAAAGATATTTTGGAGGCAGCCACTTGGAGTTCTGTGCATACCTTCACAAAACACTACCACCTGCCTTTATATTCCAAAACTAGAGCAGGCTTTGCCCCACTGCTGTGTTGCAGGGCATTCTGGCTCATCCCAGTTCCACCTAGTGCCTACCACCCTGTGCGTAGCTTTGGGATTCTACCCATATGTGATTACTGCAGCTGTATGCACGATGAACATTGTACAGTTTTGTACCTACAGTAAATGTAGATGTTCGAGTGCTAATACAGCTGCAGTACAGGATGTCCTTAAAGGATGCATCTACAGTCCTTACAAATGGGTTGTCCTGTCGTCAGGCAGCCCTTCGGTCGGCTGGATTCCAAAGTCTGGGTCTGGCCTCGGCTGGTGTCGCACTTCACCCGACGTCATAGCTGCAGTTCTTCTGGTATAAAGGCATCAGCCGACGCCATTTTCCCCAGTCTTTCTTGCCGCGTGGCGCCCGAAGCAGAAGCTGTTCGCAAGTGCCGGTCGGTCAGAACCAGAGATTACTACTACAAGTACCGAAGACTTCTAAAAAGCTAAGTACCCCGTTGGGGACTCTTTCTTGCCACAGCCGATGTCAGAAAAAGTGAATAACTGTTTAACTTGTGGGAAACAAATACCTCATAAAGATTTCCACTCTTACTGCTTACCTTGTTTAGGCCCAGACCACAACGTAGCAGCTTGTCTAGCCTGTGCTTCTTTCAACCGACGGACGCTTAGATGTCGGTCGGAATTTGCTGAAGAGTTTTTCGGCTCCGATTTTGCTTACATTATGCCGTCGGATACTCCGACTACGCAAATTTCTAAAAAACGCAAGGAAAGGACCGACACTCGCGGTCCGTGGTTTCGGCCGAAACCGCGGTTAAGCCAACCGCGAGTGTCTCGGTTTCGGCTGAAACAGAGTCCACGGTTCTTCCTTCGGCCGAAAGCTTACCACTTACCGAGGCCTCATCCAGCCCGGCTGAATCTGCTACTGAAATCCCACCTGCTCTTGCAGGTTCGCAGGATTTATCTGATACTATCCCTTTGGATAATGTTAAGTTGTCAATCTCGCCTTCATTCTTGCTGGATGGGTTCGGAGCCGATCCTCGACTCCGACTCGGCACTTGCTTTAGCTTGAGAACTCCTTTTACCAGCTCGAGGCAACCCTACATCCCATGATGCAAGGCGGAACTACCTCAGATCTCGTTTGCCGCTTAGCGAAAGAGGTCTCCTTTGCCAGCTGAGGTAAGTAATTTTCTTGTCAAAAGAGAAAAGCTTAGTTAGGGTTTTATTTCCCCCTTGTATCCATTCTAATAGTCTGTAGTGTGTTACAGCCCACCCTATTCCCTTGTATTTCAAAACTTTTTATTACCTTTAGTGTAAAAGTTTAGTTAGGCCTAAACCCCATTGGTTAATCCCTTCCTGTGTGTTTGTGTGTTAGGGGATTAATTTTGTGTGTTTGTTGGGGTTTGTGTGTGACTTCCTCCTAGGATAATGTCCAAGGAAGGCAAGGTCTCAGGCTTTAAGAAGTGTGACTCGTGCTGTCAGAAAATGTCTCTGACAGACGGTCACACTTCTTGTGTTTACTGCCTGGGGCCTTTGCACCTGCAGGACTCCTGTGCTTTGTGTCACTCTTTTAGCCAGAGTGTCCTGCAGGAACGGAGGAATAAGCTTATCCTCCGTGGCTTACTTAAGCCAGAAGGTTCTCCCTCTAAAGCAGGGTCTGGGAAACCTTCTAAGCCACCGAAGGCTCAGGCTTCAGTATCCAAGCCTCCTCTGGTGGCTCCGGCTCCGTCGGAGCCGAGATCGGCCCGCTGGAACCGATCTATCTACTTAAAAGTAGTGGGTTCGGCACCGACTGGTTCCGACACCTTGTCTACTGTGGCCTTGTCGGCCCCGGCTGGAGCCGACACCTTATCCAGTATCGGAGCCGAGAAACCTTCGGCTCCATCTGGAATTCAGGGACTTCGGCTCCGATTGCCGTCCGAAGAGATCTCTGTCCCTTTGCAGAGTATCCACTGCTCCGGGGTCTCCTCTTTTGTCGGAGCGAGCCATCGGAGCCGATCTTCGAGATCTTCCAGGCTGTCTGACCACGACTTAGAGAGGGTGGTAAGCAGGCTGTTGAAGTCGCAGGCACTGGCCCAAATGCTCCATAGCCCGTCTCAACAGACTTCGGCTATTGCCTCACCCCTTGAACTTCCTCCTCAGACTCCACACCAGAGTTCGGGCGGAGCTTCTCGGGACAGCGACTGTTTCGGCGGAGCCGATACATCCTTCGGCTCTGTCGTCCTCGGCTCCGATCTCCTCCTTGAGGCCTTCCTTGGAGGGATCCGGTCGTCGGGTTTCCATTGTCGGCTCCGAGGGGGCTAGTGGCATCGGACCCTTGTCCGACCCCACTCTCCCTCTCGGGGCTTGGCTTTGGTAAGCTCGGCGCCGACATCGGCCTCGAGCCTTCCCTCTCAGTGGAGCCGGAATTCCTGTATCCTCGGAGCGGGATATTCCGGCCTCCCGGGAGGAGCCTTTGAGGTGATGAGTGTCCTGGCCTCTGAGCCAGGTCAACGGTCCATCCCTCTAGCTCCTCCCTCTTCAGTGCCTGTAGACGCCTCTTGCCAGCCTCTTGCTCTCAGGCCCAGGGATCCATCACCCCAGGTTTCCCCATTGGGAATTTCCTCCTCTTCCTAAGTTTCTCCTGATCCAGCAGGTGAACCCCCTCGGAAGAGGACGTGTAAGAGGAAACACACAGACTCCCCCGAGTCTACTACATCGGATACCGACTTAGATGAGTTGGAGGGTTCCCCACGATCCCCCTCTGAGGATGTCTCCTTTTCAGACATCCTTGAGCTCCTCAAACAGAGGGGAATTGGCCATCCATTGATCCCTCTGAGGATGAGTCGGTATACCTGGAGGCCTTTGGATCCCGACCCTCCACCTCCTGGGTGTCTCCGCCTTTCGACCCACTTATGCAGGTAGTGGCTCGGAAGGCGTGGGCGGCTCCAGATTCTGTGGAACCTGTCCCCAGGAGACCATCCAAATTTATCACGGCCCCTACGGACAAACAGTTCCTTTCCAAGGGCGTCTCTGTGGATGCTATGGTGGTGGCGGCCACTAAGAAGGAACTGGCGGATCCTTCAGTACCTGTCCATCCTCCTAACAAGGATTCTAGGACCATGGACAGGTATGGAAAGCGGATGTTTTCTTCAGCGACCTTTGCTATGCGTTCGCTGAACTACTTCACCAGGCTTCAAAGAGATATTCTCAAGGAACTGGGTGAATTGGTCCAGGATCCTTCTGCTGCTGGGGCTCAAGAAAAGATTGCCTCTCAGCTAGCAATCCTGAATTCCCTATCCAATTCCTCCATGCGGCTCATATCCTATGCGGCCGATGGAGCGAGCAGGGCCGCAGGCACAGGAGTTGCTCTTAGACGCCAAGCCTGGATGCGGCTTTGTAATTTTATGCGGACCCTTTAAGCGTCCTTCACTAATACCCCCTTTGATGGTTCGGCTTTGTTCGGACCTCAGGTGAAGGATACCTTGACCAGGTGTGAGCAGGACGGTAAAACTCTATCTGCCGTTGGAGTCCATTTTTCCACTCCTTCTAGACCATATCCCAAGGGTCAGAAGGGGGGGAAGATGTGGTCCAAAGCCCAAGGAGCTACACGGACACACGTGGTCAGTTTACCCCCAGAGGCAGAGGGGGGTAACAATAATAGACGCTGCGCTAGAGGCAGGGGGGTCCTCAGAACCAGGGCAACAGGGAGTCTCTTCCTGAGAAGCCCTTTCAGCATCCCTGAGGTGTTGCCCGACTGTCCACCTTTGGAGGCAGTCGGGGGAAGGATTTCACTGTACCCAGTAGCCTGGCAATCCCTATCACAAGAGATGTGGGTACAGTCGATCATATCCGAGGGTTACAAAATCCCCTTCGAAAGGTATCCCGTACCTCAACAATCCCTTCCAGACATCTCACCCGGTCAAAGGGATTTGGCAGAACAGGAGGTTTCAAAGCTTCTAGAAAAAAGAGCCGTCCAGACTGTGCCGGCAGACCAGGTAGGATCCGGCGTCTACTTGAGATTCTTTTTGGTCCCCAAATGGACGGGAGATTGGAGACCAATACTAGACCTGAGCAATCTAAACAGATTTGTCAAGAAGGCAAGATTCCGGATGGTCACGCTTCAGTCCATTCTGCCCTTTCTGGGCAAGGACAACTGGATGTGCTCTATAGACCTTCAGGATGCGTACTATCACATAAAGATTCACAGACGCTCCAGAAGGTTTCTCCGCTTTCGGCTAGGGACCAGTCATTACCAATTCAGAGCCCTGCCCTTTGGCCTCACTTCAGCCCCCAGAGTGTTTACCAAATGCATGGCAGTGGTCACAGCTCATCTGAGACGTCAAGGATTCCAGGTGTTTCCTTATTTGGACGACTGGCTCCTCTCCGCCACCACCAGGTGTCAGCTTCTTCAGTCCAGAGACTACACTCTACAGCTTTGCAGGAGTTTGGGAATTTCAGTAAACTTTGAAAAATCTTCTCTGCTGCCTTGCCAATCTATCACCTTTATAGGCATAGAATTAAACACCGTCAAAATGTTAGCCAGACTAACAGATCAAAGAATTCTGGACATCCAAAATTCGTTTGGATTTTATTGCAGAGCAACAAGGTCAAAGCCAGATTTATACTGAAGGTTCTAGGTCTTATGGCTGCGCCATTGTTCTACTACCACTGGCTCGCTTCCACATGCGTCTTCTGCAGTGGATGCTATTCACGCAGTGGTCGTACCACAGTCTCCGATGAGGCACGAAATCTTAGTCACACAGTCGTGCAGAACTCATCTGAATTGGTGGATATCTTCCCTCTTCTTCATCAGGGACGACCCTTTGTTTCCCTCCTCCAGTTGCCACAGTCACTACGGATGCCTCTCTGATCGGGTGGGGGCATTATCAGGGCAGGATGGTCCACGGACGTGTAACCCATAGAATACCATCTGCACATAAATGTCCTGGAGATGAGAGCGGTGCTTTTAACGTTGCAGGCCCTCAACGACTTTCTTCCCACGGGACTATTGCAGTACAAACGGACAACATGTCCGTGGTCTGGTACATCAACAAGCAGGCGGGACCAGGTCCTATCCGTTGTGTCGAAGCTCTCAGACTTTGGCAATGGGCAATCTCCTCTCATCGGTTTCTGATAGCAACGCACATCCCCGGCAAGTCCAACCTCTTGGCGGACAGGCTGAGCAGATCCATTCTGATGCCTCACGAGTGGTCTCTCAATCAATCTGTAGTGGATCAGATTTTTCTGCAGTGGTGCACTCCTTGTTGCGATCTTTTTGCTACTCCTCAAAACAACAAGTGCCCAGATTATTTCACTCTCTTTCCCCTTCCAGGCCAACCCCTGAGAGACTCTCTAACCCAGGATTGGCCCCGGGGACTTCTGTACGCTTTTCCTCCTTTTCCCTTGATTCCACAAGTCATTCAGAAAGCCACCATTTTGAGAGCCAAGTTGATTCTCATTGCCCCTTATTGGCCTCGACAAATTTGGTTTCCGTCTCTGCATAGTCACCTTCTGGTGCAGCCCTGGCATCTGGACCCAGTTCCGGATCTCTTGATCCACCAGTCGGGTCAGCAGCACCGGGCCATTCATTCTCTCAACCTCACTGCTTGGTTGCTCCACTTCCTTCCCTAGCCAGGCTTCCGATGATCTCGGACTCCGTCAGAGACATCTTAGTGTCTTCCTTAAAGTCGTCCACTATGACTGTTTATGCTAGCAAGTGGCGACGTTTTTCTATTTGGGCAAATTCCAGGAATATTGATCCATTTACTGCTCCTGTACATTCTGTTTTAGATTTCCTGGTGGAGGTTTTTTATTCAGGATCCTCGTCATCTACAGTTAAAGTACAACTGGCTGCTATTTCCAAGTATCATGTTGGCTTGCATGACAATAACATTATGTCTCATAGATTATGCAAGGCCTTTCTGGGAGGAGTTTTTCTCCTAAAGCCGCCTATAAAGCATCCTCCTCCGCAATGGGATCTAAACTTAATGTTGGCATCCTTGATACTACCTCCCTTCGAGCCGTCTGCTTCATGTTCTTTGAAGTTATTGACCTGGAAAACTATATTCTTACTGGCTGTCTCTTCAGCAAGAAGGGTTTCCGAGATTCAAGTTCTCTGCATTCGTTCCCCTTACTTGGTTTTTCATAAGGACAGGGTATCATTGAGAACGAACCCTTCCTTTCTCCCCAAAGTTGTCTCAAACCAATATTAACCAATCTATAGATCTACCAGTCTTCTTCCCAAACTATTCCGACAGAGCTGAACAGAAGCTTCATTTTTTGGATGTCCATCGTCAGCTCAGGTACTATTTGCATAGAACTAAACAATTCAGAAAATCGGACCAATTATTTGTCTCCTATGCAGAAAACAGGATAGGTCTTCCAGTTTCTAAAGTGACCGTATCCAGATGGTTGACTTCCACCATTTCCTTTGTGTACTCTCTGAGGCAAGCAGCTATCTTCTAAACCAAAAGCACACTCAACCAGGAGTCTATCCACTTCTGCAGCTTTTCAGGATAGACTACCCATTGATACTATTTGTGCAGCAGCTACTTGGGCCACGCCTCATACCTTTGTCTCTCATTACAAATTGGACTTGGCCTCCAGAGATAGGGCCAGTTTTGATTCCACAGTTCTCAAGAGTCTGTTCCATTGAGCCACCCGGGATACAGGTGCTAGGGACGCGGTCTCATCCAGCAAGAATGAAGGCGAGATTGACAACTTAACACTTAGAAGTTATGTACCTACCATAACGTTCCATGTTGGTTGTCTTCTCTCGCCTTCTTTCTTGCGTCCCTCCCTCCTACCCCCTGGCCTGGACAGATCTTGAAGAGTTCCTATCAGGTTGTTTTTCCTCCTGAGCCTTCATATGAGGACTCTTTTTATGAACTTGTTTCCTAAATTGTTAGGTTAGTCCTTAGCAGGGTAGGTTAGCTACCAAACGAGATCTGAGGTAGTTCCGCCTTGCATCATGGGATATAGGGTTGCCTCGAGCTGGTAAAAGGAGTTCTCAAGCTAAAGCAAGTGCCGAGTCGGAGCCGAGGATCAGCTCCGAACCCATCCAGCAAGAAAGAAGGCGAGAGAAGACAACTAACATGGAACGTTATGGTAGGTACATAACTTCTAATTTCTTCCCCTGCACGTGGAGCTGCTAGGCCTCCTGCATCCATGTCTATTAAGGCCTTTGCCAGGGCTAAAGCAGCAAAAACTACCAAATCTGTGCCTGCTAAGACCCCCTCTCACAGGCCTAGTTCCAGTTCACAAATGCTTAGTCTAGCAGAGGATCTCATTTCTTTGATCCGGGGATCCCAACCACATCCAGACAGGGCCTCTCACCCACCTCCAGAGAAGAGGACTAGAGTAGAGCCCCTGAGCCAGTTTCTTCAGATGGCTCCTCTGATGAGTCAGATAATTCAAACCCTCCAGAGGGCCCCTTTTCTCCTTATGAGGACTCTGATGCAGAAGACTCCATTCCTTCTGCCTCTCCGCCTGAGGAATTTTCTTTTGGGGAAACCTTGCATGCTATGAGGGAACAATTTCAATGGCAGGGCCAGGATTTTTCAGACTCTAGGAAAAGGCTTAGAACCTTTTTGCATTTGCCACAGCATAGGCCTTTAGCCATTCCTCCAGTACTTACTGTTGTGGATGATGCTTTTAGTGATGCTTGTACTGCTCCTGATTCTCTTCCTCTGGCCCCTGCTAAGCCCGATGGGTACTACAGGGTTCCGGACACACATTATCATTTGTATAAGGCCCCTTTTGCAGACCCCAAAACTATCTCCCAGGGACCCAAGGCTGTAGCAGCTTCTTCTACCAAAAAACCCCTCCCCTCTGAAAGGGAATCTAGGGCCTTAGAGAGATGGGGTAAAAAAGTTTACACTTCTGCTACTCTTTCAGCTAGGGCCTTGAACTGTCAATTCTACATGATTCAGTATCAGGAATTTGTTAGACCAATTAACTAAAAAACTGTCCTCGGATGAACCATTAGACAAAAAATCTGTACAGGAAATGGTACATAACATTCAGCAGGTCAGTAATCATTCCTTAAAATGCGGCTATGATGCACTGGAGGCTTCCTTTAGATCAGCCATGACTGGCACAGTGATCAGAAGACATGCATGGTTGAAAGAGCTGATAACTGCTGGAAGTAGAGAGGAAGAGTTCTTTGTCCGAGGTCAGAAATGCCATCTGAAAGGCTGTATTCAGTCTCACTCCCAGAAAGCACATGTCCTGAGAGGGCACTAGACTGGACTTTATTTCGTTCACAGTATACCATAGGCACCTTAAAACTGTCATTACATACTGGAGATGCTGTAGTAATTTGGTCCTTTCCAGACACCTCCAGACCTCCGAGAGGCAGGAATAGGCGCTCAAGAGGCAGGGGTCAATCCAGAGGTGCCTACAGGGGACGTCAGTGGCAGGCTAACAACCAACGAGGTACAGCCACAGATCCAGCCACCACCACTTCCACAGGACAATCACAGTGACTTGGCTCTGGCACCGCCTACCAGGGAACAACTAGAAGCACCCTTAGGCGGGAAGCTAGCCTTATTTTCAGTAAACTGGCATTACATCACAGGAGACAAATGGATTTTACAGACAATAGACCAAGGTTACAGGTTTCACTTCCATACTCTACCAAGGAAGAGAGGAATGCCAAACCTACCTCCAAATCAGAAGACAGAAGCTCTAGAACAAATAACTCACTAAGGATGAGAGCTATAGAAAGGGTACCATCTCTGGAACAAGGACAAGGATTTTACTCCAGACTCTTCCTGGTACCAAGAAAAGAAAACCAATGGAGACCTATTCTCGACCTGTCCGCTTTAAACACATACCTCATTGTTCCAAAATTCAAAATGCTGACCCTACAGCAGCTTCTTCCCATGCTGGGCAAGGAGTCTTGGCTGGTAACTCTAGATCTCAAGGAGGCATACCTGCACGTCCCCATACGACCAAATTGCAGAAGATACCTCAGATTTCTTGCAGGATCAGAGCATTATCAATTCTCAGCATTGCCCTTTGGCTTATCTACTGCGCCCAGAGTATTCACGAAATGCCTGGCATCAGTAATTGCTCATTGCAGGCTTCAGGGAATTCAAATTTATCCTTACCTGGACGACTGCCTGTTGCAAGCGGACAACAAAAACAAATTAACAAAAGATTTGGAAAGGGTCATTCGTCTACTACAAGCCCTGGGATACACAGTCAATATAAAAAAGTCAAGGCTGATACCATCCCAAAGGATAACCTTCTTGGGTGCAGATTTGGACACGACACAACAAATGGCATTCCTGACATTAGAAAAGCAGGAGCAACTCCCTTTCTACTTCATGGCATTAACAAAGCAGAACCAGCTAACAGCAAGAAAAGTCCTGCAAGCTCTCGGTTACATGGCATCCTGCATAATATTGATTCCACATGCCAGACTACATATGAGGAAGTTACAGTGGTACCTAAGGAATTTATGGTCTCAGCACAAGCACAGCCTAGAAACCCAAATTCCAATAATTCCATGCCTGAAACAAGAATTCCAATGGTGGGCTCAGGCCTGTCAATCAAACAAGGGACTGCCCTTCCACAGCACTCAACCAAGCCAGACCATCACAACAGACGCCTCAGACCTCGGTTGGGGGGCGCACATGCTGGACAAGTGCATACAAGGCTTATGGACTTGAGACCAGCTGCACCTACACATAAATCAAAAGGAAATGCTGGCAGTAAAACTGGCAATTCAGGCATTCAGACCATTTCTTCGACAGGGTCAACTGCTGATAAGGACGGACAACACCACAGTTATGTGGTACATCAACAAACAGGGAGGCACACATTCATACCCTCTATGCCGGATGGCAATGGACCTCTGGAATGTGGCACTGAGCTTCAACATTCAGCTTCAAGCGATTTTTGTGCCAGCAAAATAAAATATACTAGCAGACATCCTAAGCAGAACTACCACGGATGCCCACGAATGGATGCTGCATCCGGACATCTTCAAAACCATTACAGGGAAATGGGGACTACCAGAAATAGACTTATTTGCATCCCCACACAATCACCAACTGAAAAAATTCTGCACAAGGACGTACCACCCACTTGCTTGGAAAGTGGACTCCCTATCTTTCAGTTGGAAAAACCTGACAGCATATGCATTCCCACCTCTTCCTTTGATGCACAAGGTGCTATTGAAGATCAAAGAAGACCGTCCAAGGATCATCCTGATAGCTCCAGTCTGGCCAAGGCAACATTGGTACCCATTACTGAGGAGCATGTCTTGGGAACAAATATGACCTCTGCCCCTAGTTCCCTTGCTGTTAACACAGAACAACTTCAAAACCCTGCATCCAAACCTGAAAACACTGCAGCTGGCTGCCTGGAACATTGCATAAGACCAAATAACCCAGATTTATCTCAAAGGGTTAAAGACATTATCTTGGAGGCTCGCAGACCCTCAACAAGAAAAAATTATTCAGCAAAATGGAAAAGATATCTCATTTGGAGTACTGCAAAAGGAGAGAATGTGTCACTGGTAAACATAGCTAACATCCTGGAATACTTGGCAGAGCTCTTCCACAACAGCCTGTCCTATTCTTCCATTAAGATTCATGCATCAGCTATTTCAGCAGAATACAACTTGGATCCTCCAGTCTTCTCACATCCTCTGCTCAGGCAGTTTCTGAGAGGGATTAAAAATGTAAAGCCACCTAGGAAGCCACCATTGCCAGCATGGGACTTGATCTTTGTGCTAGAAAAGTTGACACTCCCTCCTTTCGAGCCAGCAGCAACAGCAGAATTACAGTACTTATCATGGAAAACTGCTTTCCTGCTTGCAATCACTTCAGCAAGAAGGGTATCTGAGCTACAGGCATTAATGGCAGTACAGCCCTTCCTGATCTTCCATCAAGATAGTGTCCATGAGAACTAATCCTACTTTTATGCCAAAGGTGGTCTCCAGGGTATCTTTAAATCAAACTATCCACCTACCTACATTCTTCCCCAACCCACAGAACAGGGGAGAGACTGTTGCATACCTTGGATGTACATAGACAATTACGTTACTACCTGGACAGGACCAAGAGCAATACAAAGACTGACCAGCTACTGGTAGCATATGCGACATGAATGGAAGTAAAAGCAATTTCAAAACAGACAATCTCTAAGTGGATAGGAAATTGCATTAGATTTTGTTACTCCTACCATGGGAAGAAAACTCCTGAAAACATCAGGCCTCACTCTACAAGGGCTACAGCCACTACCACAGCTTTCTTACGAGGAGTGGCTACCAAAGACATTTTAGAGGCTGCTACTTGGAGCTCCGTGCATACATTTGCCAAGCATTATAATTTACCTTTATACTCCAGATTCCGAGCAGGTTTTGCCACTGCTGTTTTGCAAGGGATCTTAACTACACCATAATCTTATTTCTCCTCCTCCCCCAGTTTGGCTATGGTATTCTACCCATTTGTAAGGACTGCAGATGCATCCTTGAAGGACATAGTACAGTTTTGTACCTACCATAAATGTAGATGTCCGATAGGCATGCATCTGCAGTCAGGATTACCCACCCTCCTTCCCCTCTGTGGTACTCCTAGGGTATTTGCCCATTTTGTAGCTAGCTGGGGGAATCTATTATGGTGTATTTGTTTGTATATATGTACATACATGCTTATTTTTTGTTTGCTCTCTACTATTTGGAACCATTTGCATTTATCCAAATTTAGCCTTCCTAGAGGGCACCTGGTATCTGGGGCAAGAAACACTGAGGAAAATGGCGTCGGCTGATGCCTTTATACCCGAAGAACTGCAGCTATGACGTCGGGTGAAGTGCGACACCAGCCGAGGCCAGACCCAGACTTTTAATCCGGCCGACCGAAGGGCTGCCTGACGACAGGACAACCCATTTGTAAGGACTGCAGATGCATGCCTATCGGACATCTACATTTATGGTAGGTACAAAACTGTACTTTTCCCTCCCTCCTTCCCCTTTTGGTAAAGGACTAGTGGCTAACACCTCCTCATACAACCTAATTTGGGTTATCCTCCTATGGTGTATTTGCTTGCAACTACTGTTTTTTGATTACATTGCATTGCTTGAATATATTTATATATATATATATATATATATATATATATATATATATATATATATATAAATATAATTTATGTATTGCCTTCCTTCTGGGGGCACCTGACATCTGGGGCAAGAAAGACTGAAGAATATGGCGTCTGCTGTGTCTTATATATACCCCTGTCGCACTGACGTCAGGAAAGAAAGCGACAACAACCGACGCCGGATCAAGACTTTGGAATTTGGCCGACCGAGGACCTGCCTGACGGCAGAGAACCCATATGTGATTACTGCAGCTGTATTAGCACTCGAACATCTACATTTATGGTAGGTACAAAACTGTACTTTACGTCAACTTTCAAAGTTTAAAAGAGCAATATTTAAAAAGTGTCCCTATTTTTGTGCCCCCCCCCCCATTGCCCATGACTTTGCCCAGATTTCTTTCTCTAAGAGGTTGAGAGGTATGAGTGCCACTGGTGGGATAAAGATAGCAGCTGCTGCTGTCATATAACATTTTGCTTATCCTTCTATAGCTATGTCATATGACTGGCCTTCTGAGATGATTGAAATATTACCCCACATTTTATAGACAGCACAACATACATTTTAAACTAGTAGAAGCACATATTCTACAAGTACAAAACTTCAAATGGAATGTGTAATGCACTTGATGTAAAATTAAGGCATATTAAAGTCTGAACCTATGAACACTGCATAATATTAACAGGACTGCCGGATGAGTTACTGGACAGAGTGTTTTCACTTGATCTTCCTCTTTGTTGGGCAATTCTATTCCCTTCCAAAAGTACTTGAAAAAATCCTTTTCAAACAGTTGCATACCAGCAGCTATGGTCTACTGTCAGACATGCAACATGACTTCAGAAATGCCTTTAGCAGTGCAACTGCCCTTCTAACAGTTACTGACTCCATCTGTAGAAAAATTAAGGAAGGGCTCATTACAGCTGGAATATTCATGGATAAGGCAAGGGCATGTGAAACCATAAACTACAACTTGGTCATCACCAAACTGAAGCATTTTAACTTTAGTCAAAATAAAATGAATTGTTTGAGTTGCTACAAATATGTCCATTCTAACAACCAACTTTCATCTTTGGGCACCCTTAATACTACTGTCCCCCAAGGTTCCGTCTTGGTCCCTTACTGTTGTCCCTTTTCATTAAGGATCTTATGACTACCTCCCTGAATTAAATCCCACTGTATACTCTTTTTTCCAAGCCAATATATGTACCT
The DNA here is from genome assembly GCF_019279795.1 of Protopterus annectens. Taxonomy (NCBI): domain Eukaryota; kingdom Metazoa; phylum Chordata; order Ceratodontiformes; family Protopteridae; genus Protopterus; species Protopterus annectens. Next base: position 391,793,451 of record NC_056751.1, read on the forward strand.
CTGATCTTCAAAATCAACTCTAGTAACATCTCTGAACTTTGCGGACCGGCTGAATCCAGTAAACTAATGAACAACCACGTAAAGGTGATGTTCTAGCCCTCCTCTTCCCTCAACTGCCCCAACTACCAGGCATTAACACTGCAGAATATTATTCCAATATTACCCAATCAGTAGCTGAATACAATTACCTTTATTAAATTTGAGTTTTTAAGTGACATGGGTGCACGTTAACAGAAAAGAAAATAAGCCATAACATTTCTATTATTTTTCATGCAGTATGCACATATATATTTTTTTTATTTTTTTCATTCATTCCAACGCTATATAAATTGCTCAATTCCTGCCTTCATATAAATTTCACTCTTCCTCCTCATGAACATCATTCTGTATATATTGTTCCCACAAATTCCACTTATTTCTATGTAGTTTGCTCCATCCCTTTTTTAAAGATCCCCATCTCTGGTTCTTTTATCTCTTTTACAATATTCCATACTTCAGTAATGGTAGACTACATTTTGACCTTTACATTGTAGTAACTGCTGCTTTGACAGACAGTACCATTAAACTTAGTAAAACCAGAATATGTCTAGGAAATTCAGATCCTGTATCTCATTCAAAAAATAATTTTACTTTATTTTCCAAAGGGCTTAAATACATTCCTTGGAAAAAAAGATGTGGCAAGGACACTCATGTATCTTAAAACTTTTTTTAGGAAAATTAATTTAGGTTTGCTTGTTAATCACGACAATAACACTAAGTTAAATGAATTATACAAACGAAGCATTACTAACCCACCATTACATCCCCAATTAAGAAGTTTGGAAAAAGTTATAGAGAAAGAAATCAGGGAAAAGTATCAGCACATTCACTTCAAAGGAAATTTAAGTGAAAAATAAAAACAAGTATTAACTTAAGAAGGGATAAAGAAATCAGGGTTATGAAACCTGATAGGGCGGGTGGAATGGTGCTTATGGACAACATGTCATATGAAGAGAAAATGAATGACATGTTAAAGGACACTGAGATATGTTGTTGTGTCAAGAAATGAAATTAACATTGGTTATAGCAAAATAGATATTGTTTTGAAGGACCTTTTGTTGGAAGGACTAATGGATCAAAAAACATATGGTTACTTAACAGTAGAGAAACCTAGAATTCCATCAGTATTTGGAATACCTAAGACCTACAAAAATGAGAGAAATCCCCCATTGAGATCAATAGTTTCTGCAGACGGTTCCAAGACTACCTTTAGCCAAATACATTGACAAGAAATTGAAGAAAACATGGCTTAAAAGGAAAAAATATTCTTAAGGATTCTTGGGACCTGTTAAAGGAAATAGGAATTTTGAAGTTTCAAATACTACATTTATTACTATTGATGTAATAAATCTCTTTTCTAGTATTCCACATTTAGAAGGGTTAAAAATATTAGAAGTAATACTATATGAGGATACTGAAATTAATAATGAAGAAAGGTTGACCTGTTTACAGCTTATTGACTCAGTATTGATGCACAACTATTTGTTTTTTCATGGAGAATTTTACCACCAGATTAAGGGAGTAGCAATGGGGGTGGCTTGCGCCCCCACGTATGCTAACCTTGTACTGGCTACATGGGAGGAGAAATTCATTCTGAACACCCCTTTCAACACCTGTTGGCATCTTTACAAGCGTTTTCTGGATGACATATTTATTTTCTTGATTGGAGATGCTGATGTCATCGCAGAATTCATGGAAGTGATGAAAAATTCCACAACTTTTCTTGATTTCACATGGAATATAAAGAATGACACCCTTCAATACGTAGACATAGAAATATACAAAAAGGAAGGGTGTTTGCATTCAAAGGTATTCAGAAAAAATACATACACAAATTCATTTTTACACTTTAATAGTGCCCCCCCCCCGTTTCACTGTAAGAAAAACATAGTGAAAGGGCAGTTTGTCAGAGGAAGCCAAATGACATCATAGGAATGTGAATTCAACAGTGAGATAGATTTCCTCACTAAGATGTTTAGGGAAAGAGGTTACCCTGAGGAAATGCTGAAAGAGTTGAGGAAAGAAGTGAGCTTAAAAAGGGACTCGCACTTTAAACCAATTTTAGGGGACACGAATGATAAAAACAACACCAAAGAACTTGATAATGGAAATCAATACACTAAAGATTTCAATCATGCCATGGTTTTGGAATTTAATGCGAGTACCCCACATATTAGGAAAATTATTGAAAAGAATGGTCAAGGTTTATAAGTATTACAGACCTAAAAGGGCTTCCATCTAGTGATATAAGATTTGTGTATAGTAATTCAGTAAATCTAAAAAACTTGTTAGAGAATGTTACAGAAAACAATAACAAAGAATAGGCAATTTTAGATGTGGACAGTGTAGTCAGTGCAAATATGTAATAAATAAAATTGAAATCAATTTAAGTAGTAGAGGCAGATTACTGACAAGTAAGGGATTTTTTAATTGCATATCTTTTGGGTTGGTTTATTTGGTTACATGTGAGGTTTGTGGGTCCTTCTACATTGGAAAAACAGAAAACTAAAAAGAAGGATCTACGAACATTTAAATGACATCAAGAATAAGAAAGAAACCAGTGCCATGTACAAACATTACATGGAATGTGGAGAGGCAAAATTCTCCTTTTTTGTCCTTGGGGGGGGGGGGTGAAAAGTCATCCGAGGAGGCCTTTGGGAGGAGAGGATTGAATACAAAGAAATGTGGTGGCAATTGACACTGGAGGCAGCATCTCGCCGTGGCCTAAATGAGACCATCTCTATTAAATCTTTGTTAAAAATGAGAGCTGCTAAATTGTAAAAGAAAAAATGTTAGAATACTTTTTCTATTTCTCTTTTCATTGTGTTTAATAGTGGTGCATATGTTTGGCCTCAAGAGAGAGCTTGAACACTTTTTAATGTAACACAACAAATGCATATTTTAAATTAATATTATGGTTTTTAAACTATGTTTTTAAACTGTTATTCAACATGTTTTTAACTTAAGTTTTCTGACAATGCATCATTGAAATTAAGTTTTTAATAGGGACAAGTTTTTAATGTTTAAGACTATAAAAAAGTTCTTTTGGTATGTACTGGGAGCTTTAAAGTTTTAACGAGGTAATTGTGAATGTTATTGAAATGGTTTTGTTTAAGTCTGATAGGTTGGAATGTTTTTAGCGGGAAACCAGTGTGTTTAAATATAGATGGATTCAGTAATGTCATTATCTAAAGACGTTACAGCTACTGTGACGAAAAAAGTGTAGGAGATTTTCTGCGTTTATGCTTTTCATTGAGTTTTTCTGCAAGTTGGAATAAAAGCACAACAGAATGCTTCGTTTTCCCTGGATGTTTTTTTCATTTTATTTTACTGGTTATTTTAAAGAAAATAAGCCATAACATTTCCATTATTTTTTCATGCAGTATGCACATATATATATTTTTTATTTTTTCATTCATTCCAATACTATATAAATTGCTCAATTCTTGCTTTGATATAAATTTCACTCTTCCTCCTCATGAACATCATTCTGTATATATTCCCACAAATTCCACTTATTTCTATGTAGTTTGCTCCATCCCTTTTTTAAAGATCCCCATCTCTAGTTCTTTTGTCTCCTTTACAATATTCCATACTTCAGTAATGGTAGACTACATTTTGACCTTTGCATTGTTGTAAATGCTGCTTTGACAGACAGTAGCGTTAAGCTTAGTAAAACCAAAATATGTCTAGGAAATTCAGATCCTAGATCTCATTCAAAAAAATCTTTTCTTTAGTTACAATCATTTGCTTTCCCAATATTTCTGATGAAGTACTCAGTAAGGATTTTTTTTTTAAATCTGCCAACTCTTTATAGTCCCAATAACATTTCCAATTTTCTTTCCCATCACATTTCTAGCATTTGCAGTCTACTAGAGGAAAAAGTCTGTTTTGGGGTGCAAACACACCAAGGTCTTCATCTGTCACTATCCTTAATCACACACATTGATGTCGTAGTTAATAAAATGCTCTCCCAACTTAAATTCTGCTGTAAAATCTTACATTTACCCTTGCCATCTGCCCCAAGTCTCACATGTACTTTTTCCATCTACCCACATACATCTTACGAAAATGTTCACCTCCCTGAACTTGAATATGGTCTCCCTTTCTGTCTCCAATACCTATACACAACCAGATGGTACCTGTAGTATCATCCACATAGACGAACAGAAACTGATGATCTGAAGTAGTTAATGTCATTTTATCTACAACCTGTGGGTATTCAGATCCATATTTGATCCAAGCCGGCAACTTTTTTTCTAACATCTGCTCCAAGCTCCGAGCTCCTCCCCCTACCCATAATGCACTACCATCTCCTACCTTCCCTCAGATCTCATTTGCCACACCAGTTGTGTGCATCGTGGTCTCCTTCGCTTTGAGCTCAGGGATAGTAAATTTATTAATATTTCGTCTTTAGTGTCTGAGTTAATTGTTTCCCTTCCTCCCCCACTAGTATATCGCTTGTTCGTCGGTTAGTTAAAAAAAAAAAGTTTTTGTTGTAAAACTCTGTAGAGTAGTTAGGCCTGCCCTTCCCCTACGTGTGTTTTGTGTGTGGTGATTTTGTAGGTAGTGGTGTTTGGTGCAGGACCATGGCTGATCAGCCAAAATCTGTATTTAAGAAATGCACAGTGTGTGGCCATGAGCTCTCCCCAGCTGATGGTCACACTCTGGGAGTGTCACATTTGTCGACAGTGTGCAATCTGCGCTGCGGTCAATCCTAGAGTCTTCAGGGATTGGAACGCCAAATTGGTAGCTAAAGGCCTTCTCCCTGCATCTATGTTGGAATCTGCCACGGCTTCAGTACCTAGTACTCAACCTCTCACCCAGACAGGGACTCAAACTCCCACTTCTTCTGGGGCTGGGTCATGCAAGGAAAAGCTTCAGTCAGTGTAGCTGACAAAGAGAAGGACAGAGAAAGCTGCAAGGAGAATAGGGACAAGAAAAGGGATAAACCTTGCAAGAGATCCATGGACAGGGAGCTCTTCCTTAGTCCCCCTTCTAAGTCCATGAGGCCAGTTTCTCCACGGCTCCAGTCTCCTCGTTTTTACCGGAGCTGCTGGAACCTTTGGATGTCCTTCAAGAATGCAACTGCAGTCCTGACATATGGGTTGTCCTGCCTCAGGCAGCCCTTCGGTCGGCCGGATTCCAAAGTCTGGGTCCGGCGCCGGCTGATGTCGCCTCCTCCTCGACGTTAGAGCGGCTGGGGTATAAAGGCATCCGCCGACGCCATCTAATTCAGTCTTTCTTGCCGCGTGGTGCCCGAAGCAGAAGCAGTTCGCAAGTGCGGTCGGTCAGCTCCTGTGTTTTCAGTTACCGAAGTCATCTAAAAGCTAAGTACCCCGTTGGGGAACATTTTTCTTGCCTCAGCCGATGTCAGAAAAAATTGAAAAAGTTAATAATTGTTTGTCTTGTGGTAAACAAATACCTCATAAGGACTTCCATTCTTACTGCCTTCCCTGCCTGGGCCCAGACCACGACGTCTCGGCCTGTGCTGCCTGTGCTTGCTTTAATAAGCGCACACTCAGGCGCCGGGCAGAATTTGCCGAAGACTTTCTTGGCGATACGCTTATGTCATGCCGTCGGAACAACCGACAGCACATATTACCAAAAAACGCAAGGACCGGGACCGACATCCTCGGCCCGCGTCGTCCACCGATACCACGCCTAAGCCCTCCGCAAGTGCATCGGTCTCTTCGGAAGCGGTAATTCAACCGTTCCAGGCCGATGACACCGCTTTAACGCGTACTTCGGTCCCGGAGATTTCCCCGGTGCCGGTTGTTGATTTTCTTCCCGAAACCGAAGCTCTAGATTTACCTGACACCATACCAGTGGATAAAGTTACCCCTGCACGTGGGGCAGCTAGGTCTCCTGTCTCCATGTCCATCAAGGCCTTCACATGTGCTAAGGCTGCCAGCCAGGCTAAGGCCCATCCTAAATCTATTTCCCAGGGCCCCTCTACTGATAAACAGATCATGACTCTAGCTGCAGATCTAATGTCTCTAATCAGAGGTTCTCAGTCGCATCCAGACAGAGGTTCTCAGCCGCCTGCAGATAAAAGGCCTAGAACTGAGCAGACAGATACCCTCTCTTCGGATGAAGCCTCTGGGGATTCAGAGCACTCAGATACCCAGGAAGAATCCTTCCAGGCCTACGAGGACTCTGATGCTGAGGAATCAATTCCTTCTGCCTCTCCTCCAGAGGATATTTCTTTCGGTGAAGTTCTCCACTCCATGAGAGAACATTTTCAGTGGCAGGGTCAGGAATTTTCTGACTCCAGGAAAAGGCAACGTACCTTCCTTAAGTTACCCCAGCACAGACCTTTAGCTATTCCTCCAGTGTTGGATGTCCTGGATGATGTATACTCGGACTCCAGTGCTTCCCCTGACTCTCTCCCTCCTGCTCCTGTCAAGCCAGACAGATATTACAGGGTTCCTGAAACTCATAAGCATCTCTTTAAGGCCCACTCTGTGAATCTAGAAACTATTTCACAGGGGCCCAAAGGAGTGGCTACTTCCTCGGCCAAAAACCCTCTGCCACAGACAGGGAAGCTAGGTCCCTGGAGAGATGGGGCAAAAAAGTTTATACCTCTTCCACCCTTGCCATGAGGTCACTTAACTGTCTTTTTCATATGTTTCAGTACCAGGATTACTTAATGGATGATTTGCAGAAAAAGTTAGCCTCTCCTGAGCCTATAGATAGAAAGGCATTGCAGGATTTGGTTCATAACACTCAGCAGGTTAGCAATCATTTTCTTCAGTGTTGTTATGATGCATTGGAAGCTTCATGTAGGGCAGCTATGACAGGGGCTGTTATACGTAGACATGCTTGGTTGAAAGAACAGCCACTGCCAGACCATGTTAAAGTAAAGCTCCTGGATGCACCTCTGGAAAAACAGAAGCTTTTTGGTGCTAATGCCCAGGATGTGTTGAAGTCTATTGAGGAAAAGGCAAAATCAGTACAGACAGTCAAGGATTTCCTCCAGGTTCAGCCACCCAGATTCAGCAGGAATTGGCCTTCAAAGAATTGGTCCTTTCCAGACACTGACAAGTTTCAAAGGGGAAAAAACAGGAGTGCTCGAGGTAGAGGGCAATACCGAGGCTCCTACAGGGGCCGCCAATGGCAACCACCAAATCAGAGAAGTGGCGCAGGGAGTTCAGCTGCACCACAGGGACAATCACAATGACTTGACTTTCACACCGACCAGGGCTCAAAGAGAAGCACCTCTAGGCGGAAAATTATCCTTATTCTCAAAGAACTGGCACATTTTAACCAAGGACAAATGGATTATGGACATAGTAGACAAAGGTTACAGGTTCCACTTCCATACCTTACCAACGAGACAAGGCATGCCAAACCTGCCACAAAATCAAAGGGCAGAGGCACTCATACAAGTTTCAAAGCTGTTACAAATAAAAGCAATAGAAAAGGTTCCTCCTCAGGAACAAGGCCAGGGATTCTATTCAAGACTGTTCCTTGTTCCAAGAAAAGAAAAGCAATGGAGGCCTATACTAGACTAGTCCGCTCAACACTTTTCTCATTGTGCCAAAATTCAAAATGCTGACGTTACAGCAACTCCTTCCCATGCTGGGCAAGGGGTCTTGGCTGGTTACTGTGGACCTCAAGGAGGCATACCTGCATGTCCAAATCAGACACAGTTGCAGAAGATACCTCAGATTTCTTGCAGGGTCAGAGCATTATCAATTCTCAGCATTGCCGTTTGGCTTATCTACTGCCCCCAGAGTATTCACGAAATGCCTGGCATCAGTAGTTGCACATTGCAGGCTCCAGGGGATTCAAATATACCCTTACCTGGACGACTGCCTTATACAAGCAGACGGCAAACAAACCTTGATAAGAAACTTGGACTATGTCATTCAGTTGCTACAGGCTTTGGGATACACAGTCAACATTCAAAAATCAAAACTATTGCCATCCCAACAGATTATTTTTCTAAGAGCAAAACTGGACACACAATCACAAATGGCTTTCCTCACAGAGGAGAAACAAGAGCATTTACCAGATTACTTCCAAAGCCTAGCAAAGCTCACCCAGCTGACCACAAGGAAGATCCTGCAGGCCCTGGGGTTCATGGCATCTTGCATTCTTCTGATCCCTCTGGCAAGACTACATATGAGAAAGCTACAATGGTACCTAAAGAGCTTATGGTCTCAACACAGCCACAACCTAGAAGACGTAATACCACTCATTCCATGCCTGCAAAGGGAATTTTTGTGGTGGGCTCAAGCAAGTCATTTAAACGAAGGCATGTCTTTCAACAAAGCTCAAGCAAGTCAAACCATTACAACAGACTCCTCAGATCATGGATGGGGGGCACACATGGAGGGCAGATGCATTCAAGGGCAATGGACTCCCATGGAAATGCATCTGCACATCAATCAAAAAGAGATGTTGGCAGTGATGCATGCAATAGAGGCCTTCGAAAAATCTCTTCAACAAGGTCATCTGCTAATAAGGACAGACAACACCACTGTCATGTGGTATATAAACAAGCAAGGAGGCACTCATTCGTATCCCCTATGCAGACTAACAATGACTCTTTGGGAAAAGGCCCTGAAACTAAACATCCACTTGCAATCCCAGTTTGTTCCGGGCAAGGACAATGTTCTGGCGGACAGGTTGAGCAGAAATTTCTTGGATCCACAGGAATGGATGCTGCATCCACACATTTTCTCACAAATAACAAGTGCATGGGGAAGACCGGACATAGATCTCTTTGCTTCTCATCTCAATCATCACCTGGAGAAGTTCTGCTCAAGGACGCACCATCCTCTAGCCTGGAGAATGGATGCTCTTTCCTTCAGCTGGAATTCCCTAACAATTTATGCATTCCCTCCTCTACCATTACTGACCAAGGTGTTACTGAAGATCAAAGCAGAACAACCAACAGGAATTTTGATAGCTCCAGACTGGCCAAGGCAGCACTGGTATCCATTGCTACTGAGCATAACTCACACCAAACAGTGGCCCTTGCCTCAATGGCCTCTGCTCCTAACTCAGCACAATTACAGGACTGTTCATCAAAACCTGCAAACATTGCAGCTGACAGCTTGGAGGGTTCCATGACTTTGACCCATATCTCTCTCTCCGAAAAAGTTCAAGAAATCTTGCTGGAAGCACGCAGACCTTCCACCAGAAAAACCTATTCGGCCAAGTGCAAGAGATTCATCATCTGCAATGCCAACAAGGGACAGGATGCATCAGTAATGAGCATACCACAGATATTAGAATACTTGGCAGAAATGTTTCATAGTGGCCTCTCATATTCTTCCATTAAAATTCACGCTTCAGCAATCTCAGCAAAATACAACTGTGACCCACCTGTGTTTTCGCATCCCTTGCCAAGACTGTTTCTAAGAGGGATAAAGAATATCAAACCTCCCAGAAAACCACCAGTTCCTGCATGGGACCTCAATTACGTCTTGGAAAAATTAACTCTTCCTCCTTTTGAACCAGCAGCATCTTCAGAAATGCAATTTCTCTCCTGGAAAACGGTTTTCCTGTTGGCAGTTACCTCAGCAAGAAGAGTCTCGGAGATACAGGCCCTCATGGCAGTACCTCCCTTTCTCATTTTTCATCAGGACAGAGATGTTCTTCGTTTTCCATTGCTGCAGTCCTAACTATTGGGTATAGTCGGTCAGGGCGCATTAGACTGCGCCATATCCTCAGTTTTTGCCGCATGGTCCGATGAGAAGCAGTTTTGTGCAGGTTGGCGTTTGAAATATTTTTTCAGACCGAAACAGAGTTGGCTCATTTTGGTTTTTCTTGCCTCAGTATTTTACCGATGTCAGAAAAAGTGAATAACTGTGTATTTTGTGGGAAGATACCCTCTCATAGGATTACCATACCTTGTGTATACCTTGTTTAGGGCCTGAGCACGGCGTTGTTGGTTGCCGCTATTAAGAGGAGGTTAGACTGTGCCAGGTTAGTGTTTGGGAAGCATTATAAAATGCCGAGAAGGCTCAGTGGAGCCAGAGGTTTTGCCAGGAGTTTCCATGGAGTCTCAGGCAGAAACTTTACTGTTACAGGATGTGCCTTCTCAGGAGGTAGGCCAGGCTGAGGGGCTTCTCAGGTAACTGTTCTTCCCTCTTTAGTTAGAGCCTCCTTCTGTTGCCAAACTTTGAGAGGTAGGCCTAGTTCAGCTTCAGTGGGGCTTCTCCTAGCATTTCGGTTCTGTACCTAAGAAACATATGCTTAAAATGGCAGAAGATTTGATTACTATGATTAGAGGTTCTATGCCCCGCCTGATAAGAGGCCTAGGGTGGAACGGAGTTTGATAGTTTTGAACAGTGTTCAGAGGCTTCAGAGTCTTCTGGAAGACTTGCAGGAGTATCCTACTTATTCTGATTCTGATGTGGATGATTCCACTCCTACAGCTTCTCCTCCTGAGGATTTCTCATTTTCAGAGACTCTGCATTCCATGAGGAGCACTTTAAATGGGAAGGCCAGGATTACTCTGATTCCAGGAAAAGGCTTAGGGAATTCTTGTTTTTGCCCCAGCATAGGCCCTTAGCTATTCCTCCTGTGTTGAATGTGGTGGAAGATGTTTTTGCAGAGGCTTCCTGAATCCTGACTCTTTGCCTCCTGCTCCTGTTAAGCCTGATAGGTATTATAGGGTGCTCATAAGTATTTGTTTAAGAGTCCTACCAGAAACTATTTCTCAAGGGCCTAAAGGTGTTAAGGCTTCTGTGGTTAAAATCCTGTTCCCACTGATAAAGAGGCAAGGGCCTTGGATAGGTGGGGAAAGAAAGTGTATACTTCTTCCACTCTAGCCATGAGAGCGTTGAATTGTCAGTTTCACATGCTAAAATATCAGAATTATCTCCTTTCACAATTAAAATCTAAGGTGGATGCTTTGGGAAGGTATTGAGTGTAAAGTTGCTGGACTTGGTTCATGTGTCTGAGCAAGTGGGTAAGCATTCTTTGCAATGTGGTTTGATGCTGTACAGGCCTCCTCGAGGGTGGCTGCTACTAGTTCTGTTCTTCGCAGGCATGCCTGGTTGAAGGATCAGAATTTAGCTGAGCATGTTAAGACAAGGATTTTGGATGCTCCTTTACAGTCTGATGTGTTGTTTGGAAGCAGTTTTAAAGAAAATGGAGGACAAAGCTAAGTCTATGCAAACTGTTAAAGATTTTTGCAGGTGCAGCCACCAAGTTTAGTAGAAATTGGCCTGCTAAGGGGTGGACATATCCTGCTTATGATTCCCAGTCTAGGGTAGGTCTAGACGTGGTAGGGGCAGGGCTCAAGGTTCTTTAGGCCTAGAACAGGAGTTCACCTGCTCAGACTTCTGGTGAGGGTCAGTCCTTTCGTAAACAGACCCAATGACCTGTCTTTTCAGCTGCCAGTAGATTCTCGTCTGGCAGCTCCTTTGGGAGGAAGACTGTCTCTTTTCAAAGAAAATTGGGATTTAATTACTCAAGACAAATGGGTGTTGGATATCATTCACCACGGTTACAGATTTTATTTCCATACAATGCCCCTTTCAAAGGCATGCCAGACGTTCCTCCTCCACAAAGAAAGGAGGCTCACAAGCAAGTTTCTCAGTTACTCCAGATGGGGCCATTCAGCCAGTCCCTGTATCAGAAAGGGGCCTAGGATTTTATTCTCGCCTGTTCCTAGTACCAAAGAAGGGGAACACGTGGAGACCAATTTTGGATTTATCTCTCCTCAACACTTTTCTGGACATTCCCAAGTTCAAGATGTTGACGTTACAACAGCTTTTACCTCTGCTGGGCAAAGATCACTGGATGGTAACTTTAGATCTCAAGGAAGCTTACCTTCATGTGCCTATAAGGCTAAGTTGCAGGAAGTATCTGCGGTTCGAGCTGGAAATTCTCATTATCAGTTCTCTGCATTGCCCTTTGGCTTATCTACTGCGCCCAGAGTATTCACAAAGGTTCTGGCTCCAGTGATAGCTTACTTCAGGCTTCAAGGAATTCAAATCTATCCTTACTTGGACGACTGCCTGATTCTGGCTCAAGAAAAGGAAGACCTTCTACAGCATCTGGAATATGTTATAGCAGTGCTAAGATGCCTAGGGTATTCTGTGAACGAAATAAAGTCCAGTCTAGTACCCTCTCAAGACATGTGCTTTCTGGGTGTGAGACTGAATACAGCAGCCCAGATGGCCTTTTAACCCCGGACAAACAAAAGAGTCTGTCACTTTACTTCCATCAACTATCTCATCAGTCCGTGCTGACTGCAAGGACAGTCCTTCAAGCATTAGGGTTCATGGCATCTTGTATTCTGGTGCTTCCCAATGCCAAACTGCATATGAGGAAGCTACAATGGTATCTCAAAAATGTATGGACACAGCACTGCCAGGATTTGGACACTGTCATTCAAATAATACCTTGCCTTCAAAAGAATTCTTGTGGTGGGCTCAGGAATGTCACCTAAACAAGGGACTCTCTGTGACCCGGCCAGAGGCAAGTCAGATTTTAACGACAGATGCCTCTGACATTGCTTGGGGAGCTCATCTAAATGGAAAGTGGATACAAGACAAGTGGCCTGCCAGACTACAGCATCTACATATCAACATGAAGGAGATGTTAGCAGTCCAGTTTGCATTAATGGCTTTCAAGGAGTTACTTCTTCCAGGGCAGGTGTTGATTCTAACAGACAACACAACTGTCATGTGGTACATCAACAAGCAAGGGGGAACACATTCTTATCCTCTATGCAGGCAAGCAATGATTTTATGGGAGACTGCTAAGCTTGCAACTAACTCTTCAGGCAAGGTTTCTGCCAGGAGCACAGAACTCCTTAGCAGATGTGTTAAGCAGACAAATCATGGATACCCACGAGTGGAAACTGGATCTTCATGTATTTCAGAAATTGACAGTGTCATGGGGAACTCCAGACATAGATCTGTTCGCTTCTCCACTAAACCACCAGCTGCCAAAGTATTGCACAAAGGGGTTTCATCACACAGCTTGGAAAGTGGATGCTCTGTCTTTCAGTTGGAAAAACCTTCATGTGTATGCCTTTCCACCTCTGCCTCTTCTTCCAAAGGTACTATTAAAGGTCAGACAAGACAGGCCAAGGATGATTTTGATAGCTCCAGATTGGCCTCGCAACACTGGTACCCACTACTACGGAGTCTAGTAAAGAAGCCTCCATGGCCTTTACCTCTGATTCCTCATCTGTTATCTCAGAAGGACGGTCATCTGCTCAATGTCAAGCTTCACTCTCTTCATCTAACAGCCTGGCATATTCTGTGTTGAAACACAGCAGGTCTCAACTTCCTCAACAAGTTTTAAATGTGATTATGGAAGCTAGTAGACCTAGTACATGGAGAGTGTAAAATGGAAGAGATTTTTATTTTGGAGTACAGCAAAGAATTTGGAGATTTATGAGCCTAATTTGAGTGTGGCTCTTCAATATCTTACTGAGTTATTGGACCAAGGTTTGTCCTTCTCTTCCATTAAGATTCATGCTGCAGCAATTTCAGCTCACTATGATTGTGACCCACCTTTGTTTTCATCCTTTGTTCAAGCAGTTTCTTAGAGGGCAAAGAATATAAGACCCCCGTAGCTCCTCCTGCTTGGGATCTCAATTTTGTGTTGGAAAACTTACTCTACAACCTTTTGAGCCTGCAGCTACTGCTGAATTGAAATACTTGTCATGGAAGACTGCTTTTCTGTTGGCTATTACTTCTGCAAGAAGGGTGTCTGAGTTGCAGGCCCTTATGGCAGTAGAGCCCTTTTGATTTTCCATAAGGATAGGGTACGCACTAATCCTTCCTTTATGCCTAAGGTGGTTTCTAGTGTGGCTTTAAACCAAACTATTCATTTGCCTACGTTTTATGCAGACCCTCAAAATAAAGGGGAAAAGATTTTGCACACTTTAGTTGTACACAGGCAATTGCGTTATTATTTAAGCAGGACTAAGGATTTTAGGCAGTCTCAGCAGTTGTTTGTTTCTTTCGCTTTGAGTTCACAGGGCAAGCCTGTGTCAAAACAAACTATTTCTAGGTGGATTGGCTTTTGCATTGCATTTTGTTATTCCCATCATGGCAAGGAGATTCCAGCTGGGATTAGGCCTCATTCCACTAGGGCTACTGCCACTTCAACAGCATTTCTAAGGGGGAGGATATTTTGGAAGCAGCTACTTGGAGTTCAGTGCATACTTTAAGCATTATCACCTTCCTATCTACTCTAAGTCTAGGGCTGGTTTTGCCACAGCTGTTTTACAAGGCATGTTGTCAGCTCCTACTTCTTCATGATTTGCCAGCCTCCCTTACCTCTGCTTTGGGATTCTACCCAATAGTTAGGACTGCAGCAATGGAAAACGAAGAACATAGTACAGTTTTGTACCTACCATAAATGTAGATGTTCGAGGATTCCATTGCTGCAGTCCAATTACCTCCCTCCTTCCCTCTGTGTTTAGGGTGGTTGTGTAGGTGAGTTTACATGCTTATATTTTTGTATATATTCTTGTATATATTGTACATGTTTTTGGTGCAGGTATTTTGGGACTTGTCTTTTTAGGATCTTCTGACATCTGGGGCAAGAAAAGACTGAGGATATGACGCCGGTCATGCGCATTAGTACCCTGACGCACTGACGCCAGTTCCCCGCGCGCTGACCCACGCCAGCCACTCTCTCTGGTATTCGGCGGCCTGACGACTGACATACCCAATAGTTAGGACTGCAGCAATGGAATCCTCGAACATCTACATTTATGGTAGGTACAAAACTGTACTTTTCTCTAAGGACCAATCCTTCATTCATGCCAAAAGTGATATCCAGGGTGTCTCTAAATCAAGCCAATTCACCTGCCTACTTTATTTCCCAATCCTTAAAATAAGGGGGAAAAGCTGCTGCACACTTTGGACATACACAGACAATTACGCTACTACTTGGACAGAACAAAGACCACCAGGAAGTCTGACCAACTATTTGTAGCCTATGCTGCTGGAGTGCAAGGAAAGGCAATCTCCAAACAAACAATTTCAAAATGGATTGGACACTGCATCAGATTCTGTTACTCTTTCCATGGAAAAGGTGTGCCAGCCAATATTAGGCCACACTCCACCAGAGCTATAGCCACATCCACAGCCTTTCTAAGAGGAGTGGCTACAAAGGACATTCTAGAGGCTGCTACATGGTGCTCCGTGCATACATTTACCAAACACTACAACCTGCCTTTATACTCCAGATCCCGAGCAGGCTTTGCTTTGGCAGTCCTGCAGGGCCTTTTAGCTACACCATCCCTTTCTTAGATCTTACCACCCCCAGCTTGGCTATGGTATTCAACCCATATGTCAGGACTGCAGTTGCATTCTTGAAGGACATAATACAGTTTTGTACCTACCATAAATGTAGATGTCCGATAGATATGCAACTGCAGTCAGGTTTACCCTCCCTCCTACCCCTCTGCATTTTTCCTTTTGGGTCCATTCTCCCCTTTCCTCTATTAGCTGGGGATATCTGTTATGGTGCATCTGTTTATTACTGTTGTGCATGTCTGGAATTTTTTTTTATCCATTCACAAAATTTAGCCTTCCTTGGAGGGCACCTGGCATCTGGGGCAAGAAACACTGAAGAAGATGGCATCGGCAGATGCCTTTATACCCCAGCCGCTCTGACGTCGGGGAGGAGGCGACATCAGCTGACGCCGGACCCAGACTTTGGAATCCAGCCGATCGAAGGGCTGCCTGAGGCAGGACAACCCATATGTCAGGACTGCAGTTGCATATCTATCGGACATCTACATTTATGGTAGGTACAAAACTGTACTATCCAAGGCCTTCCTCGCCCTCATTGCGCAGACCAGCCAGATCCAAGTCAGTGGCTTCTTCGCGATCGACTCTGAGCTTATCAGACTTAGACATGAACAGGATGATGCGGAGATTCATTCAGACCCAAATACAGATGGGAGTCTTGCCAGGCCCCTCTCCTTCTGGAGGGGGGAACCTCCATGCCCTTTTTCCGCCCCATCTCTCCTTCCCCATTCCATGCTTCGGGGATCTTGGATCCGAGAATTTTCGGAGCTAGTAGCTCGGCGCCGACTGTTCCCCCAACCTTGACTCCAGCTGTTACCATGAGCTCCTCTTATCCAACTAGTTCGGACCTGAGTGAGTCTCGGAGCCGCGGACAAGGGCGTAGGACCCGAGGGAATGGATTCTTCGGCTCTGCCTTTTTCGGATCCGGCCCATTTCCTTGGACCTCAGGCTACCCTTGCTTAGTCTCCAGTCCCTGCTTTGGATCCGGGGAGGGCTTCTTACTTGCTGGGTGCCGAGGAGGTATGCTCTCTGGCCTTCAAAGTGGTGGAGAGGGTTCTTTCCCAGGGATTGAGACCCCCAGCCCATCCCCTCGGATTCCACCCAGACACCTCTGGATTTGGCGACTACTCCCTTCATCCTGTCTGAAGGACAGCCCGTACCAGAGGATCCCCAGGTTATTTCCCCTGAGGAACCCCCTGCGGCTCACAAGTCCTCTTTAGAGTTCCACTGAAGAGGGTCACCATAAGTGCAAGTGCAAAAGGAGGCACTTGGACTCTCCCGAGTCCCTCACTATGGCCACTGACTTAGATGAAGAAGGTTCCCCCAAGTCACTTCCCGAAGAAGTCTCCTTCGGAGAAATCATGGAGATCCTCCGCCAGAGGGGAGGTTGGTCATCCCCAAAACCTTCTAGGGATGAGTCAGTGTTCCTGGAGGCCTTTGGCACAGGCCCATCTATTTCCTGGGTGTGTCTGCCAGTGGACACCTTGGTGGATCTTATCACCACGCGGGCATGGAAGGAGCCTGACACCGTAGAGCCCATCCCCAAACACCCCAACAAAATTTTATCTCCCCTTTCTGACGGACAACCTTGGTCAAAAGGAGCCCCAGTTGATGCTATGTTGGTCACAGCAGCCACCAAGAAGGAACTAGCGCAGGAGAGTTCCTCAGTCCACCCTCCAGGCAAGGAGTCTAGGTTGGTGGATAGGTTTGGGAAGCGTGTTTATTCCTCAGTGACTTTTTCAATTCATGCGCTGAACTATTTGGCACATGTGATCCGGCTTCAGCGAGACCTTGCATCAGAATTCGCTGAGTCACCCCCAGAGTCCTTATCGCCGCAGGACAAACAGTTGTTAGCAAAAATGTCTACTCTGAAGTCAGTCTCAAACATGTCTGTGCAGCTCCTTTCCTATGCCATGGAAGGAGCAGCTAGGGCGGCCGAGACAGGCATAACCATGAGGTATCATGCCTGGCTCAGATTGTAAGTTTGTGGTCCCTTTCAAGGCGTCGTTTATTAATGCTCCCTACCATAGTTCTTCCCTTTTCGGGAAGACACTACGTGACACACTTGTCCAGAGCGAAAAAGATGGGAAGACTTTGTCTGCTGTCGAGATCCGGTTCTCTAGCCCTCAGCGGTCCATCTCTAGGAATCAGAGGGCAAAAGAAGATGTGGTTCTGAAAATCTCTGTTTTCCTAGGATTCGCAGGACAACTATTCGGGCAGTGGGGGATAGGATCGACGCCGACCCAGAGTTAGAGGGGGTCCCAGGAATTTTGGATCTAGGGAACCTTTTTCTGACGGACCCGGTCAGCAGCTGTGAGGGGTTGCCCAGCTGTCCTACTCTGGAGGCAGTCGGGGGGAGATAGTCCTTACACCCTGCAGCGTGGGAGTCCATTACGACAGATCGCTGGGTTACAGATTATATCCAGAGATTACACTATCCTATTTGCTGCTCTTCCAAATGTTCCAAAGCACCTCCCAGATTTTCCACCCACTCACGGGGAGGCCGCAGCTCTAGAGGTTTCAAAGCTGCTTTTCAAACGAGCCATCGAACAGGTCTCTCCGACCAGTCCAGATCAGATGTCTACTCAAGGTTCTTTTTAGTGCCAAAAAAGACGGGGGACCTCAGGCCCATTCTAGACCTGTCAAATTTGAACCTGTCTGTAGCCAAACAGAAATTCTGGATGGTCACCCTACAGTCCATTTTACCTCATCTCAGAGAGTGCGACTGGATGTGCTCGTTAAACCTCCAGGATGCTTACTACCACATCAAGATCCACAGAAGCTCCAGGAGGTTTCTGCACTTCCAGCTGGGAGCCAGTCATTTTCATTTCAGAGCCCTACCCTTCAGTCTCACCACAGCCCCCCAGGGTGTTCACCAAGGTAATGGCAGTTGTAGCGGCTCACCTGAGGCTTCAGGTTATTCAGGTATTTCCTTATCTTGACGACTGGCTCTTTGCTGCGCCCAACAAGCGTCTGCTTTGTCTAGCCCAAGACTACTTCATTCCATTAGCAGATCTATTGGGGATTACTGTCAATGTTCAGAAATCCCAGTTGCAACCAGTACAAGTTTTGGACTTCATTGGGGCACGGCTAGACACCTTGCAGATTAAAGTATTCTTAACTCCAGACAGGATCTTACACCTCAGGTGCCACACAGATCAAATAGCGAAATTCAAGTCTCCAAAGGCGAGCGAGGTTCTCCAGGCACTGGGTTCCATGGCTGCCTCCATATCTATTTTCCCTTGTGCGCGCCTTCATATGTGGGTTCTTCAATGGGCTTTGGCTGTTCAATGGTCTTTGCTAGACCTGCCCATGGAATTTCCGATCAGGGTCAGTCACGTCTGCAGGACGTCCCTTTTTTGTTGGTTAAATTCACCAGAGATTATAGAAGTATGCCCCTTCGCGTCATCTCCAGTCCAGGCCACAGTGACCACAGACGCCTCCCAACTCAGGTGGAGGGGACACTGTTTGGGAAGGACAGTCCAAGGTACGTGGTCCCAGTCAGAGACCAAGTTGCACATAAATGTTCTAGAGATGAGGGCAGTGCTTTTAGCGTTGGAAGCCTTTCACACTGTCCTCCCTCTTGGATTGATTGCAATTCAGACAACATGTCGGTTGTCTGGTATATTAACAAGCAGGGGGGAACCAGATTCTATCCTCTGTCGCGAGGCTACGAGTGTGGGAGTGGGCGATCACCAGTCAGTTTCTGATAGCAACGCACATTCTGGGATGCTCCAACATTTTAGCGGACAGATTAAGTTAGGCTATTTTGATGCCGTACGAGTGGTGTCTGAAACAGTCAGTATCGGAGGAGATATTCCTTGCATGGGGTCAGCCTTGCTGCGATCTCTTCGCATCTCCTTCCAACGCGAAGTGCAACGAGTTCTTCGCTCTGATTCCCTCACCAGGGGAAGCTCCCAGAGATGCTCTGGTCAATGCTTGGCCCCCCGGGCTTCTGTATGCTTACCCACCATTGCCACTCATTCCGAAGTTTCTTCAGAAAGCTTGCCAACTGCAGTGCAAAGTTATCCTAGAAGTCCCGTTATGGCCTTGTCAGGTTTGGTTTCCATTCCTTTGGTCTCATCTCTTAGCTCCTCCGTGGCTTCTGGATCCCTGCCTGGATCTGATCTCCCATCCTTCGGGTGTCCGTCCGTCTGTCCTGGGCAGCCTCACACTGACAGCTTGGTTGCTCCAGTTCCGTTGATTGCCAGGACTCCGTCTTTCATCCTCGGTAAAATCCATACTGGTGGTTTCTCTTAAAGATTCCACTAGGAAACTTTATCGTAGTAAATGGAAGTGTTTTTCCATTTTGGCCTCAGAGAAACCTAGATACCTTTACATCCCTTGTTCCAGCTGTGTTGGATTTCTTGTCTGGCATTTTTCAGCAAGGAGCTAGCTCCTCCACAGTGGAAGTACAATTGGCAGCCATTTCTAATTTTCATGTTGGTAAAGACAACATTGCCCTAGTCTCTTCTAGGCTGTGTAAGGCCTTTCTTAAAGGCACTATTCTGTTGCATCCTCCTATCAAGGATTCAGTGCCCCCTTGGGACCTTACCTTTGTCCTACAGACATGGGTGGCTCCTCCATTCCAACCTGCAGCATCGGTGGATTTAAAATTTTTTCCTGGAAGACGGCTTTCCTAGTTGCCATTACATCTGCTAGGAGGGTTTCAGAGCTTCATGCTCTGTCTGCCGTGCCTCCTTATTTGGTCTTCCGTAAGGATAGGGTCTCTTTCTGTACTAATCCTTCCTTCTTACCTAAAATGGCATCTGAAGCAAACATAAACCAATCCATTAATCTGCCTGTTTTCTTTCTTAATTTCCAAAACAAGGGTGAATGCAAACTTCATTTGTTAGATATTCATAGACAACTTTGCTTCTGTCTTCATAGAACAAAATCATTTCCTTTTCCAAATCCTTTCTGGGAAAAGCTATTTCTAAGGTTTCTTTGGCCAGATGGATCACTCTTTGCATTTTGCATGTCTACAAAGCAAAATGTTTATCTTCTCCTGGTATTGTTAAAGCTAACTCTACCAGGTCCATGGCGACTTCTGCTGCTTTTTGGTCTAGGGTTCCTTTGGATGACATTTTTACAGCAGCGACTTGGGCCAGTTCACATACCTTCATTTCCCATTACAAATTAGACCTGATTTCTAGGGGTAGAGCATCCTTTGGCTCTGTGCTGCTCAGAAATATCCTTCCGTAAGGGCCTCCCAGGATTGGAGTAGCTGGGGACTCTGTCCCACAGGTTGCAGATAACTTCTTTATCTGAAGTAGTTAACTTAATTTTATGTACTCACCATAACGTTCCACCTGAGTAGTTATACTTGATTTTTCTGCAACCTTCCCTCCCTCTGTCCCCCGGACCTTGTCCTGTCTATACAGGTTTGGTTCACTGGGCTGAGTTGCTTATGTATTTAGTTGCAGCAAACTTGATCTGAGGGAAGGTAGGAGGAGATGGTAGTACATTATGGGTAGGGGGAGGAGCTTGGAGCAGATGCTAGAAAAAAAGTTGCCAGCTCGGATCCGATATGGATCCGAATACCCACAGGTTGCAGAAAAATGAAGCATAACTACTCAGATGGAACGTTATGGTGAGTACATAACTTTTTTTCACTGGCCACAGACCTCCCGGGAACAATTCCAAACCCCACAGGCATGAATAACAAACGGTGAACCACCGGCACCACGGCAAGGCAAGCCAGAGCTCTAAAATTCCCCCTCCACTCTGTGTCCCTCTCGAAGTCTCTCTACTCTCTACTCTCGATCAAAGATGAATTATTAGCTAGCTCTCCTCTAGTTTGTGCAAAAAACAGCCGCACGATACTCCTTCCTTCTGTTCAAGTAGCACGCCACGCTCACTCAATTCCCAGAGATTGGTAGCCTTCCACCATCCATCGATGCTGCTGATATGCAGACTGACCAGACCTAATTGAGCTCTCCATCCACCAGGTCTGCTGCAGCCACATAACTTCCCAACCTCCGCTTCCATATACAGAAACGTTAGAGGTGCATGCTGGCTGGCTGCATGCAAAAAGGTGCAGTAAAGCAACGCTCTGATTGGCTGCGCAGTCTACAGCCAGAACAGAGTGTGCTTTACTGTAGATCTTGGGTGTACTTGCACCCAAACCAGGCACTTGGGAAAGTAATCTTCTTTAAGCTTAAAAATGGGTGCTCCCGGTTAATTTGGGATGATTGAGAGCTATGGTGCAAGCGACCTTTCCTCATTTTCCACAAGAACGTGGTGACCTTCCTCATCAAACCCACTTTATTACCAAGATAGTGTTAGAAGTTTTTCTTAATGAACCACTACAGGAAAAAAAAATAAACATATTTTTTAACTTTTTCTTAAATTTGGCTCATTGCAAACCTGTATGTACCAAATAGAAGTATTCACAACTAATTTTATTCTGTTTGTAACCCTGAGTGCCCTCCTGGGGGCAGACATCCTGATGAGTTGTCTTCTAAAGAAAAATCTTCCCCATAATACACTGTGGGTCCACTGTTTCTGAGAATACAGTGCCCATAGCTGGACTATCACAAGACAGTTCTATTCAGTTACAATGGAAAAACAGAAAAGAGAAGCTAATTTTCAGAGGCCTCAGCAAAAGTATAAGTTATTGTCATGCAGTGCCTCTTAAAAATCTGTTTCCTACTGATGTGTTGTACATTCTTTGAAAAAAGCTTCCAGATTTACCACCTCATTGCTGAGATAACAGACTTTAAGACATTCAACTTTGATCTGTTTGAGATGTTCATTGTGTTACACTGCTGCAGTCATTACACTTGGGTTATCCTGTCATCAGGCGGTCCCTCAGTCGGCCAGAGTTCCAAAGTCTTGGTCTGGCGTCGGTTGCTGTCGCTTCTTCCCTGACATCAGTGCGCCAGGGGTATATAAGATGCAGCAGATGCCATTTTCTTCAGTCTTTCTTGCCGCGCGGTGCCCAAAGCAAAAGCAGTTTGCAAGTGCCGGTCGGCCGACTCCTGAGATTTTCAGTTTGAATTTCAGAACCGAAGTCTTCTATAAAGCTATGTACCCCGTTGGGGAAACGTTTTCTTGCCTCAGACCGATGTCCGTAAAAGTTAATAACTGTATTTCTTGTGAGAAGCAAATACCTCAAGGATTTCCATTTTTATTGTATCCCATGCCTAGGCCCAGACCACGATGTCACTGGTTGTCGGTTTTGTGCTAGGTTTAACAAGTGCACTATTAAACGTCTGTTTGATTTTGCCCATTATTTTGGTAGAGAAATGTAATTATACCATGCTGTCGGAAATACCGACGACCGGGATACACAAAAAGCGCAAAGACAGGAAGCCTCTACTAGGCCGGTCGCTGGTTCTCCGGTTTTCAGCGAGGTGCCTACGCAGCCCCTGACTACCGCATCTTTGGAACCACAGGCCGCCTCAGACTCCCACGTGGAGAAGGCTGGGCCTCCAGATACTCTAGATTTAGGCCCTACTGAGACTAACTCTTCAGAGGGATCCGGGACCGCTGAACAGCCCTCTGTTTCAGAGAGTGTATTCAGGCCTACTCAACTAAGCATCAAATCTTCTGCAAAGGCTAAAACACCTTTAAAAACAAAGAAGCAAGTTCAGCATTCCCCAGCACAGGCCTCCATGCCTAAGAAATAGATGTTAAAAATGGCCAAGACTTAATTACTCTGATCAGGGTTTCCCATCCCCCTCCTGACAAAAGGCCTAGACAGGAGGCAGACTGACTCATCCGACCAGGTGTCCATTTCTTAGGATTCCTCCTCAGACCAGGGATATTCTTTACCCCCTTATGAGGATTCTGATGCTGAAGAAGCAATTCCTTCAGCCTCTCCTCCAGAGGACTACTTTGGGGAAACTTTACATACCATGAGGGAGCATTTCCAGGATTACTCAGAATCCAAGAAAAGGCTCAGAGATTTTCTTTTATTACCTCAACACAGACCCCTTGCTATTCCGGCAGTGTTAGATATTGTGGATGATATGTACTCTGAATCCAGTTTAAGTCCTGATTCTTTACCTCCTGCTCCAGTTAAACCAGACAGATACTAGAGTCCCTGACTCTCACAAATTTCTTTATAAAAACCCTTTTGCTGACCCTGAAACTATTTCCCAGGGTCCCAAAGGGGTAAAGGCCTCTACAGCTAAAAATCCAAGCAGACGGCAAAGACATTCTTCTAGAACATCTGGCATTTGTAAAAAGTTTGCTAATTTGCCTAGGGTACACAGTAAACGAAAAGTCAAAACTAGTGCCCTCACAAGAGATAATATTCCTGGGTGCCAGCTTAAATACAATGACCCAGATGGCTTCTCTCACGCCAGACAAGCAAAGACAGCTGACTCAATATTTTCATTTGATAGCAACAAAAACCCAACTCCCTGCAAGAAAAATTCTGCAGGCCTTTGGGTTCATGGCACCTTGCATACTACTAATTCCATATGCCAGACTGCATATGAGGAAACTACAATGGTACCTAAAGAGTGTCTGGTCTCAACACTCACAGTTTGGAAACAGTAATACCAATTATCCCTTGCCTTCAACAGGAGTTTCGATGGTGGGCACAAGCCTGTCACCTCAACAAGGGACAGCCTTTCACCCAACCCACAGCCAGGCAAACACTGACAACAGATGCTTAGGATTACGCTGCCTGGGGAGCACACATGGCAGGAAAATGTATTCAGGGCAAGTGGACCGCAGAACAAAGGCATCTTCACATCAATCAAAAAGAGATGCTAGCTATACAAAATGCCCTTATAGCTTTCAAGGTCCTTCTGCATCCCGGACAACTACTACTAAAGACAGACAACACCACAGTTATGTGGTAAATAAACAAGCAAGGGGGCACTCATTCATATCCCCTCTGCAGACAAGCCATGACCTTGTGGAACACAGCTCTAACCTTTCAAGTTAATCTGCAAGCACAATTCCTGCAAGGAGAGAAAAAACACTCTGGCAGACGACTTAAGCAGAAACATCATGGATCCGCACGATTGGAAATTAAACCCACAAATATTCAGCATGATAGCACAAAAATGGTGGAGCCCGGATATAGATCTGTTTGCCTCCCCAGTGAATTGCCAGCTACAGAAATTCTGCACAAGGACTTACCACACTCAAGAATGGAAAGTGGATGCCCTCGCATTCAGCCGGAAAAATCTTCAAGTATATGCCTTCCCACCACTGCCACTCCTTTCAAAGGTACTCCTGAAAGCCAGACAAGAAAAGCCAAAAATGATCCTGATTGCCCAGACTGACCACGCCAGCACTGGTACCCAATCTTAAAGAACTTAGCACAAGGGCCACCATGGATACTGCCTCTAATTCCACATTTTCTGACTCAGCAAAACAGATACTTCACAGCCAGCTCAAAACTTTAAACCTGGCTGCATGGCAGATACTTCAGTCAAGCAAATACCCCCCCCTCTCTAAAGCTGTTATGGATGTCATTTTGGAGGCCAGGAGGCCTAGCACCAGGAAAGCCTATTCGGATAAATGGAAGAGATTATGTGCCTGGAACCAGGCACACAGCCTTGACCCTTGAAAAAATATATTGAGCTCTCTGCTTACTGCTTACTGCTTGCTCTTGCTGTGGGATTTGAAGTCTTCTTAAGACACTCAGTCTTGCTGGCTGGAATCAAAGTCTGGTTATAATTGCATTCACAGTCTGTTGCATACAGAAACTTGCAGAATATACACTGATACAGCATCTGACTTTAAGAGCAGTAACCAATAACTCTTATAATAAACCAAACCGGACAAATGTTGCAGCTTAAAAGTACTGTTCCAACTTTACTTCTCATAGTACAGATGATGTGAGATATAACATTTACCTCAGAACACCAAATGTGTCCCTACCATACCCCTAACAACTAGATTTAATACAGACTTTTTATACATATTTTAGTTAAACTCACACCCTCTAGGTTTTGGAAAGATACTGGCTTGATGACGCAAATGCTAACACATCTGTTCTTGTGCAAATGATGATAAGTAAACTGTCTTCAAGAAAATGCCTTGTAAACTGTCAAGAAAATGCCTTGTGGATTCTGTAAATGCTGATAAGTAAACTGTCTTCAAGGAAATGCCTTGTGGATTAGAAAAAGCACATTTTTAAACTTTCTTAGAAAAGCATGTCCTGTTGTCCAGTGAAAGCAGATTACATTCTTGTCATGTCTGTAAGAAGTTCAGCTTTCTTGATGTGTGTGTGTAATACACTTATAAGCAAGTTCCTTATTTTTTTAAGCCACAGTCATTTAATATGGTTGCTGATCACATATTACTAAACTTTTTCTGTATTTAAGCAAGCTTTTTCTTTCAGCATATTTACAACAATTAATTTCCGCCTCATATTCGTAATATCTAACAACCCTCTTGTCCCAAATATTCCTCAGATTTTACAATATTTAACTGAGATGCTGGACAAAGGCCTATCCTTTTCATCCATTAAGATCCACGCCTCTGCCATCTCTGCTCATTACAACGCAGATACACCAATTTTCTCTCATCCTTTGCTAAAACAATACCTCAGAGGGGCTAAAAACATAAGACTGCCCCATAGAGCACCAACTCCAACTTGGGACCTCAACTTTGTCTTGGAGAAATTAACTTTACATCCGTTTGAACCAGCCAATTCAGCAGAATTAAAATGTCTCATGGAAAACTGCCCTGCTTCTGGCAATAACTTCAGCACGAAGAGTTTCAGAATTACAGGCACTAATGATAGTGGAACCTTTCATCATTTTTCACCAAGACAGGGTGTCTTTAAGAACAAACCTTACTTTTATGCCAAAGGTGGTATCAAGTGTGACTCTAAACCAAACCATTCATTTGCCAACATTTTATCCAAATCCCCGGAATAAAGGGGAGAGACTTCTACATTCCTTGGACATGCACAGTTACGCTTCTACTTGGACAAAACGAAAGCTTTCAGGAAAACTGAGCAATTGTTTGTAGCATATGCTGCAAGAGTGCAGGGAAAAGCTATATCAAAACAGACCATTTCAAAATGGATAGGGCACTGTATACATTTCTGCTATATACAACATGGGAAAACTGTACCTAGCAACATTAGGTCTCATTCCACCAGGGCTACAACCACTTCAACTGCCTACCTCAGAGGAGTACCTACCAAGGACATTTTGGAAGCTGCAACTTGGAGTTCTGTGCATACCTTTACCAAGCATTACCACCTGCCTCTTTACTCTAAATCCAGCGCTGGCTTTGCCACTGCAGTGCTGCAGGGCCTTATAGCCACCCCTAATGCCTTATACAACCAGCCACCCAACCTCAGCTTTGGGATTCTACCCAAGTGTAATGACTGCAGCAGTGTAACACGATGAACGTAGTATAGTTTTGTACCTACGATAAGTGTAGATGTTCGAGTGTGTACACTGCTGCAGTCCAGGTTACCCTCCCTCCTTCCCCTCTTCCTTGATGGTACTTATCTATGCCTTATACCCTTTACTACCTTTGTGGTGTATTTGCTGGTAACTGGAAGTTTTTGTTTGCATTTGTCATGTACTTTTCATTAGCAGTTTGCATTGCCTACCTTTTTGGGGGCACCTGACATCTGGGGCAAGAAAAACTGAAGAAAATGCCGTCTGCTGCATCTTATATACCCCTGGCGCACTGACGTCAGGGAAGAAGCTACAGCAACCGACGCCGGACCAAGACTTTGGAACTCTGGCCGACTGAGGGACTGCCTGACGACAGGATAACCCAAGTGTAATGACTGCAGCAGTGTATACATTCGAACATCTACATTTATGGTAGGTACAAAACTGTACTTTCCTTATGTTACTCCTCCCATATTCCAACTCCCGGATAGCAAGAGTATCACCTTTCCTGCCCTGCTAGGTTCAGCTAATTTGCATAACAATACACATCAAACAGACATGCTTGCTGCCTGCCTCATGTGCCAGTTCGTGTTCCCTCATCTCTCTCCTTACTCCTATCATCTGAATAGCACTCTCACAGTAAATCATGTTACAAAATTGCTTTTAGCAATCCTTTATATAAAGGTATGCAAGTATTCCTAAAAACATGCCTGTAACATACACAGATTACAATTCATCTCAGCCACTGACCGATTTAACTATGTCAGCAAATTAATAGTCTAATCATAAAGAGTAATCGTACTTGCATTACATAGAATTGCAGTCCTTTGCCTTGCATCACAGGCATGCCACTGATGTCTCCTTATATTTCTAAGTATTGCTGCTTTTGTATGCACTCAATCATTGGTATTATGCTTTGATGCAACTTAATATATTCTTTCCTTCATGCTATGTAGTGCCTGTTATCACTGATGTTCATCGTGTTTCACTGTTGCAGTCATGACTGTAGGGTTCTCCCCTGCCGGCAGGCAGTCCTTGGTCGGCCAGAATCCCAAAGTCTGGGTCCGGCGTCGGCTGTTCAGCCATGCTCCCTGACGTCAGAGCGCCAGGAGTACAAAGCTGAGAGTCGACGCCATGTTCTCCAGTCTTTCTTACCGTGCAGTGATAGCAGTTCGCAAGTGCCGATCGGCTGACTCCTGACAATCTTTTCTGAACAAACTTCAGTCCGAAGACTTTCTTCTCCTACTCAAAGCTAAGTACCCCGTTGGGGAAACTTTTTTCTTGCTCCAGTCCGATGACAGAAAAAGTTAATAAGTGTATTTCATGTGGGAAGCAAATACCTCATAAGGATTTTCATTCTTACTGTATTCCTTGCTTAGGCCCTGACCACGACGTAGCTAGTTGTCTGTTTTGTGCTAGATTCAATCAACGTACAATTAAACGAAGGTACGATTTTGCATTTCATTACTTCGGTAGGCGTTTTAATTACAAAATGTCGTCTGATACGGTTCCAGCTACCGGAGTTCACAAACAATGCAAGGACAAAGACAGGCCTCCGAGGTCCAAATCTGACAATATCGTACAAGTAGAGCCAGCTTCAGGTTCGGCCGTCGTCAGTGAGGCGCTTTTGCAGCCCCTGTTGGCCATTTCGGAACCGATGGCCGAAACGGACTCCCACGAGGAGCCAACTAGGCCTTTGAATATTTCTGTTGCAGTACCTTCGGACAATGCTCCTTCGGATGGGTCCGGAGCCGCTGTGCAGGTACCGGCTTCCGGAGGGGTTTTCAGGCCTACTCAGCTTCTAATAAAGGTAAAGCCAAAGACAAAGGCAAAGACTCCTTCCAAATCAAAGACTGCAACACAGGACTCTTCTGATCCGGCTCCCAAGTCACAGAAACAGTTACTTAAGATGGCGGAGGACTTACTTACTATGATTAGGGGTTCACATCCCCCTCCAGATAAAAGGCCAAGGCAGGAAGTTTATTATGACTCTTCTGATCAGGCTTCTGTTTCTTCAGTTTCTTCTGACCAGGAATATTCTTTCCCCCCTTATGAGGATTCTGATGCTGAGGAATCCATTCCTTCAGCTTCTCCCCCTGAGGATTTCTCTTTTGGGGGAAACTTTGCATGAAATGAGGGAACATTTCCACTGGGAAGGACAGGAGTATTCGGAATCTAAGAAAAGACTAAGGGATTTTCTTCTTCCCCAACATAGACCCCTGGCTATTCCTCCTATTTTGGATATTGTGGATGATGCTTTTTTGGAGGCTAACTTAACCCCTGACTCTCTCCCTCCTGCTCCTGTTAAGCCTGACAGATATTACAGGGTTCCTGATTCCCACCAGTTTTTATACAAGAACCCTACTGCTGACCCTGAAACCATTTCTCAGGGTCCTAAGGGAGTTAAGGCTGCTTCTGCTAAAAACCCCATTCCCACTGAGAAGGATTCCAAATCTTTAGAAAGATGGGGCAAAAAAGTGTACACTTCTGCTACTTTATCTATTAGGGCTTTAAACTGTCAGTTTCATATGCTGAAATACCAGCAATTTCTCCTGTCTGTTTTAAAACAAAAGCTAACTTCCATTTCCGCCTGTGCAGATAAGGAATTACATGACTTAATACATGCCACTGAACAAGTTGGGAAGCATGGTTTACACTGTGGATTTGATGCCTTGGAGGCTTCTTGTAGG